>NC_090442.1:32874296-33183502 GCF_031143425.1 Pleurodeles waltl
AAAGTAAAACCAAAATGTTCTTTCAACATTATTTTATGTTTCTTGTTTTTAAAATAGGCCGTCGACCTTTCATGTGAGGATTATTATAAGGGCCTGACATCACTTTTTGTGACATCATTACATGTGAAATCATTGTGATTTGCATATGAGAAGTGTCCCCCTCCCTTTCTTCCTCACAACTTGTGCCCTGTTTATTGGCATGACGTTAGTCTACGGGTATTGAAAATAAATATATAAATTCACAAGTATTCAAGACGTTCCTCTAGTGGTGTCACACACTGACAAGTATTTGGGTGCTTCACTTGCTGTTCCCCCTCCTTCTATTTCTCACTTTCTTTCATTTTGCTCCCTCTTTCTTTGTCTCGCTCCCTTTATCTCTCTTTTGCCTTCTATATCTGCCACACACTCCTTCTTGCTTTAGCTTCATGAATGTCTCTGTCACTTCTGACACTCAGACAACAAACCCCTCTGAACATTTGAGAATAAGGGACAACCGGTGTAAAGAGGAGTTGCCGGGTGAGCAATTGATCGTCCTAGCAATTAAATGTTTTTGATGTGGGATTTAACTATTTCACCACATTCTTCAAAGAGAATCTGCTGGTTAATTGGTTTCATTCTGGTAAAAATAAGAGCTCGGCAAGTCACAAAATTCATGGGAGGAGCCAAGCCGAGCTAAGGGTCAGACTTAGTTATAAGGCCCAAAGAACGAGCGGATGCTTCAACTGATTCAGTGCGTAAATGATGCAGCAAACATTATGTAAGAGCAGGGTATACTCTTTTGGATTACAAATCCTGAACACCTGTGCTTCACTTTAGTTCAATACATATACTGAAGCGGCATTTGTTAATAGTAATATATACATTTTACCAATGGAGGTTCCCATCTCCAGAGCCCTGACAACACATCCATGAGCGAAACAATAGGTGACAATTTGTCATCTGCACTGTATTTATACTGCCAATATTTTTGTATGTGGGACAGTCTTATAGCATGTTAAACTACATGAAAGTGAACGCAGTATGTGTAAAAAGTTAAAATGTCTTTTTTGAACAAGGCTAAACGTGAGATAAGTCAGGATATAATAATTTCTTCACTGAAAAAAACAAAGCTTACAGAGATGGTATACTTAGAAAATAGAATTAAAAAAAAACTTAGGAATTGACTGAAAAAAACAAAGGTTATAGGGGCGTTATATGGCTGTGGAAAAGCTACATAGTTTGCATTTGCTATAACTTTAGCACTGCATTTTCTTACTGGGCTTAGAGGCACAGCCTCCCATTTTAAGAAAAAAAGCACATAAAGCAGAGTTTGTTCGAGACATAGGAAGAACAAAGTTCTAGATGTGATCTTTGCAGGTACGTTTCCACCCTCAGACAACCACAACTTTTTCCCCTTGCTCACCCTTCACCCGTTCATGGTTCTCATAGTATTATGAAAAAGTTTGTACTGGGCTCCTTCATTCCACAATAATTCCTATAGAATTGTGCCATCATTTCCTGATTCTGTCCTTTAACTAGTTAGGATTTGGTTGAATGACTCTCTGTAAATAAGAAACTCATAAAACACATTTATATACAATTAATCTAACAGTGAATCGTTTACGTACTGAGCAGTCAGCCAAGATCCAGCTCAATGTTAAATATCTCTGGGAAGTGCCACTATGATGGGTGCATTGACAGGTGCATGTGAGGATGGACATTAGCATTGCTTCTTCCATGTCAGAGATTGGGTGGTAAGTATCGTGCACTGCAAGCATTAATCCTGAGAGTTACAGCTCACATTCTGCTGCTTTTATGTCTTGTGCTTTTGGAAACTGTTCTCCGGCTACTGCCAGTGAATCATCAATGTTGTATGAAAATGACCAAACACCACGATCAACTGTGAACATTCACCAGCGTGTGCTTGTTAAACTAGTTCTTCTTGCTGGGACTCAGTTGAGGTGTGTTGGGTTTATGGGTTTTATCACTAACCCCTCAAGTTAGCTGAAAATACCCTTCTTAGGCCCAGTATTGTTCAGAGTGCTGCCTTTACAGGTAGCAGGAACAGGTGTGCTTGGATGTTTTTCTTTGCAACTGAATAAAAACCAACAATGTTTCTTTAATTTTAGTCAACAATGTGCTAGTCTCCCAATGTGCTTCCTGGTATGTCATGTTGTTTTGTTATGTGTGCAAAAGTGAACAATCACTGAGAATAGCCACGTTCTATAATTCTACAGGTATCGAGATTTGTGTTTTTTTGTTTTCTGACTAGACGGGTCTTCTATGATCTGGTATTTGAATGTCCCACATCATTGACATTTTATCTTTCTCTGTAATTCCTTCATGTTAAAATAACTGCACCTTTTTGCTCATGTCTATGTCCTCAGATGGTTCAATATTATTGTTAATCTTCTTAAGTTCTTTCCAGACTCGCTGCACCTCTAGGATTTGTTCCATGTGAGTGAAATGAAAGTGTGTGTTCGCTGAGGACTGTGTGCAATCGAAAATTGACAAAAGCTCTTCACAATTTCAGTGCACTTCTAGGTCTTCCCACTGTGTGTTTGCTCATGACTTCTAGAGAGCTGATAATTGACAAAAGCAGTTCTGACATTCATTGCAATGTTTTTGTTTTTCTTCTGTGTGTGTTTGCTGATGTACCAATAAGTTTAATAACTGACAAAAGCTATCCACACATTCACTGCACCAGAAAGGCTTTTCCTCAGTGTGTGTCCACTGATGAATCCTTAATGTTGAAAAGTCACTAAAACAATTTTCACATTCATTGCATTTGACTAAAGCTCCTCACACATTCACTGCACTTAAATGGCTTTTCCGCTATGTGTGTGTTCCTTGATATATTTGTAGGCCAGGTAAACTAAAGCTCTTCACACATTTGGGGCAATTGAAAGGCTGTTCCCCTGTGAATGTTTGCTGATGAATCCTTAATGTTGGCACGTTCCTAATCCTACTTCCACATTGATCGTAATAGTATTGTTTATCCCGTGTGTTTGCTGATGTCTTCGGAGTTTTGATAATCAACTGATCCTATTCACACATTTACTGCACCTTTATGTTTTTCCCTGGTGTGTATTCGTTGATGCTTTTGTAGGCCTGATAAGTGACTAATCAATCAATCAATCAATCAAGGAATTTATATTGCGCACTGCTCACCCGGAAGGGTCTCAAGGCGCTTGGGGGAGGGGGTCTGCTACTGCTCGAACAGCCAGGTCTTGAGCTGTTTCCTGAAGGCGAGGTGGTCCTGGGTCAGCCGTAGGTGGGCGGGCAGGGAGTTCCATGTCTTAGCCGCCAGGTAGGAGAAGGATCTTCCTCCGGCGGTGGCTCTTTTGATGCGAGGGACGACGGCGAGGTTCGCGGAACGTAGCTGGCGGGTGGGCGAGTAGAAGGTCAGGCGGTCGTTGAGGTACCTTGGGCCCAGGTCGTGGAGGGATTTGTGTGCGTGGGTGAGGAGTCTGAACGTGATCCTCTTGTTGACAGGGAGCCAGTGCAGGTCTCTCAGGTGGCTTGAGATGTGGCTGCGTCGGGGGATGTCCAGGACGAGTCGGGCGGAGGCGTTCTGGATACGCTGAAGTCTTTTCTGAAGCTTGGCTGTTGTACCGGCGTAGAGGGTGTTTCCGTAGTCTAGTCTGCTGGTGACGAGGGCCTGGGTGACCGTCTTCCTGGTCTCGGTCGGGATCCATCGGAAGATCTTACGGAGCATGCAGAGGTTGTGGAAGCAAGCTGAGGAGACGGCGTTGACTTGTCTGGTCATCGAGAGGGAGGAGTCCAGGATGACGCCCAAGTTGCGTGCGTGGTCCGTTGGCTTGGGAGCGGTGCCTAGGGCCGGGGGCCACCAAGAGTCGTCCCATGCGGAGGGCGACGGTCCCAGGATGAGAACTTCTGTCTTGTCCGTGTTCAATTTCAGGCGGCTGATGTCCATCCATTTGGCGACGTCTTTCATCCCTTCGTGTAGGCTGGTTTTGGCGGTGTCGGGGTCTCTGGTGAGGGAGAGGATCAGCTGGGTGTCATCGGCGTAAGAGATGATGTTGAGGTTGTGTTGGCGTGCGATGGCAGCGAGGGGTTTCATGTAGATGTTGAAGAGAGTGGGGCTGAGCGATGATCCTTGCGGGACGCCGCAGATGACTTCGGTGGCCTCCGAGAGGAATGGAGGGAGGCGTACTCTCTGTGTTCTGCCGGAGAGGTATGAGATGATCCATTCCAGGGCCTTCCCTTGGATGCCGGTGTCGTTGAGGCGTTGGACTAGGGTGCGGTGGCAGACAGTGTCAAATGCTGCGGAGAGGTCTAGGAGGATGAGTGCCGCTGTTTCACCGTTGTCGAGCAGGGCTCGGATGTCGTCGGTGGCTGCGATGAGGGCAGTCTCGGTGCTGTGGTTGGCTCTGAATCCGGACTGCGATGGGTCGAGGGATCCGTTCGTCTCGAGGAAGGCGGCCAGTTGCTTGTTGACGACCTTCTCGATGACTTTGGCAGGGAAGGGAAGGAGCGAGATGGGGCGGAAGTTCTTGAGGTCGGTCGGGTCCGCTGTTGGTTTCTTCAGCAGTGCGCTGAGCTCGGCGTGCTTCCAGCTCTTCGGGAAGGTGGCTGTGTCGAAGGAGGTGTTGATGATGTCTCGGAGGTGGGGTGCGATGGTAGAGGCGGCCTTGTTGAAGACATGGTGGGGGCACGGGTCTGTCGGCGATCCGGAGTGGATGGTGTTCATCATGCGTGTTGTGTCTTCGGGGGTCACCTCGGTCCATATCTGGAGGATGGCGGCGAGGTGCGTGGGTTCGACCGATGGGTGCGGGGTGGAACGCCGAAGCTGTTGTGGATGTTGGCGATCTTGCAGTGGAAGTACGAGGCGAGGGAGTCGCAGAGGTCCTGTGAGGGAGTGATGTCGTTGTTGCCGGTGCTGGGGTTGGAGAACTCCTTGACGATGTTGAAGAGCTCCTTGCTGTCATGGGCGTTCTTGTCCAGTCGTTCCTTCAGAGATTTCTTCTTGGTTGTGCGGATGAGCTGATGATGTCTGCGGGTGGCGAGTTTGAGGGCGGTCATGTTGTCGGCGGTCTTGTCAAGGAGCCAGGCCTTCTCGAGGGTGCGGCAGGCCTTCTTGGAGTTTTTGAGTTCGTCGGTGAACCAGGGGGCCTTCTTGCTTCTGGGCCTGGTGAGTGGGTTCTTCAGTGGGGCGAGGTCGTCGGCACAGGAGGTCAGCCACTGCGTGAGGTCGAGGGCTGCTGTGTTAGGGTCCGTTGTCCTGACAGGTGAGTTCTGGCTGAGGGAGGTGGCGAGCTGGTCGACGGTGATCTTGCTCCAGTTTCTGTGGGGAACCTGCTTCGGGTGGTGGTGGACCGTGTTCTTTTTGAAGCTGAAGTGGACGCAGCTGTGGTCAGTCCAGTGAAGTCCGGTGGAGTGGCTGAAGGTGACGTGTTTGCTGGATGAGAAGAGGGGGTCGAGCGTGTGGCCGGCGTAGTGGGTGGGGGTGTTGACCAGTTGCTTTAGTCCGAGGTTGGCGAGGTTGTCCAGCAGGGCGGTGGTGTTGCGGTCGTTGTTGTTCTCCAGGTGGAAGTTGAGGTCCCAGAGGAGGATGTAGTCGGCGGAGGGGAGGGCGTGGGGGCTGATGAAGTCCGTGATGTCTTCGCAGAACTGTGCCCGTGGTCCCGGGGGTCTGTAGATGAGGGTGCCTCTGAGGGTGGTCTTGGGGTCGGTGTGGATCTGGAAGTGCAGGTATTCGGCGGCGTTGAAAGCGTCGATGGAGTCAGTCGAGATGCGAATGGTGCTTTTGTGAACAATGGCGATGCCCCCTCCGGTCTGGTTGACGCGATCTTTCCTGATGATCTTGTAGCCGTCCGGGATGGCTATGGCGATGTCGGGGGCTGAGGAGGCGTTCATCCAGGTTTCCGTGAGGAAGGCGACGTCTGGAGATGTGGTGTCGAGGAAGTTCCAGAGTTCCACGGCGTGTCTGTGGACAGAGCGGGTGTTGATCAGGATGCACTTGAGGTGGTTGCTGTTGCCCGTCTTGATGGGTGCGGTGCCGGTTCGGAGGCAGGAGAAGTTGCAGGATCGGCAGGCGAAGGGTCCATGGGTGCGTCGCGGGGATGCTCGGTAGCACCTGGGGGCTCGGGCGGTGTTGAGTGCGATGAGTGTGGCGGCATCGTAGGTCCTGCGGGGGGGTTGGCGGACGCGGGGGCCAGGGGTTCTGGCGCTGGGCGTGGTCCAGGCGCGGACGGGCGCAGACGGGCTTACCTTTGGCACACCTTTGGCGCTCAATCGGTGCTCCCGCTGCGCGCGTCCGCTGCGCGGTCGCTGGGTGGGCGTCATAAGTAAGGAGCCGGGAGGGAGGGTCAGCTGGGAGGCGGGAGGCTGGGTGGCCAATGGGCAGGGGGGAGAGGCGGGACTGCGGGGTCAGCGGCGGGAAACCAGGAAGGAGAGTGACTGGGGCAGCGGCGGCGGAGAGAAGGCGAGGAGAGTGGACAGCAGCAGCAGGTAGAGAGCAGCGAGCGGAGGGCGGTACCTCCGAGATGCAGAGGTCAGCGCTGGTGAGGAGGAAGCAGCGTCAGCGGGATCAGCAGTGGCAGGCAGGCGTCAGGCAGCAGCAGTGAGAGAGGAGCGACCGCCTGTGGGGGCACAGGGGGTCACACTGACCAGCCCGCCGCGGTTCCCTTAAGTAAGGAGCCGGGAGGGAGGGTCAGCTGGGAGGCGGGAGGCTGGGTGGCCAATGGGCAGGGGGGAGAGGCGGGACTGCGGGTCAGCGGCGGGAAACCAGGAAGGAAAGTGACCGGGGCAGCGGCGGCGGAGAGAAGGTGAGGAGAGTGGACAGCAGCAGCAGGTAGAGAGCAGCGAGCGGAGGGCGGTACCTCCGAGATGCAGAGGTCAGCGCTGGTGAGGAGGAAGCGGCGTCAGCGGGATCAGCAGTGGCAGGCAGGCGTCAGGGGTCATGACGACCCTGGCGGCCGGCAGGAACACTGGCGGTAATACCGCCAACAGGCTGGCGGTGTTCCGCCAGTGTATTATGACTGTGGTGCATTAGCCATGGCCATAATGCCGGCCCTTCCATTGTACCGTCAGGCTTCTGCCGAGCGGTCATAATCCCCAGCCAGGCTAGCTAGCCAGGACCCCAGTGCTCATAAGTTTGTGGCCTATATGTGTTCCCTGTGTGGTGCCTAACTATCACTGAGGCTCTGCTAACCAGAACCTCAGTGTTTATGCTCTCTCTGCTTTTAAAATTGTCAATGCAGGCTAGTGACTAATTTTACCAATTCTCATTGGCACACTGAAACACCCTTATAATTCCCTAGTATATGGTACCTAGGTACCCAGTGTATTGGGGTTCCAGAAGATCCCTATGGGCTGCAGCATTTCTTTTGCCACCCATAGGGAGCTCAGACAATTCGTACACAGGACTGCCGCTGCAGCCTGAGGGAAATAACGTCCACGTTATTTCACAGCCATTTTACACTGCACTTAAGTAACTTATAAGTCACCTTTATGTCTAACCCTCACTTGGTGAAGGTTAGGTGCAAAGTTACTTAGTGTGTGGGCACCCTGACACTAGCCAAGGTGCCCCCACATTGTTCAGGGCAAATTCCCTGGAATTTGTGAGTGTGGGGACACCATTACACTTGTGCACTACATATAGGTCAATACCTATATGTAGCGTCACTATAGTAACTCCGAACATGGGCATGTAACATGTCTAGGATCATGAAACTGCCTTTCCGGGTTCTCCACTGCAGCTGCCAACCCATCAGACAGGTTTCTGCCCCCCTGGGGCCTGGGCAGCCTGGTCCCAGGAAGGCAGAACAAAGGATTTCCTCTGAGAGAGGGTGTTACACCCTCTCCCTTTGGAAATAGGTGTGAAGGGCTGGGGAGGAGTAGCCTCCCTCAGCCTCTGGAAATGCTTTGATGGGCACAGATGGTGCCCATCTCTGCATAAGCCAGTCTTCACCGGTTCAGGGATCCCCCAGCCCTGATCTGGCGCAAAACTGGACAAAGGAAAGGGGAGTGACCACTCCCCTGACCAGTACCTCCCAGGGTGGGTGCCCAGGGCTCCTCCAGTGTGTCCCAGACCTCTGCCATCTTGGATTCAGAGGTGTTTGGACACAATGGACACCTCTGAGTGGCCAGTGCCAGCAGGTGACATCAGAGGCCCCTCCTGATAGGTGCTTACCTCTTTCAGTAGCCAAACCTCCTTTTTTATGGAAATTTAGGGTCTCTCCTCTGGGCTATTCCTCAGATAACGAATGCAAGAGCTTACCAGAGTTCCTCTGCACTTACCTCTTCAACTTCTGCCAAGGATCGACCACCGACTGCTCCAGGACGCCTGCAAAACCGCAACAAAGTAGCAAGACGACTACCAGCAACATTGTAGTGCCTAATCCTGCCGGCTTTCTCGACTGGTTCCTGGTGGTGCATGTTCTGAGGGCTGTCTGCCTTCACCCTGCACTGGAAGCCAAGAAGAAATCTCCTGTGGGTTGACGGAGTCTTCCCCCTGCTAACGCAGGCACCAAATTTCTGCATCACTGGTCCTCTGGGTCCCCTCTCATCCTGACAAGTGTGGTCCCTGGAACACAGGAGCTGGGTCCAAGTGTCTCCCACAGTCCAGTGGCCCTTCTGTCCAAATTTGGTGGCGGTAAGTCCTTGCCTCCCCACGCCAGACAGTAATCCTGTGTACTGCCTGATCTGCAGCTGCCCCGGCTTCTGTGCACTTTTCCAAGGATTCCTTTGTGCACAGCCTAGCCTGTGTCCCCAGCACTCTGTCCTGCATTGCCCAACTTGCTGAGTTGGACTCCGACGTCGTGGGACCTTCCTTTGTGATTCTGAGTTGACCGCTGTCCTCAGATCTTCTAAGTGCTTGTTCCGGTACTTCTGCGGGTGCTGCCTGCTTCTGCCAGGGCTCTTTGAGTTGCTGAGCGCCCCCTCCATCTCCTCCTCAAAGGGGCAACATCCTGGTCCTTCCTGGTCCCCAACAGCACCCAAAATCCTCAACTGCGACACTTGCAGCTAGCAAGGCTTGTTTGCAGTCTTTCTGCGTGGAAACAAATCTGCATCCTCCAGCACGCCGTGGGACATCTTCTGACCAAAGGAGAAGTTCTTGGCACCTTCCCTCGTTGAAGAATCTTCAGCTTCTTCCACCCGGAGGCAGCCCCTTTGCACCTTCATCTGGGGTTTAGTGGGCTCCTGCCCCCCCTGACACTTGTGTGACTCTTGGACTTGGTCCCCTTCCTTTACAGGTCCCCAGGTCCAGGAATCTGTCTTCAGTGTTTTGCTGGTGGTTGTTGTTCTTGCAGAATCCCCTATCTCGACTTTACTGTCTCCCTGGGGTAGTAGGGTAACTTTACTCCTACTTTTCAGGGTCTTGGGGTGGGGTATCTTGGACACCCTTAGTGTTTTCTAACAGTCTCAGCGACCCTCTACAACCTACACTAGGCCTGGGGTCCATTTGTGGTTCGCATTCCACTTTTGGAGTATATGGTTTGTGTTGCCCCTAGGCCTATTTCTACCTATTGCATCCTATTGTGATTCTACATTGTTTGCACTACTTTTCTAACTGTTACTTACCTGATTTTGGTTTGTGTGATTATAATTTGTGTATATTACTTACCTCCTAAGGGTGTATATCCTCTGAGATACTTTTGGCATATTGTCACTAAAATAAAGTACCTTTATTTTTAGTAACTCTGAGTATTGTGTTTTCTTGTGAAATAGTGCTATATGATATAAGTGGTATAGTAGGAGCTTTGCATGTCTCCTAGTTCAGCCTAAGCTGCTCTGCTATAGCTACCTCTATCAGCCTAAGCTGCTAGAAACACCTCTATTTTACTAATAAGGGATAACTGGACCTGGCACAAGGTGTAAGTACCACAAGGTACCCACTATAAGCCAGGCCAGTCTCCTACACCAGGGCAGCGCTATAAGCAGCTCTGCCCTGGGGATTATGAATCCCCAACCGCCAGCCTGTCCATGGCGGTAAACACCGCCATGAAAAGGCTGGCGGTAAAGGGGACTTAGGGTGCCCCTGGGGGCCCCTGCACTGCCCATGCACTTGGCATGGGCAGTGCAGGGGCCCCCAGGCACAGCCCCATCGCGCATTTCACTGCCTGAAATACGGGCAGTGTAATGCGCAACAGGTGCTGCTGCACCCACTGTACTTCAACATTGCCGCCAGCTCTATTACGAGCCGGCTTCAATGTCAATGTGGCTTGTCCACTGGCCCAGCGGAAATGTAAAAATAGGGTGCCATGGATACCGCCAGCACTGTTCATACAATTCACTGCACTTCAATGTTTTTTCTCCTGTGTGCATTCGCTGATGATTCCTTAATGCTGAAGAGTCACTAAAACTACTGCCGGATTCACTACAATTTTAAGGATTTTCCCCCGTGTGTGTGCGCTGATGTCTATGTAGGTGTGATACCTTACTAAAGCTCTTCCCACATTCACTGCACTTGAATGGTATTTCCCCTGTGTGTGTTCGCTGATGAGTCCCTAATGATGAAGCATAACTAAAAGTGCTGCCACATTCACTGCATTTGAATGGCTTTTCCACTGTGTGTGTTCGTTGATGATTCCTTAATGATGAAGAGTAAATAAAAGCGCTGCCACATTCACTGCACTTGAATGGTTTCTCCCCTGTGTGTGTTCGCTGATGTCTTTTTAGGTTTGATAAGTGACTAAAGCTCTTCAGACATTCATTGCACTTGAATGGTTTTTCCCCAGTGTGTGTTCGCTGATGAATCCTGAACGATGAAGAGTAAATAAAAGCGCTGCCACATTCACTGCACTTGAATGGCTTTTCCCCTGTGTGTGTGCGCTGATGTCTTTTTAGGTCTGATAACTGACTAAAGCTCTTCACACATTCACTGCACTTGAATGTTTTTTCCCCTATGTGTGTTCGCTGATGAATCACTAAAGATGAAGCACAACTAAAAGCTCTGCCACATTCATTGCACTTGAAGGGCTTTTCCCCAGTGTGTGTTTGCTGATGTCTTTTTAGGTTTGATAAGTGACTAAAGCTCTTCAGACATTCATTGCACTTGAATGGTTTTTCCCCAGTGTGTGTTCGCTGATGAATCCTTAATGATGAAGAGTAAATAAAAGCGCTGCCACATTCACTGCACTTGAATGGTTTCTCCCCTGTGTCTGTTCGCTGATGTCTTTGTAATTGTGATGACATACTAAAGCACTTTGCACATTCACTGCACTTGAATGGTTTCTCCCCTGTGTGTGTTCGCCGATGTTTTTGTAATTGTGATTCCCCTGTGTGTGTTTGCTGATGTCTTTGTAATTGTGATGACATACTAAAGCACTTTGCACATTCACTGCACTTGAATGGTTTCTCCCCTGTGTGTGTTCGCTGATGTCTTTGTAATTGTGATGACATACTAAAGCACTTTGCACATTCACTGCACTTGAATGGTTTTTCCCCTGTGTGTGCTTGCTGGTGTCTTCGTAGGTGTGATGACATACTAAAGCACTTTGCACATTCACTGCACTTGAATGGTTTTTCCCCTGTGTGTGTTTGCTGATGAATCCTGAGTTGTGAAGAATCACTAAAACTACTTTCACATTCGGTGCAATGGTATGGATTTTCCCCTGTGTGTGTTTGATGATGTCTTTGGAGGTGTGATGATTGACTAAAGCTCTTCACGCATTCACTGCACTTGTATGGTTTTTCCCCTCTGTGTGTTTGCTGATGTCTCTGTAAGTCTGGTATTTGAGTGATGCTCTTCACACAATCACTGGACTTGAATGTTTTTTTTTTCTGTGTGAGTTTTCTGATGGTGCTTTAATTGAGATGAGAAACTAAAACTCTCACTAAATGTCTATGATTTGTTTTTCTTGGTTAGCGTCTGTGGTCGGTTATATATTTGTCTACAGCCCAAGTCTGTGCTTCCTAATGAGCCATTAGGCTGATAAAGCACTTGCACGTTTGATTTCTGAATTAAAACTAACGTTCAATAGCCATTAAATACATGCCACACTCATAATATATATAAAATATATTGTAGGTGGTTGTGACTTTAGATTGGATTATGGCTATGCACGCTTGCGGGTAAAGATTAATCTCCCTTCTGGCCGGTGCAAATTGGAACAGTCTGTTGTATTGTAGACAGCAAAACTCCTCTTCTCTTCTACCCCTCCGTTGTTTGGCTCCACTCTGTTGGGCTTTTCTCTGGTTGCTGTGATTTGGCCAGGAAGAGTTTAGAATACACGCAGAGCATTGAATGATGGTCTGTTCTCACTTTAGAAAACAAAGCACTGCTGTAACATCATACTGATGACATGACCAAAGCTGGTGTTGGACACGTGTTTATACAAGAGGTAGGTTGTTGTTGTTGCTGCCTTCATTTTCAAGCAGTCATTTCTTCGTCTTGTGGTGTTGAGGTGCACAGCTCAAACTCTTATATCCCCTGAATTGCCCTTAAATGCTTCTTCCAGGATCAGTTTATGTGCAAGTTTCTCAGTTGCTGTCTGTATTGATGTTTTCCTGAATACCGGAGCTCATTGTTGGTGACTGTTCTTTGCAGATCTGCAGTTTTATCTTCTTTATTCATAATAATGTCATGCATTCAAGGCTTATTTTCTGTTGGATGTGAAGATATTAAAAATTACTAAATGGAAATGTGAATACACAATATTGAACTGGTTGTAAATTACATCTCTACTTTACCGTCTTTGAAACTTAGCAAGGAATACTTCACCATACACGGATATTTAACTAAAAGTGTTGTTGAACATGTCACATCGTATTAACTTCGGAAAAGGAGGTGATTTACCAGCGTTCACAGAGTAACTAAGAAAAGGAAGGACGCTCACGGAGTGCCTATGTCACAACGTATTAACTTCCGAAAAGGGGGTGATTTACCAGCGTTCACAGAGTAACTTAGTAAAGGAAGGACGCTCACGGAGCGCCTGTGTGCTACATCTCACATGGTATTAACCTCTGAAAAGGAGGTGATTTACCAGTGTTCCCAGAGTAACTTAGTAAAGGAAGGACGCTCATGGAGCACCTATGTGGTACTGGCGCAGCTTTAGGTATATGCACATGGATTAGATTTAATTTAAAGAATTGATTGCGGAAAAACAGAGGGATCAGGATGGGCTGCTGTTATTTAATAACTCTTCAGGCAATATATAACAAAGGTAACTCTTCAGGAAGTATATAACAAAAATACCTCAATTCACACACTTCAAATAAATGCTTCCCTGTTCACATTGGATCAGCTCAAATGCCAACTCCTGTCTTCACCTTACTGTTCATCAAGTCACCTTTGACACTTTCAAAAGCTCTCCTGGTTCAAGCATTACTGTTTTTTTCTAACCTGAAAGATTGGAGCATTATTGCGAGTTGAGGTGGGCTACCTATTGCCATAACACCTGCCCATCTCCCTCAAACTAGCAGAGCTTATAGTGCCTGATTCTGGCCCTGAAAGACAACTTAAAAAGATGCAGCTCCTTCCAGGGCCTTTTTGTAAAACGGAATGAGGGGTTGATTGTAACGCCCGACCTTTACATTATCTGCACAAATAAGGCAAACAAACATTCATTCATATAATTTATTATTCAACAATATCAGTCATTAAGAGAATCCATCACAACTAATAATTCACCGGATATATCCCCGCAACGGATGTGTGCATATTAACCTTTTTCCTCTTTTTCTGCCTTCACATGGTATCTGACTTAATGTTGTAAGTTTGGGACCTAGGATGCTCCTTTGTTGTGACTGGATGGGCATTGGGCAGATCGGTGTGAGTTATCCACCGGTGAGGCTGCATTTCTACCTTTCCATATTTCTTATATTCAAGTTTACCTAATTTCCTTTCCTTCAGCTCCCTTACGTCTGGACACTCACTCTGCAGCGTTCAGCAGAAGTCAGATAATGGCCTCGAAGTTAAGAGGCCACGGATGTCAGCATAGGGATTACAAGCTTATTTTTGGAAGCTCGCCTGTGAGGTACAAACAGAGGAGGCACATAGGTATTTGTCTATGAGGTACAAACAGAGAAGGTGCACCGGTAGGTGCTTAGGAGGAACAAAAGAGGTGCAGAGGTAGGTGCGAATGAGGTACAAACAGAGGAGGCGCACAGGTAGGTGTTCATGAGGTACAAACAGAGGAGGCGTACAGGTAGACGTGTATGAGTTACAAACATAGAAGGTGCATAGGTAGGTGCATGTGAGGTAGAAACAGGAGGTGCACATGTAGGGGCTTATGAGCTACAAACAGAGGAGACACACAGGTAGGTGCCTATCAAGTACATAGAGAGACGGTGCAGAGGTAGGTGTTTCTGAGGTATAAACAGAGGAGGCGCACAGGTAGATGCTTATGAGCTACAAACAGAGGAGGTTCACATGTAGATGCCTATGAGGGAGTGAATGTTTGATTTGTTCCGTATTCCTTCCATCATCTGTTCTTTTTGCTTTTGTCGTCCGAAGGTCAGACACTAGACTACCTCTGCTCCAGCCGGTAGCGCCTCTCTTTGACCCCTTGTCAACTTCAGATGTGATGCTCTCTGCCCCATCCTTCTGGGAAGCGCTGGCAAGTTGGGAATTCTCTCACTCTTCCAGTCTTTGCCAAGGAAATAGCACTATTGATGCCCATGTGAAACGTGTGTGTCTATGGGGTATGCATAGGCACTTGGCTCTACCTGTTCTTTCTGTACATAGGAGGCGTGCACCCTGCACTCAATCCACCCACATTTCAATCTGCGTTTTGCCTGCTACGTAGTGGAAAGGTGTTAACCAAATGTAATTACCATACAGCATGGCCAACAACAGTACAAACTTCCCCATATGCGATAAAGACTAAAGAATAGCTGGCAGTAGCATACACTTTGTCACACCCCCAGAATAATTACATGTGTAATCTGACTGATTGATGGAACGTTTGCAGTTTTTTTTTTCACCACCATCTTTATTACATTTTGTTCGCATTGAACATAATTTCCGCTTAGTGGGAGAGAAAAATCAGGTAAAATTGCTAAAAAAACGATAAGACAGCAACTGTAAAAGAAAATTGCAATTTTTGCTGTTTAGTACCGAGACGTTAGGTTACACCTAATTTTCTTATTTTTTTCCCCCCAAAAAATGTACCTGATTTGCTTCTAACCTAGGCACAATTTGACAAATCTAAACAAAATCTGGCATAAAACTGGAATTTATTTTTTAGTCCAGTTCGATCTGCTGATAACTGTGGCACAGTTTGATAAATCGGCACAGAAATTAGCAGAGTATTAGGACACTTGTAATAGGCCTCAAGAAAATGACAGAAGGCCTACTCTGATCAACACACGACGTAGAAAACAGATGTGCAGAAGTGTACATGATACATGAAAAGTACAAGCCTCGGTTTGAATACAATGATCACGTAGGGATGCAGGGACAGAAAGGAGAATGAGGAGAGAGGCCAGGTGCAGGGTAAAAGCAGTCACAGTCCGACTTCGCATGCCATAGATAATTTAGAAGGACTCATACACAAAGCAGAGTCTGAGCCACTTTCTGATACCAGGGTTAGGAGAAGGGATACATCATGACAGGCTGAAAGGGAGACACTGCACTAGATG
This sequence comes from Pleurodeles waltl, assembly GCF_031143425.1. Lineage (NCBI taxonomy): Eukaryota > Metazoa > Chordata > Amphibia > Caudata > Salamandridae > Pleurodeles > Pleurodeles waltl. The sequence goes on from NC_090442.1 coordinate 32,889,828, forward strand.
TTTGTGTTTCAAGGTTGGCAGGGAGTGGCAGACAGACTGTAAAACTTCAAAGTTGGTAGACGTGTAGGGAGGACATATTGATAGAGTTCAAAGGGTAGGATCGAAGGTCACTGTGTATGTAGGAAGATATATATGTATTATATCTGTTATTGCTGAATTTTAGTAACAGGTAGTCAGATAGCGTTTAAAGAATTATAGTCTTTGTTAATTGTAAATGTAATGAAGGAGGTGGAACTTAGGTGCCCACCAAGAGCATAAAAATCGCTGATTGTAAGAGCTGAGTTGAGTGTGGCTTCAGTTACACAACTGTGCTGTACTCCCGGCCATATTTTATTTACTTATAAATATACTCAATTATTATTAGAATTGTGTCACTTCTTTATTTCTGACAAAAACTCAACTACATTTTGGCGAATGGCAGCCAGGAGCCCGCTACTTCCTCAAGTCCCTGGATGCAGCTGAAGGAAGCACCGCCGGTGACGCTTCAATAGAACATTGCGTCAAACCAGGTGAGAATTACACCTGTCTGTTCAAGCGGACGGATGAAATTCCAGAGCCTGCTTACCTAAAAAGTAGGAGGGGTTGGGCTTCGAACTCTGATAGTTAAAAGTGCATAATTCTGTTGTAATTGTAGTATGTGGAAGTAAGTGCATGCAGGATTTGTGTGTTTTTTAAATAATATAATGTTGATGTAGAAATGACATGTGATATCCCGGCCAGGCTGGAAGACACACTATTGCCCATATTATGGCAATGGCGGTAAATCCCACTTACCGCTACGCTGACTACTGACAACATACCGCTGCAGTGGCAGATATCCGTATATCATGACACACACACACACCAATACGTCACTATTTAGCCACACACACAAGTCCACCACACCAAAGGTCAGTGATAAACCGGCGGTATCAAAACCCACACCGTTACGCCAAAAGAACAACGCCCATCACATTATGACCCACGAATCACCACAGCGGACATTCAATGGCGGTAAACCATTGGCGGTACATACCGCCACGCTCAAAATACACACACACATACCAAGCAGCACAACATTGGACAATTCAAGCTACACACACTTGACACCCATACACACACCACATCCACACACACACCACTATAAAATACACACCCACAGTACCCACAACCCTTTACCATTACAAACAATTGCGACAAGATAGACACCACGACCACAGACAAGACCAGAGCCACACACCACCATCACCTATACACCACCCACGCACCTCACAACATGTAGGAAGGGTTGTGTTGAGTGAAATAACATCCACGTTATTTCACAGCCATTTTTCACTGCACTTAAGTAACTTATAAGTCACCTATATGTCTAACCCTCACGTAGTGAAGGTTAGGTGCAAAGTTACTAAGTGTGAGGGCACCCTGGCACTAGCCAAGGTGCCCCCACATAGTTCAAGGCAATTTCCCTGGACTTTGTGAGTGCGGGGAAACCATTGCACGCGTGCACTACACATGGATCAATACCTATATGTAGCTTCACAATGGTAACTCCGAATATGGCCATGTAACATGTCTAAGATCATGGAATTGTCCCCACATGCCAAATCTGGTATTGGGGTGCCAATCCCATGCATCTCCTGGGCTCCAGCATGGTCCCAGGGTACTGCCAAACTAGCTCTCTGTGGTTTTCACTGCAGCTACCGCTGCTGCCAACCCACAGACAGGCGTCTGCCCTCCTGGGGTCTGGGCAGCCCAGTCCCAGGAAGACAGAACAAAGTATTTCCTCTGAGAGAGGGTGTTACAACCTCTCCCTTTGGAAATAGGTGTTAAGGGCCTGAGAGGAGTAGCCTCTCCTGGCCTCTGGGAATGCTTTGAAGGGCACAGATGGTGCCCTCCTTGCATAAACCAGTCTACACCGGTTCAGGGATCCCCCAGCCCCTGCTCTGGCGTGAAATTGGACAAAGGAAAGGGGAGTGACCACTCCCCTTTCCATCACCACCCAGGGGTGGTGCTCATAGCTCCCCTAGTGTGTCCCAGACCTCTGCCATCTTGAATGCAGAGGTGTGAGGGCACAATGGAGACATCTGAGTGGCCAGTGCCAGCAGGTGACATCAGAGACCCCTCCTGATAGGTGCTTACCTGGTTAGGTGGCCAATCCTCCTCTGAGGGCTATTTCGAGTCTCTCATGTGGGTTTCTCGTCAGATAACGAATGCAAGAGCTCACCAGAGTTCCTCTGCATCTCCCTCTCTGACTTCTGCCAAGGATTGACCACTGACTGCTCCAGGACGCCTGCATAACTGCAACAAAGTAGCAAAAAGACTACCAGCAACATTGTAGCGCCTCATCCTGCTGGCTTTCTCAACTGTTTCCTGGTGGTGCATGCTCTGAGGGCTGTCTGCCTTCACACTGCACTGGAAGCCAAGAAGAAATCTCCAGTGGGTCGACAGAATCTTCGCTCTGCTAACGCAGGCACCAAACGTCTGCATCACCGGTCCTCTGGGTCCCCTCTTGTAGGAAAGTACCATCTTGCCTGGCAAGTTACCCCCATATTTCACTGTATATATGTTGTTTTAGTGTATGTGTCACTGGGACCCTGCCAGCCAGGGCCCCAGTGCTCATAAGTGTGTCCTGTATGTGTTCCCTGTGTAATGACTAACTATCTCACTGAGGCTCTGCTAACCAGAACCTCAGTGGTTATGCTCTCTCTGCTTTCCAAATTGTCACTAACAGGCTAGTGACTAATTTCACCAATTCACATTGGCATACTGGAACACCCTTATAATTCCCTAGTATATGGTACTAAGGTACCCAGGGTATTGGGGTTCCAGGAGATCCCTATGGGCTGCAGCATTTCTTTTGCCACCCATAGTGGCTGACTATTCTTACACAAGCCTGCCAGTGCAGCCTGAGTGAAATAACGTCCACGTTATTTCACAGCCATTTACCACTGCACTTAAGTAACTTATAAGTCACCTATACGTCTAACCTTCACCTGGTGAAGGTTGGGTTCAAAGTTACTTAGTGTGTGGGCACCCTGGCACTAGCCAAGGTGCCCCCACATCGTTCAGGGCAAATTCCCCGGACTTTGTGAGTGCGGGGACACCATTTCACATGTGCACTATACATAGGTCACTACCTATGTATAGCGTCACAATGGTAACTCCGAACATGGCCATGTAACATTTCTAAGATCATGGAATTGTCACCCCAATGCCATTCTGCCACTGATGAGACAATTCCATGATCCCCCGGGTCTCTAGCACAGAACCCGGGTACTGCCAAACTGCCTTTCCCGGGGTTTCACTGCAGCTGCTGCTGCCAACCCCTCAGACAGGTTTCTGCCCTCCTGGGGTCCAGCCAGGGCTGGCCCAGGAAGGCAAAACAAAGGACTTCCTCAGAGAGAGGGTTTTACACCCTCTCCCTTTGGAAATAGGTGTCAGGGCTGGGGAGGAGTAGCCTCCCCCAGCCTCTGGAAATGCTTTGATGGGCACAGATGGTGTCCATCTCTGCATAGGCCAGTCTACACCGGTTCAGGGATCCCCCAGCCCTGCTCTGGCGCGAAACTCGACAAAGGAAAGGGGAGTGACCACTCCCCTGACCTGCACCTCCCAGGGGAGGTGCCCAGAGCTCCTCCAGCATGCCCCAGACCTCTGCCATCTTGGATTCAGAGGTGTGCTGGCACACTGGACTGCTCTGAGTGGCCAGGGCCAGCAGGTGACGTCAGAGACTCCTTCTGATAGGCTCTTACTTTTCTTACTAGCCTATCCTCCTTCCTAGGTAGCCAAACCTCCTTTTCTGGCTATTTAGGGTCTCTTCTTTGGGGAATTCTTGAGATACCGAATGCAAGAGCTCACCAGAGTTCCTCTGCATCTCCCTCTTCACCTTCTGCCAAAGGATCGACCGCTGACTGCTCAGGACGCCTGCAAAACCGCAACAAAGTAGCAAAGACGACTACTGCAACCTTGTATCGCTTCATCCTGCCGGCTTTCTCGACTGTTTCCTGGTGGTGCATGCTCTGGGGGTAGCCTGCCTCCTTCTTGCACCAGGATCTCTGAAGAAATCTCCTTTGGGTCGATGGAATCTTCCACCTGCAACCGCAGGCAACAAAAGACTGCATCACTGGTCCTCTGGGTCACCTCTCAGCACGACGAGCGTGGTCTCCTCATCCAAGTGGCGACATCCTGGTCCCTCCTGGGGCACAGCAGCATCCAAAAACCCTAACCGCGACCCTTGCAGCTAGCAAGGCTTGTTTGCGGTCTTTCTGCGTGGGAACAACTCTGCAAGCTTCTTCACGACGTGGGACATCCATCCTCCAAAGGGGAAGTTCCTAGTCCTCTTCGTTCTTGCAGAACCCAAAGCTTCTTCCATCCGGTAGCAGCTTCCTTGCACCCTCAGCTGGCATTTCCTGGGCATCTGCCCACTCTCGACACTGTCGCGACTCTTGGACTTGGTCCCCTTCTCTTATAGGTACTCAGGTCCCGAAATCTACTGTTGTTGCTTTGCTGGTGTTGGTTTTCGTTGCAGAATCCCCCTATCACGACTTCTGTGCTCTCTGGGGGTTGTAGGTGCACTTTACACCTACCTTACAGGGTCTTGGGCAGGGCTATTTTTCTAACCCTCACTGTTTTCTTACAGTCCCAGCAACCCTCTACAAGCTCACATAGGTTTGGGGTCCATTCGTGGTTCGCATTCCACTTTTGGAGTATATGGTTTGTGTTGCCCCTATACCTATGTGCTCCTATTGCAATCTATTGTAACTTTACACTGCTTGCATTACTTCCTTTTGCTATTACTGCATATTTTTGGTATTGTGTACATATATCTTGTGTATATTTCTCATCCTCATACTGAGGGTACTCACTGAGATACTTTTGGCATATTGTCATAAAAATAAAGTACCTTTATTTTTAGTATATCTGTGTATTGTGTTTTCTTATGATATTGTGCATATGACACCAGTGGTATAGTAGGAGCTTTACATGTCTCCTAGTTCAGCCTAAGCTGCTTTGCCATAGTTACCTTCTATCAGCCTAAACTGCTAGAAACACCTCTTCTACACTAATAAGGGATAACCGGACCTGGCACAAGGTGTAAGTACCTCTGGTACCTACTACAAGCCAGGCCAGCCTCCTACACCTCTCATCTTCACAAGTGTAGTCCCTGGAACACAGGAGCTGTATCCAAGTTACCCCGGCAGTCCAGTGGTCCATCTGTCCAAATTTGGTGGAGGTAAGTCCTTGCCTCCCCATGCCAGACAGTAATCCTGTGTGCTGAGTGATCTGCAGCTGATACGGCTTCTGTGCATTTTTGCAAGGAATGCTTCATGCACAGCACAGCCCAGGTCCCCAGCACTCTGTCCTGCATTGCTCAACTCGCTGAGTTGACCACCGGCTTCGTGGGACCCTCCTTTGTAGTGTTGAGACGACCGCCGTGCTGAGATTTCTTAAACCCCTGTTCAAGTGCTTCTCCGGGTGCTGCCTGCTTCTGCGTGGGCTTTCTGTGTTGCTGAGCGCCCCCTCTGTCTCCTCCTCCAAGGAGCGACCTCCTGGTCCTTCCTGGGCCCCAGCAGCACCCATTTTCTTCAACCACGACCTTTGCAGCTAGCATGGCTTGTTTGCTGTCTTTCTGCGTGGAAACAACTCTGCATCCTCCAGCACACCATGGCACATCTTCTGTGCAAAGGAGAAGTTCCTGGCATCTTCCGTTGTTGCAGAATCTTCAGCTTCTTCCACCCGGAGACAGCCATTTTGCACCTTCATCCGGGATTTAGTGTGCTCCTGCCCCCCCGGACACTTTCGTGACTCTTGGACTTGGTCCCCTTCCTTTACAGGTCCTCAGGTCCAGGAATCCGTCTTCAGTGTTTTGCAGTCAGTTGTTGTCTTTGCAGAATTTCCTATCACAACTTTAGTGTGTTTCTGGGGAAGTAGGGTAACTTTACTCCTACTTTTCAGGGTCTTGGGGTGGGGTATCTTGGACACCCTTAGTGTTTTCTTACATTCCCAGTGACCCTCTACACACTACATCAGGCCTGGGGTCCCTAGGTATTTCACATTCCACTTTCTTAGTACATGGTTTGTGTTGCCCCTAGGCCTACTGCATCCTCTTATATTCTACAGTGTTTGCACTCCTTTTCTGTTTGCTTACCTGATTTTGGTTTGTGTGTATATTTTGTGTATTTTACTTACCTCCTAAGAGAGTATATCCTCTGAGATATTTTTGGCACATGGTCACTAAAATAAAGTACCTTTATTTTTAGTAACTCTGAGTATTGTGATTCTTATGATATAGCGCCATATGATATAAGTGGTATAGTAGGAGCTTTGCATGTCTCCTAGTTCACCCTAAGCTGCTCTGATAATGCTACTTCTATCAGCCTAAGCTGCTAGAACACTACTAATCTACTAATAAGGGATAACTGGACATGGCACAAGGTGTAAGTACCATCAGGTACCACCTATAAGCCAGGCCAGCCTCCTACACAACACAGACCCCAAAACATCACCCTACACACCCTCACCAACACTACTTACACAACACCCATGGCACCACAACGACACCCCAGATTCTCTCAGGAGGAGCTAAGGGGCATGCTGGAGGAAATCATCCGGGTAGAGCCACAGCTATTTGGAGTACAGGTGCAGCAGATATCCATTGCTAGGAAGATTGAGCTATGGTGGAGGATCGTGGACAGGGTCAACGCCGTGGGACAGCACCCCAGAACAAGGGATGACATCAGGAAGAGGTGGAACGACCTACGGGGGAAGGTACGTTCCATTGCAGCAAGACACCAGCTTGCTATACAGAGGACTGGCGGTGGGCCCCCACCTCCTCCCCCACAACTAACAACATGGGAGGAGCAAGTCTTGGCAATCATGCATGCTGAGGGCCTGGCAGGAGTTAGAGGAGGACTGGACTCTGGTAAGTCAACTCTTTACTACTTTCACCCCCTACCTTCATGCCATCACATACCCCTACCCTCACCCTCACTCCCATCACTCCACCACTTCCCACACACCCCACCATCACATCTCACTCATCCCAATGCCAAGCCCTGCATGCCATACCAATGCATGGACACCACTCACAGACCTGCATGGACACCTATCACTAAAGCATGCACACTAGAGAGAATCAGCTAGCCCACCACATACAACTCCCACATGTTAGAGCAGCCAGGGCACATACAACCAAAGAGGGAAAGCCATCCATGCACAATATGTCACACACAGAAACAATAACACTGCATTTACATCCCCACAGGTATCCGAGCCAATGTCAGCGGAGAAGAGGTGCCAGCAATTTCCAGTCCCCACACAGATGAGGCCCACAGTGATGACAGCAGCTCTGGCACTCACCAAGATCCTGGGAGCATACTAACATTCCCAGGATACGCTGGGCCAGATCCTGGACAACGTGCAGGAGAACAGGAGGCTGCAGGAGGGACAGTACCAGGGGATCAGGGAGGAATTGAAGGCCATCAACACCACCCTGGTCTCCATTGCAGGTGTGCTGGCAGACATGGCCAACACTATGAGGGAGGCAGTCTTACAACAGCGGGCCCCTGCCACTAGCCAGTCAACTGAACTGCCCTCCGCTTCTGCTGCCGATAGTGGACAGGAGGGCCTGCCAGAGGACCAACAGGCCACCAGCACCCCTCCCCCTGCAGAAGGAGAACCACCCTGCAAACATTCCCTGCGATCCAGGCAGAAGCCAGAGACTATTGCCAAGACCCCTGCCAGGAAATAAGACTCTCCTGATTCTCACCCTTCTGTCCCACTCCGTCACCCTGTCCACCTTGAACTGCCATTGCTCCCCTTCCTATGCCCCCTTGAACAATGCACTTTTGCTACAAATAGACTCGAACAATACCCTGGACTTTCCTCCATCATCACCCTGGCCCATTGCACTTCCCCCTTTTCTTCTTAACATTGCAATAAACACACTTTGAAAAAATACAAGTATGGAGTATGTGAAATGATTTAAGTATGTATTCTTTTAACAAGGTTCAAACATTGCAAATCAACTGTACAGTAATGTGCACATAGGATAGACCTGTAGTTAGCTGCAGTGAACACACCAGGAGCGATAGTGGGGCACCAACATCTGCAAAACGATTTGCCAAAGGGTACAGTGAGTGGACATAGAAGTGTGAAATCACAGCCTGCCAGTGGCAATGTGAATCTCCATCTCCAGCCTCCTCCTCCTGCAGAAAAGGCACATGGTGTCTCAAGGCAAGGTTATGCAACATGCAACATACCACGATTCTCTGGCAGACCTTCTTGGGTGAGTAGCACAGGGATCCTGTTAGATGGAGGCACCGAAATCTGGCCTTCAGGAGGCCAAAGGTACGTTCAGTTATCCTTCTTGTTCGCCCATGTGCCTTATTGTAATGTTCCTCTGCCCTTGTCCTGGGATTCCTCACAGGGGTCAGTAGCCATGATAGGCTGGGGTAACCAGAGTCACCTGCAAATATTGAGGGACAACATTTAGCCACACACTATCCCTTATGGCCCACACCATACCCATACACCAACATCCACTGGGTGGGAACCAGGGCTCACTTATTAGCCTCACCCGGTGCCTCTGTAGTTGGCCCATCACATTTGGAATGCTGCTATTCTTCAGGATAAAGGCATCATGCATAGACCCAGCATTGACGTGGGGGGTGTACTGGTCCGCCAGGCACACCATCTGAACATCCATTGAGTGAAAACTCTTTCGATTTCTGAACACCTGTTCGTTTTGTAGAGGGGGGACAAATGCAATATGTGTTCCATTAATCGCCCCAATGATGTTGGGGATATGTCCCATTGCACAGAAGTCAGCCAAATCCTCCACCTGGGGGAAAACAATGTAGCTGCACATGTGTTTAATCAGGGCAGACAACACTCTGATCAGCACTATTGAGAACACTGGCTGTGACATTCCTGCTGCCAAGCCCACTGTCACTTGGAAGGAGCCAGTTGCCAGGAAATGGAGCACTGATAGCACTTGCACAAGAAGGGGGATCCCAGTGGGGTGACGGATAGCAGATATCAGGTCAGGCTTCAGTTGGGTACACTGCTCCATGATTGTGGCCCTGTCAAGTCTGTAGGTGAGGATGATGTGCGTGTCCTCCATTGTTGCCAAGTCTACCAGGGGTCTGTATACAGGGGTATGTCTCCATCTCCTATTCATCCGCAGCGGTAGCAATCTATGGGGCAAAAGAGTGAGGAGCCGGTCATAAACTGTACATTGTTGCCACAACAGTACAATGCATGATGTTAATTTGAAATGTATAAGTGGCATTTGTCCTGTATGTACAATTGTGAACTGTGACGCAGTTATAATCCAGAGCCTGCCCCCTCCATGAAATGGCATCCGCCTGTCATGTGTGGATGGACAGGTGGAAGTGAGGTAATTCCGCTGACGTTGTGCGCCGTTGCGGGAGGCGGTCGGGAACCGCCGTGCATCGCCTCATTTGATAATATTCGGCCCTATGGGGTACAGTGGCCAATTGTGATGCACGCCGGCGGTGACGGTATGCACCGCCGCAAACGTCACTGCCATTTTCTATCTGTTCATTCACTTGCTACCTGACCTTCAACAGGAGAGGACCTACACTGCATGTGCTGCTGTGACCTGTGTCTGGAACCTACCATGGCCCGTGTGACTGGGAAAAGGGCCCCTGCCTTCACCTTGGCAGAGTTGGAGCGACTAGTGGATGGGGTCCTACCCCTATACGGACTGCTGTATGGGCCTCCAGACCAACAGGTGAGTACACTGTGAGCACGATGCATGGGGCATGAATGCATGGAGTGGTGTGTGTGAAGGCCTCGTGTGGGGGGGTTTGGTGGATGTCCCCTGGGCGGCGTGCAGCTTGTGTGCTGGGCCATGTCTGTGCAAATGGGGGTGGGAAGGGGTATGGTGGGCCATGAGTGTAACAGGCAGGACGGTCTGACTAATACCTTTCTCTGTGTGTATCTCTCTGCAGGTCAGCGCCCATCAAAAGAAGGGTATATGGCGTGCCATCGCCAAGGACGTGTGGACCCTGGGGGTCTATGGCAGGCGGAGCACCCACAGTCGGAAACGGTGGGAGGACCCGAGACGCTGGGCACGTAAGACGGTGGAGGCCCAGCTGGGGATGGCTTCCCAAAGAGGAATGGGTGCCCGTCGAACCCTGACCCCCCCTGATGGCCCGCATACTGGCAGTGGCCTATCCAGAGCTGGATGGGCACTTGAGGGCATCACAGCAGCCACAAGGGGGTGAGTATAGTGCCCATCATTAGTACTTACGCATGGTGGGGTAGTATCCGGGTGGTGGATGTGTGTCTATGGGTGCCCCTAGGCCAGGCCTGACATTGCAGAGTAGGTCCCATGTTGGGCAGGGTTCTGATGTGATATTCCTCCTACCTAGCTTGTATGCATCCACTATTGGGCAGGGCTGTGTGGGTCCCAGGTATGCTGCAGTTGGCGGTATGTGTCCCTCCCCATGCCCTGGTGACTAGCATTGTTACTGGTAGTGCATTGCATAGTGCGTAGGCCTGTTCCCTGTGTGTGATGGTGCTGTGTACACCAACAGTGGTGTTGATGCAGCCATTGATCAAGTGTATCCTTTGTCTCTCCCCCCCCTTGTTGTTTTGTCATCTTGTCCTTATATGCATTAGCATCATCTGGTAGAGGAGCAGAGGCACAGGCGATGGAGGGAGCTGCATCCCACAGAACCCAGGAGGCAGAGTCCACCGACACAGAAGGCTGGCGGAATTCCGGCTACGGTCATGGCGGCGGACGGCAGTAAGGTGGCGCTACTGCCAGCAGCCGCGCCACGCCAGCAGAACACCGCCTACCGTATAATTTTCCATGATACGGCCTGGTGGTGCTTTGCTGGCGGACGTTGCTGCTGGCAGCAGCGGCGCGTCCCGTCTCCTGCCGGAGGGCCCCCTGCAAGCAGGTAAGTCGGGCTCTCCGACAGGAGAGGGGTGTAGGGGGTGTTGTTTGCATGTGTGGGGGTGTGTGTGAATGTGTGAATGCGTGTGTAATGCGTGTGTGCATAAATAGGTGTGAGTGTACGTGTATGTTGTGTTGTGTGAGTGTGCCTGGATGTATGTACGTGAGTGTTGCTGTGAGTGTGTGTGAATGTAGGAATGCGTGGGTGAATGTGTGTATGCGTGTGTGCATGTGTGTGGATGTATGTGCGTGAATGTGTGGATATCTGCGGGGGGTCGGGGGAGGGAGGGGGAGGGTGGGAGAGGACTCTGGGGAGGGGGAGAGGGCGGGGGAGACCCCTATCAGTGCCAGGGAAGGAATTCCCTGGCACTGATAGTGCCTACCGCCATGGTTTCCGTGGCGGTACAGAAACCACAGAAACCATGGCGGTGGGCAGGTTCGTAATGCCATGGGCAGCCTAGAGACGGCTGCCTGGCTAGAGACTGAGGTCTACAGCCCGGCAGTCATTACCGCCGTGGCGGTCAGAATGTTGACTTGGCGGTTTGGCTTTGGCCAAAACGCCAATGTCATAATAGTGGAGGTAGGTACTGCCACCCTATTGGCGGTAATACCTCCACTATTCCACCGACTGTCGGGGTCGTAATGACCCCCCATGTGTATCAGTGGATAACCTAGGAGAATAGCTCCTGGAAGACACACTAGGGGGGTCATTACAACCTCGGGGGTCTTTTCACAAGACCGCAGAGGGACCGCTGTGCTGAAGACCACCAGTGATGGCGGTTTTCCGCTCAGCATATTATGACTCTTGGCAGCTCAACATCGTTTTTAGCCATAGTGACGGGCGGCGGTGAAGTGGAGGTTGCTCCACCGCCACACCAACAGAACACCGCCCAGCGAATCACGTCCTGTGATTCTGCGCGGTGGTGTTCTGTTGGCGGTGTGGTGTCGGCCGAGCTGCCCCCATGGCTCCCGTCCCCTCCCGGAGGATCGACGGAACAGGTAAGTCGATCATCCGTTAGGGGAGGGGGTGGGGGGGTGTTGTGTGATGTGTGCGTGCATGGAGGTGTGCGTGGGTGTATGTAGAGGGGGTGTGTAAGTGCGTGTATGCTTGCGGGGTGTTGCGTGTTTTGGGAATGTGTGCGTGTCTGAGTGTGTGTGGATGTTGGCATGTGTGTCGATGTGTGTGTGTGTATGTGTGTTGGTGGTGCCTGCGTGCGTGTCGGGTGTGTATGTGTAAGGTAATGTCGGGGTCGGGGTGGGGAGAGGGGTCCTGCCACCCTTGGGGGGTGGCAGGGGTGGTGGGGGGTGGGGGAGACCCCTATCAGTGCCAGGGAAAGAATTCCCTGGCACTGATAGTGCTTACCGCCATGGATTTCCTGGCGGTTCCTACCGCTGGAAATCCATGCCGATAAGCCGGGTCACAATACCCGCTGTGGTATTGTCTCGGCCACCGGGCTGGAGACCCAGGTCTTCAGCCCAGCGGTCGTCTCTGTCCTGGCGGGCGGAACGGAGAAGTGGCGGATGACCATGGCGGTAACCGCCATGGTCATAATTCCCAAAAAAAGACCGCCAGCCTGTTGGCGGTCTTACCGCCGCTTTAACACCGTCCGCCAGGGTTGTAATGACCCCCTAGGTGTTTTAGCGGATAACCTAGGAGAATAGCTCCTGGATGACGTAGGTGTATGATAGTGGATAACCTAGGGAATAGTTCCTGGAAGGGACAGTTAGCGTCCATTAGGTATCCCCGTTAGGTCCGGAGGGTGAGAGTAGAGAGTGGAGTGAATCAGGTAATGTGTAAAGTCTGACAGGGGGCAAAGTGACGAGCAAGTGGTCGGTGTCCATTGACTTTACCCGGAGCACAGTCAGACCTTTTGTTGAAAATTTGAAAAGTGTAATAATAATGACTAAAATATGTGATGTTAAGAATGTGTAATAAGGATGATAAAAAGAATATGATGTTTCATAATCATAGTGGCAAATTCTCATTCATAATTTAACCTATATTGTGTTATGTAACAATCTATTTCGTCCCCTATAAATGCTCCCACACTTGACATTGAGATAGAAGAAGTGCTATAGGTTAGCGAGATTGACAAAAGAACACATAAAGGGGAAAGAAAGAACATAAGGAGTGGGTGGTAATAAAGAGTACACCGACATATAGGAAGCGTATGTCCTGGGGAAAATCATGGATGCTCCCCTGGAACATATGATAAAAACATTTTTGTCTGCCAAGAAGAAAATACAGAAATATTGTAAGCAATGGTATAGAGATACCAAAGACCATGCTCAGCCATGGCCTAAGGAAGGGATATTTGATGAGGACATAGTTGAACATACATTGACTTACATTAAATCTAAATATCAGAAGCGAAATATCCACGGAAGGGGCTCCAGAGGGACCCCCACCGTATGGTCTCTACCCTATTTGGCCAGCGGCCGGATATCAAGATTCAGTACAGGTCGAATCAGAGGAAGGTGAGACAGAGGTGAAGGAGGCGGAGAGAACGCCTAGCCTAGTCCCGACAGCTCCTCGGGAGAGCATGAACAGAGACGCAAGGGAGGAGCAATACCTAGGGTGCACCGCCTTGGAGAACGGGCAGACAGATTTGAGAATGTTGACCCTCTTCGAAGGCAATGGACTACAGGGCAGATTAGGAGATACATCTGCGAATACATTGAGTGAGGCAGCAGGAGAGTGGATGTTGGAGGAAAGAGAGAAGGAAGAAGATGTAGAAAGGTCACAATAAGATAGATATTTAGAAGAAACAAGAAGGGAAACAGGAGCCGAGGCAGCAGTTGAGGATTGGGATGATGAGTCTGATACGAATAAGGGCACAGCAGGAAGAGACAGAAGCCTGTATAACGTTTGATCCCGTCCTATACAAAGGTTACAATTAATAGCACGAGACTCAGGAGAAATAAAGAGAAAGTAAATTCTAAAAACAACCAAATTTAGGGTGTCACCTATTAAGACGATAGAACAAGAGCAGGGCAGATATTTTTGCCAACCCTTTTCAGATGAATTAGCAGAATGGACTGAAAAAGAGGAGGGAAAACCATGGCTCGACAGGGGTCTTTCCAACTCTATGATTTAGCTATAGCAGAAACCTGTATACGACAGGGACAGGATGCCCCGGGTTGGGATTATCCATACATGCAAGAGTGTCTTGCAGTTTGGGAGATGTACGCCAAAGACAAACCGACTGAAGTAATACGCAGTAACAATCCAGACCCAAGGTTAAGTCATAGGTTAACAGGCTCCCTGCCTATCACTCAACTGCCTCCCATTTTTAAGGGAGGGCAGGCACCAACATACGTACCTTGGCCACAGATGGACAAAGAAAATTTAAAGAGAGCACTGCCCCCACTGTCTGAAGGTGCAGGAAAATGGATAGGAAGTTTTGAAAAACATACTGCTGGAGTGAACCTTGCTCTGGGCGATGTCAAGAGTTTGTTGAGTTCTCTGGCAGGAGATGAGGTAAATACTATATTTACGAGAGCAGGACTTCCTCAAGTTAAGTTTACAAATACACAGTTTGATGGATTTTCCTTTAATAATGTCCGCCAGCATGTTTGGGATGCTCTGCGGTGGACATATCCAGATAGGCCAGATATTGGAGCTCTCATGGCAGAAAGTATTAGGACATCTGAGGACATTGCAGAGTTTATTATGAGAATGAAAGAACGATGGCTACAGGAGGTAGGATGTAATTGGGAGAATACAGGAGGAAATGCACTTTTATTTTAAAATGTGCTGAAGAGAGGTCATTCCACAGACATACAAGTAAATCTAGATGGAGTAGTGGGAATTGAGGCTAAACCCTGGGCAGAAATACAGAATCACATAATACATTATTTTAAATGTAAACAAGAGAAAGATAAAGAGAGAACGGAGCAGGCAGAGAGAGCTACTGCTAAGTTGGTACAACAGAAACTTAAGAAACCAAGTACAGAAGGAGCACTTGTGACAGCACCATCAGCGACTGTCACAACGCCAGTGCAAGGGCTAGTACCAGTAGGACAGGTAGTGAGTGAAACAGTGAGAAGACAAGGAGGTCCGGCAGGAGAACAAGGAGCAATGCAGGGGAGAAGGCAAGGAGGGTACCGAGGGGGTCAGCCATGTTATTTTTGCGGCAGGTCGGGTTATTTTGTAAGGGAATGCAGAATTAAAAGGATGGATGAATGTATGCAGGCGTGGCCCACCTCACAAAGACAAGTAGCGAGGCTGCCGCAGATGCAATGGAGACCAAAGCAATATACAAGACAAGAGTGCCCCCATACCCTTCAAGCTCAGTGTATGACACCTCAGGGGCCACTGCAGCAACATGTGCCCCAGGGTGGCAGTAACACCATAGGTGGACAAGCGTAAGGGCAGGTAGGAGGAGTAGTGGTGCAAGGAGGTAACCCCTTTTGCGCACCACCCCAAGTATCTAGTGGAGCACTGACACCTAATTATGTCCAATGAAAAAGCCCACAGGTAACAACTATGTGTCCAATACTATCTGTAACCCACAGATCAGAGGAGGAACCCACTGTGACGGTAGCCATAGAAGGTGGCCCCTATCAGTTTTTAATTGACACTGGGGCCACCAATTCTTGTATAAATAAAGGAACATTACCACTCTTGTGCAACTCAATGGACACACAAGGGTTTTCTGGGGCTGCCAGATGGGTTCCTTTTACTAATTCTGTAAATATGACTGTGGGGGATGCACAAATTGATGGGCCATTGCTATATTCCCCTGAGTCACCCGTTAACCTTTTGGGTAGAGATCTAATGCGCAAATTGAATATGACCATCTTGTTTTTGGAAGATGGATCGATGGTGTGTTAGACACCTGGTGTCACGCCAGGTAGGATATTATCTCTCATAGCATGTGAAGAATCTAGACAGCAGGTCAGAGCTGTACCAGTGAACACAGAGGATTTTTTGAGGGTCATATACGCTCTGATAGCGCAAACACCAGCACTGCAGGGGAAAACAGTGCAGTTACCAAAAGAATTAGTATTTAGACCATGCGAACCCATAGACCCAATGACAGAACGAGAAATGGTACTGGACATATCAGTTCTTGAACTAAGGCCAACATATGCAGTGTTCGTTGCATTTGACAAAGGACAGGGAATGGGCATCAATAGTGTTCACAGATCCCGGGTGTAGGAGGCTGGACTGGCTTGTAGTGGGTACCAAGGGGTACTTACACCTTGCACCAGGCCCAGGTATCCCTTATTAGTGTAGAGGGGTGTCTAGAAGCTTAGGCAACAAGTCAATGCCGTATCATCCTCCTGCTTCCTCACCCTCCGCATGCTCCGAAAGATCTTCTGTTGGATCCCCGCCGACACCAGAAAGACCGAGACCTACGCCCTCGTCACGAGCCGCCTGGACTACGGCAACACCCTATACGCAGGAACCACCGCTAAACTCCAGAAACGTCTGCAACGAATTCAAAACGCCTCCGCCCGCCTCATCCTCAACATACCCCGCAACAGCCACATCTCCGCCCACCTGAGACACCTGCACTGGCTTCCCGTCAACAAAAGGATCACCTTCCGACTCCTCACCCACGCACACAAAGCCCTCCACAACAAGGGACCCGAATACCTCAACCGCCGCCTCAGTTTCTACACACCCACCCGTCATCTTTGCTCCGCCAACCTCGCTCTCGCCGCCGTCCCTCGCATCCACCGCACCACAGCAGGTGGGAGGTCCTTCTCCTACCTGGCGGCCAAGACATGGAATTCCCTCCCCACCAACCTCAGGACCATGCAGGACCACTCCGCATTCCGGAGACAACTTAAGACCTGGCTCTTCGAGCAGCAGTAACCCCATCCCCCTAGCGCCTTCAGACCCGCACGGGTGAGTAGCGCGCTTTATAAATGTTTATGATTTGATTTGATTTGATAGAAAAGGTAGCTTAGCAGAGCAGCTTAGGCTGAACTAGGAGACGAGTGAAGCTCCAACAGTACCACTAGTGTCATATGCACAATATCATAAGAAAACACAATACACAGATATACTAAAAATAAAGGTACTTTATTTTTATGACAATATGCCAAAGTATCTCACTGAGTACCCTCAGTATGAGGATAGCAAATATACACAAGATATATGTACACAATACCAAATATGCAGTAATAGTAATAGAAAACAGTGCAAACAATGTATAGTCACAATAGAATGCAATGGGGGCACATAGGGATGGGGGCAACACAAACCATATACTCTAGAAGTGGAATGCGAACCACGAATGGACCCCAAACCTATGTGACCTGGTAGAGGGTCGCTGGGACTGTAAGAAAACAGTGAGGGTTAGAAAAAGAGCCCACCCCAAGACCCTGAAAAGTGGGTGCAAAGTGCACTTAAGTTCCCCAAAGAGCACCGAAGTCGTGATAGGGGAATTCTGCAAGGAAGACCAACACCAGCAATGCAACAACGATGGATTTCCTGACGAGACTACCTGTGGAACAAGGGGACCAAGTCCAAAAGTCACGATCAAGTCGGGAGTGGCCAGATGCCCAGAAAATGCCAGCTGTGGGTGCAAAGAAGCTGCCACCGGATGGTAGAAGCTGTGGATTCTGCAAGAACGACAAGGGCTAGAAACTTCCCCTTTGGAGGATGGATGTCCCACGTCGTGAAGAGTCGTGCAGAGGTGTTTCCGTGCAGAAAGACCGCAAACAAGCCTTGCTAGCTGCAAGGGTCGCGGTTAGCGTTTTTGGATGCTGCTGTGGCCCAGGAGGGACCAGGATGTCGCCAATTGCGTGAGGGGACAGAGGGGGCGTCCAGCAAGACAAAGATCCCACTCAGAAGCAAGCAGCACCCGCAGAAGTGCCGGAACAGGCACTACGAAGTGGAGTGTACTGGAGCTCACCCGAAGTCACAAAAGAGGGTCCCACGACGGCAGAGGACAACTCAGGAGGTCGTGCACTGCAGGTTAGAGTGCCGGGGACCCAGGCTTGGCTGTGCACAAATGAAATTCTGGAAGAGTGCACAGGAGCCGGAGTAGCTGCAAAACATGCGGTTCCCAGCAATGCAGTCTAGCGTGGGGAGGCAAGGACTTACCTCCACCAAACTTGGACTGAAGAGTCACTGGACTGTGGGAGTCACTTGGACAGAGTTGCTGAGTTCAAGTGACCTCGCTCGTTGTGCTGAGAGGAGACCCAGAGGACCGGTGATGCAGTTCTTTGGTGCCTGCGGTTGCAGGGGGAAGATTCCGTTGACCCACGGGAGATTTCTTCGGAGCTTCTAGTGCAGAGAGGAGGCAGACTACCCACAGCATGCACCACCAGGAAAACAGTCGAGAAGGCGGCAGGATCAGCGTTACAAGGTCGCAGTAGTCGTCTTTGCTACTTTGTTGCAGTTTTGCAGGCTTCCAACGCGGTCAGCAGTCGATTCCTTGGCAGAAGGTGAAGAGAGAGATGCAGAGGAACTCTGATGAGCTCTTGCATTCGTTATCTAAGGAATTCCCCAAAGCAGAGACCCTAAATAGCCAGAAAAGGAGGTTTGGCTACTTAGGAGAGAGGATAGGCTAGCAACACCTGGAGGAGCCTATCAGAAGGAGTCTCTGACGTCACCTGCTGGCACTGGCCACTCAGAGAAGTCCAGTGTGCCAGCAGCACCTCTCTTTCCAAGATGGCAGAGGTCTGGAGCACACTGGAGGAGCTCTGGGCACCTCCCAGGGGAGATGCAGGTCAGGGGAGTGGTCACTCCCCTTTCCTTTGTCCAGTTTCGCGCCAGAGCAGGGCTGGGGGATCCCTGAACCGGTGTAGACTGGCTTATGCAGAGATGGGCACCATCTGTGCCCATCAAAGCATTTCCAGAGGCGGGGGGAGGCTACTCCTCCCCAGCCCTAACACCTTTTTCCAAAGGGAGAGGGTGTAACACCCTCTCTCTGAGGAAGTCCTTTGTTCTGCCTTCCTGGGCCAAGCCTGGCTGGACCCCAGGAGGGAAGAAACCTGTCTGAGGGGTTGGCAGCAGCAGCAGCTGCAGTGAAACCCCGGGAAAGGTTGTTTGGCAGTACCCGGGTCTGAGCTAGAGACTCGGGGGATCATGGAATTGTCTCCCCAATGCCAGAATGGCATTGGGGTGACAATTCCATGATCTTAGACATGTTACATGGCCATGTTCGGAGTTACCATTGTGACTCTGTACATATGTCGTGACATATGTATAGTGCACGCGTGTAATGGTGTCCCCGCACTCACAAAGTCCGGGGAATTTGCCCTGAACAATGTGGGGGCATCTTGGCTAGTGCCAGGGTGCCCACACACTAAGTAACTTAGCACCCAACCTTTACCAGGTAAAGGTTAGACATATAGGTGACTTATAAGTTGCTTAAGTGCAGTGGTAAATGGCTGTGAAATAACGTGGACGTTATTTCACTCAGGCTGCAAGGGCAGGCCTGTGTAAGAATTGTCAGAGCTCCCTATGGGTGGCAAAAGAAATGCTGCAGCCCATAGGGATCTCCTGGAACCCCAATAACCTGTGTACCTCAGTACCATATACTAGGGAATTATAAGGGTGTTCCAGTATGCCAATGTAAATTGGTGAAATTGGTCACTAGCCTGTTAGTGACAATTTGGAAAGAAATGAGAGCGCATAACCAATGAGGTTCTGGATAGCAGAGCCTCAGTGAGACAGTTAGTCATAACACAGGTAACACATACAGGGCACACTTATGAGCACTGGGGCCCTGGCTGGCAGGGTCCCAGTGACACATACAACTAAAACAACATATATACTGTGAAATATGGGGGTAACATGCCAGGCAAGATGGTATTTTCCTACACCGGGGTCAAATTAAAAGATATTTTAGATGAGGAATTGTTCAGTGAACAACCTTCAGTTGGAACAGTTGTGTTTGAAATGGACATTTCTCTCAGAATGCAGGTGCAGTGCAGGACAGTGTCGAAACATGTGCCGGAGGCAACAATAAAAGAAAGAGATTTGGCTAAGGTACCGGAAGTGTTATGGACAAAGGGACCCCATGATGTGGGATTGATTAAAGGAGCTGAGCCTGTTAAAATTACATTGAAACCAGGAGCCATATTGCCCAGGATACGCCAGTACCCTCTGTCCAAAGAAGCAGAGGAAGGTATTCTACCTACAATTCAGGCGTTACTTGAGCAAGGAGTGATATATGAAAGATCGACACCATGTAATACGCTGATTTTCACGATAAGAGAAGCTAAAGGGGGAACTTGGAGAATGATTCAGGATTTACGCTCTCTGTACGATATTGTCATTCCGGAGTTCCCTGTAGTACCCGATCCTTCAGTTATATTGACAAATATTCCTAAAGATGCCACTTTCTTCTCTGTAATCAATTTGAAAAATGCGTTTTTCAGTATTCCATTGCATATCGATAGCGAATATTTGACCGGATTTACATTTAAAGATACACAATATTGCCGTAGTAGGCTTCTTCAAGGTTTTTGCGAGTCCCCAAGTATTTTTAATCGGATATTTAAAAAGGACTTATCGAACATTCAATGTAAAAGTACACTTTTACTATATGTGGATGACATTTTGGTTTGTAGTGCCACTGAAGATATATGTAGAGACAATACCATTAGCCTCCTCTGCACACTTGCAGACAAAGGATAAAAAGTGGATAAAAATAAGTAGCAGTACGTGCAGAAAGAGATTCATTATTTGGGACAATTGATATCTAAAAATGGGAGGAAGGTGACACCTGACAGAATAGAAAGCATAAAGAATATGCCCAAGCCCGCCACTACCAAACAGATGCCGCAGTTTTTAGTAATTATGTGAGGCAGTGGGTGTTTGATTATGCTACGTTGACAGCACTGCTTCTCACTGCATTAAACTAGTCCCATGCGACTGCAAATAAAATACATTAGAGAGATGAAGGAGAGACAGCATTCCTGGAGCTAAAGAAAGCGATTATGAATGCTCCAGTGTTAGATACACCCGACTACAAGAAACAATTCTACCTCTTTTGTCATTGTAATGGAATGAGTATGACTGCAATACTGACTCAGAAAACATCTATGGGGCATAAGCCAATTGCTACTACAGTGGGCTGCTAGATCCTATCATGAAAGGTCACTATCCATGTGAGCAAGCCCTAACTACAGCAGCATTTGCAGTTCAGAAGAGCACTACGATCGTGATGGGATCACCTTTAACACTGTATGTGGAGCATGCGGTATTCGCTATTTTGCAAAGAGGCAACAACACTCTCACAACTCAGAGAGTATCTGGGTATGAATTAATACTTTCATTACCATCCTTGCAGGTGGTTAGATGCCAAACAGTTAATCCAGCGACATTCTTTGCGCATCCAGTTACTGAAGACGAACAAGTACATGACTGTGCTAATAATGTGCCAGAAGAAGAGAGTAAGGTGGGAGAAGATCCCATCCCGGGGAGCGTGCTGCTCTTTGTGGATGGATCCTCTTTCATAGACCAGGAAACAGGGATTAGACATTCAGGAGCAGCAGTTGTAAGAGCCGAACAGCAAGGGTCATCTGACACATTGCAGATAGTGAGTCAAGTACCACTACCCACTCATTTTTCAGCGCAAGCTGCGGAATTAGTGGCTGTTATTGAAGCACTGCAGCATGCTGAGGGGTTAGAAGTTACGATTTATTTGGATTCAGCATATATTACTACTACTGTGCATTCGAGCATCCATAGGTGGGAGAGGAGAGGATTTTTTAAATCTGATGGGTCTCCATTGATGCACAAAGATTTATTGGCAAAACTGATACATGCTCTAACCTTACCATCTAAGGTGGCGGTAATAAAAGTGCAGCACACACTAACAATCAAGACCTTGTCTCCAGGGGTAATGCTCTGGCAGACTGGGCAGCCAAGGAGGCAGCTAAAACATCTCCAAATTATAGTGAATCAGAAGAGAACACATTGGAAATTATAAGCAGACAACAGAATGATACTGAATTACCACCCTCGTATATTGAGACAGCACAATTACATTTACGTGAGTTGCAGGAAGAGGCCCCACTACATGAAAGGGAATTGTGGGAACAGCGAGGATGTATACAATCACCAACAGATTTCACCTACAGAAAGGAAAGTACTGCGAAACCGGTAATGTCACAAGTTTTGTTGTACACAGTGCTGGAGCAACTGCATCTCCCTGCGCATACGGCTAAAAAATATCTTCTAGCTACGTTGCAGGTTTATCCCACATTTATCGGAAATGATTACAATGTATATTGCTGAATGTGCAGTATGCCAACAATACAGCACAAGACCTACATTGAAAGTTATTACATCAACAATCCCCCGCCCAACAGGTCCAGTCAAAAATCTACATTTAGATTTTGTTGACATGATCGATAGATGTAACAATTACAGGTACTTGATAGTCGTGGTCTGTCCTTTTTCAAGGTAGATTGAGGCAGGACCATGTGTACATAATGATGCTAAAGCAGCAGCTAATTATTTGATAGGAGAAGTAATACCTAGATGGGGAATTGCAGTAACGATCCGCTCACATAATGGCAGCCATTTTGTTAACGCCCTTTTTGAACACATTTGCACCTCTCTGGGGATAAAGCATAAATTGTCATCTGAGTATCATCCCCAAAGTAATGGTATAGGGGAACGACTTAACGGCCTGTTAAAAAACAAAATAAGTAAACTGTGTGCTACATTGCATAAGAACTGGTTCTACTGCCTTCCATTAGCTTTGTATGCTCTTAGAAATCAGCCAGGAAGTGATCATCACCTGACAACTCCTTTAACAATAGCAAGGCAAAAGACAGATGTTCATAAAACTGCTGACGTTTTGGGGGAGGAAATGAGTGGGTATTTGTCTCAGTTGTTCAAATCTGCTAAATTCTTCTCTAAACAGGTGATGCAGCAGCAGAAGTGCACCACTGCAGCCCAGCAGGTTAGTCCAATTCCTGTGGGTCAACACTTTTGTGTACGAAACTTTGTGAGGCGATGGAACGACAGCAAGTGCAAGGGGCCTTATTCGGTCACTCAGAGCACCCCCACTGCAGTGAAAGTAGAGGGCAGGAAACTGTGACATTTGTCAGACATTCGACTGGCCCCTGCTTTGTATCAAACATCGTCATTGGGACAGGAACTTTTGGAGGAGAGCGAACAAAAGGAGAAATAACATTGTTCTTTTTCAAAGAGCGAGTGGAGCACCATATTAGTTCAGCTTACAGACTTTTTTTGACCGTTGTATTATTTGTTTGTTTATGTTTTTGTATATGTACTGCAGGTTTGAAGTGGTATTCTAGTTCATGTATAGTATCAAGTTTAAATATTGTGCGTTTGAAAAGAAAGACATATAAACATGAGAATATGTCTCATGTTATACACCATAGGTTGTTCGATAATATGTGGTATCAGCGTATGACAGAAGTAGGTTTGCAAAGTACTAATGAGTCTTGTTTAGTATGTTCTTTAACTTCACATGCTAGTGATTCGGATAGATTACATTCATCTAAAGAAGTATCTTCTAAGGTTACACAGTGTCTTCTCCATCTTTTCCTATGTAGAATGAGGGCACGGATGCAACCTTCACAAGTGCAGCAGGGAACATTTTTAGTAAACATCACACAATATGAGAAAGGGATAGCTGACATAACGAATGTTCTGCCTGACTGAAAGGAAATAAAAATCAAAACAGAAGCAATGGTGAGGACAGGAGCTTTAAGGTACAAGGGGATAGGCTAGAATACTAGGACAAGGATTTCTAGGGGTATCACAATCTACTCTTCTATGTAAGGACTATGCAGCAACCCCTTAGCCCTATGACTGTCAGGAGAGACCTTATCGTAGGGTAAATGGTTCAGTATATGTCCATGGTCAATGGCACAATGGAGCAGTATTTGGATGTAGAGCTCTAACCTTATGGAGAGGGAGTGGAAATAACTTTAACACACAACAGGATTGTAGGCTATATGGGATGAGAATATACAAAGTTTAACATGGCTAGAAACGCCTTCAACTCTTTGAGTGGGTCGAACACCTAGTGTTTTCTCCTTATGTTTTAAGGGAAACTGAACAGTTTCAGTAGGGACAAATGTCAATTGCATCACCACAAGATATAATGATGATATGCAATGGGGCACCTCCAGTTTAATGGACTATTATTGGCAGTGTGGAGAATGGCTATATACGCGACCTCCTGCAGGATGGAATGGTCTCTGTTCCTTAGTTACTGTGCACACCCCCTCCTTAGTGATTCCAGGAGTGGATGTTTCAAAGTTACACGAGCATCCTATGAGCAGTCCAACGACTTTGTTACACCATCATCGGAGGAGAAGAGCTGCTGAATACTTGGGCACTGCAACATGGGCAGATGTTCCACAAGAATATCGATTGTTCAATGATGCCCAGTTGTTTTTTGGAAGCATCTTCTCATTCATTCAGGCTAAAGCCACTGCTCGTTGGTTGCAAATAACCCGTTGGGAACGGATGAAAGCCATCAATGCAACGGAAGATGGTTTCAATGCAATCAAAGAAGAGCTACGGGCAGTGCGAGTGATGCTTATGCAACATAGCTATAGGTACGGCGTGCTGTACATATGTGGCGGCTAACAATGCAGACAATGGGACAATAACAGAGGCTATACTGACTTTGCACAATCTGCAGAAGAAAATGGTAGAAGAGGGGGGTGCCGCCAACGAATGGTTTCCAGGGTTGTTTTCGTGGATGCCGTCCTGGTTACCTGAATTGCTTAAAGGACTTCTTCCAATTCTTGTGATGATCCTATTGGTATATTGTCTTGTTCAGGTTATTGTAGGGTGTTGTAAAACCGGTAGTCAGAAGCTGGGAGGGATGTTTACTAATAGGGTAGTTAATAAAGTGTGGAAGGAGAGCAGAACGCATACATCAAGACAGGTACACTTGATAGGAAAGGTGAGCAAGTAGTTGAAAATTCAACTGGCCAAGGCTGGCCTGGCTTGTAGTGGGTACCAGAGGTACATACACCTTGTGCCAGGTCCAGTTATCCCTTATTAGTGTAGAAGAGGTGTTTCTAGCAGTTTAGGCTGATAGAAGGTTTGCTATGGCAAAGCAGCTTAGGCTGAACTAGGAGACATGTAAAGCTCCTACTATACCACTGGTGTCATATGCACAATATCATAAGAAAACACAATACACAGAGTAACTAAAAATAAAGGTACTTTATTTTTATGACAATATGCCAAAAGTATCTCAGTGAGTACCCTCAGTATGAGGATAAGTTATATACACAAGATATATGAACACAAACCAAACTTATGCAGGAAATAGCAAGAAAAGTAATGCAAGCAGTGTAACGTTACAGTAGACTGCAACAGGAGCACATAGGTATAGGGGCAACACAAACCATATACTCCAAAAGTGGAATGCGAACCACGAATGGACCCCAAACCTATGTGAGCTTGTAGAGGGTCGCTGGGACTGTAAGAAAACAGTGAGGGTTAGAAAAATAGCCCACCCCAAGACCCCAAGTGTAAAGTGCACCTACTACCCCCAGAGAGCACAGAAGCCGTGATGGGGGTTTCTGCAGGAAGAACAAACACCAGCAATGCAACAACAGTGGATTTCCGGACCTGAGTACCTGTAAGACAAGGGGACCAAGTCCAATAATCGCGACAGTGTCGAGAGTGGGCAGGAGCCCAGGAAATGCCAGCTGAGGGTGCAAGGAAGCTGCCACCGGTTGGAAGAAGCTTGGAGTTCTGCAAGAAAGAAGAGAGTTAGGGACTTCTCCTTTGGAAGACGGATGTCCCATGTCGCGATAAAGCTTGCAGAAGTGTTCCCATGCACAAAGACCGCAAACAAGCCTTGCTAGCTGCAAGGGTCGTGGTAGAGGTTTTTGGGTGCTGCTGTGGCCCAGGAGGGACCAGGATGTCGCCACTTGGAGGAGGAGACAGGGGGGGCGTCTAGCAACTCAGGGAACCCTTACAGAAGCAGGCAGCACCCGCAGAAGTACCTGAACACGCACTTGGAAGAAGAGTGAACCGGAGTCCACCCAAAGTCACAAAAGGGAGTCCCACGACGCCGGAGGACAACTCAGAAGGTTGTGCACTGCAGGAAGGAGTGTCGGGGACCCAGGCTTGGCTGTGCACGCAGGAAATCCTGGAAGAGTGCACAGGAGCAGCTGCAAATCACGCGGTACCCAGCAATGCAGTCTAGCGTGGGGAGGCAGGGACTTACCTCCACCAAACTTGGACTGAAGAGTCACTGGACTGTGGGAGTCACTTGGACAGAGTTGCTGAGTTCCAGGGACCAAGCTCGTCGTGCTGAGAGGGGACCCAGAGGACCGGTGATGCAGTCTTTTGGTGCCTGCGGTTGCAGGGGGAAGATTCCGTCGACCCACTGGAGATTTCTTCAGAGCTCCTGGTGCAGAGAGGAGGCAGGCTACCCCCAGAGCATGCACCAGCTGGAAACAGTCGAGAAAGCCGGCAGGATGAGGCGATACAAGAATGCTAGTAATCATCTTGCTACTTTGTTGCGGTTTTGCAGGCGTCCTGAGCAGTCAGCGGTCGATCCTTTGGTAGAAGGTGAAGAGGGAGATGCAGAGGAACTCTGATGAGCTCTTGCATTCGTTATCTGACGAACTCCCCAAAGCAGAGACCCTAAATAGCCAGAAAAGGAGGTTTGCCTAACTAGGAAGGAGGATTGGCTACTAAGAGAGGTAAGAGCCTATCAGAAGGAGTCTCTGACGTCACCTGCTGGCACTGGCCACTCAGAGTAGTCCAGTGTGCCAGCAACACCTCTGAATCCAAGAAGGCAGAGGTCTGGGGCACATTGGAGGAGCTCTGGGCACCTCCCCTGGGAGGTGCAGGTCAGGGGAGTGGTCACTCCCCTTCCGTTTGTCCAGTTTCGCGCCAGAGCAGGGCTGGGGGATCCCTGAACCGGTGTAGACTGGCTTATGCAAAGATGGTCACCATCTGTGCCCATCAAAGCATTTCCAGAGGCTACTCTTCCCCAGCCTTTCTCACCTTTTCCAAAGGGAGAGGGTGTGACACCCTCTCTCTGAGGAAGTCCTTTGTTCTGCCTTCCTGGGCCAGGGCTGCCTGGACCCCAGGGGTGCAGAAACCTGTCTGAGGGGTTGGCAGCAGCTGCAGTGAAAACCCCGGAAAGGCAGTGTGGCAGTACCCGGGTTCTGTGCTAGAGACCCGGGGATCATGGAATTGTCTCCCCAATACCAGAATGGTATTGGGGTGACAATTCCATGATCTTAGACATGTTACATGGCCATGTTCGGAGTTCCCATTGTGACGCTACACATAGGTGATGCCCTATGTGTAGGGCACGCGTGTAAGGGTGTCCCCGCACTCACAAATTCCGGGGAAATTGCTCTGAACAATGTGGGGGCACCTTGGCTAGTGCCAGGGTGCCCACACACTAAGTAACTTTGCACCCAACCTTCACCAGGTGAAGGTTAGACATATAGGTGACTTATAAGTTACTTATGTGCAGTGGTAAATAGCTGTGAAATAACGTGGACATTATTTCACTAAGGCTGCAGTGGCAGGCCTGTGTAAGAATTGTCAGAGCTCCCTATGGGTGGCAAAATAAATGCTGCAGCCCATAGGGATC
This sequence comes from Pleurodeles waltl, assembly GCF_031143425.1. Classification (NCBI taxonomy): domain Eukaryota; kingdom Metazoa; phylum Chordata; class Amphibia; order Caudata; family Salamandridae; genus Pleurodeles; species Pleurodeles waltl. The sequence continues at coordinate 32,917,275 of NC_090442.1, forward strand.
TCCTGGAACCCCAATACCCTGGGTACCTCAGTACCATATACTAGGGAATTATATGGGTGTACCAGTATGCCAATGTGAATTGGTAAATTTAGTCACTAGCCTGTTAGTGACAAATTTGGAAATAAAGAGAGAGCATAACCACTGAGGTTCTGATTAGCAGAGCCTCAGTGAGACAGTTAGGCATCACACAGGGAACACATATAGGCCACAAACTTATGAGCACTGGGGTCCTGGCTATTAGGGTTCCAGTGACACATAATAAACATACTGACAACATAGGGTTTTTACTATGAGCACTGGGCCCTGGTTAGCAGGATCCCAGTGAGACAGTGAAAACACCCTGACATATACTCACTAACAGGCCAAAAGTGGGGGTAACAAGGCTAGAAAGAGGCTACTTTCTCACAGGTACCCACTATAAACCAGGTCAGCTTCCTACACTCCCTGGACCAGAAACAAGCATCCTGGGACCGGTTTCAGGTTATCACCCTTCATGAGCCAGGCTAGCTTGAATCCAGTGGCACAGTGAGCACGAGACCCATGTCTGGGGATACTCTTCCCACTTACGGCAACTTTAGCAACACAAAAGGATGATGGACGGAGTGGTGAAACTTTTCTAACACTCACCCCCAGTCACAGAAATGGGTTTAATCTATCATTTTTTTGCTCATCATGCCACCCTAGTTTGGACCCAGCTATATGCCAATCAGTCTTAACCTTATTCCCCATGGGAACAGTTGAGCCCGAACTGCCACGCCAGGTCCTCCCTGGACCAGAAACAAGAATCCTGGGACCGGTTTCAGGGTACCCTTCTTCGGCCAGGCTAGCTTGAATCCAGAGGCACAGTGAACACGGGACCCAAATCTAGGCATACCCTTCCCACTTAGGGCAACTTTAGCAACAAAAAAGGATGATGGAGAGAGTACTGAAGCTAAAGGCGTTCTAATTGTGTCAATGCATCACAACAGTTTTAGGGAAAGAGCTCTGGCCCAGGGATCATGGTTAGCAGGGGCACTGACCACTACAATTTCTAGGCTACATCATACATGAGGCACAAAGTGGGAGCTAACCATGTCAAAAAGAGGCTTCAAAAGGAGAGAAGGGTCCTGACGGTTGACTTCCTGTAGAGAATGCCGTATTACAAGGGCTGTGGGAACTAAAAACAGAGGATCTGGACCCCTGTACTCCTGCTAGCCAAAATACTGAATAAAGAGATGGTAAGCTCCCACCAAAAGGGTTTCTTCTACTTTATAGCATTAAATGTGCAATACATGACAAGAATCCAGTTCAGCAGTTTTTAATTATGAGATACAAGTTCCAATGTTCAACGATGTTATGCTCCAATTGGCACAATCCTTTAATTCAAAAGAGGCTTCCAATGTTCAAAGATGTTACAGCCAACACGTGTTTCGCCCCTTGCAGCTAATACGCCAGGGCTTTCTCAAGGCTGAAAAATATATATATAAACTATGTAAGACTAAATGTCAGTCACACATTAGAGAGTGGTGCTACCTAAGGAGTGAATATCCTAATTGCAGACGGATGAAGCATGCATCCTTGTCTGCCGTGCTCCCAAAAGGTGAAAAATGAAAAGTGAAGAAAAACAACTTAAAAAAGGAGTAATGATACGAGTGTAACCCCATCTGGGGGTTCACTACTAAGAAGCTATTGCTGAAGAGAGTACGACTGAGGGGTAGTGTATAATGATGAGAGCAGCATGCGTATTGCTGTGCTCACTGTAATCAAAAGAAAAAAGGAGGAGAAAGTAGGACAGAAAACTAATGGCCTATAATGAGAGATCCCCTGTGAAGATACTAAAGTGAGATAAGAACAGGGGAAATGAGGTACGTGAAAAAAAGAATGGACCAAGAAGTGTCAGTGTCTTGTCTGACTGAGTGAAGACGTGAAGAACTGAAAAACATGCTGGCACTCATGTGATTTAAGTGTGATCACAAACAAGGCATGCTAGAAATATTTAAGCAGGAAACAGTGAAAGGGATAACCTGTGCAGGTAACATACCATATGACAAGCAATAGCAGAATCTTTGGACTGAAATGTCCCAATTTTTGATCTATACACAGAAATATATATAGGGCATGTGAAGAGACCCCGAGGCAAAATGTTATACAAAGAGACTCCCTTGTTGTTTACGAGCAACAAATGAACAGAAAAAAAAAACTGTGGATCCTTAGAATGATTCTGGCATTACTCCCCACTCCTAATAGAGTGGAAGAGGTAAGAGCATGTATTCTCTACCAAGAAGACTATCTATCTTGGCTTACTGGAGGCTGTGATGGGAAGACTGCAGCAGACACTGAATATATCATTAATGCAGATGCTACTGCTGCAGAAATGTCATCGTATAATTTCACTGGTTATTAAAATCCTCAGTTTTATTCATCAGGCCATTTACAAAGCACAGAGGTAGTCCAACGTCCCTGTCAGACAAGTTGGTGGCCCACACTCTTACATGGCTTCTGCGATTCAGCCAACAGGGCGTAAATCATATTTCTTGTTTCCAGACGACTAGATGTAGGTGGAGGACCTTCAGTGAGCAGGATCGCCAGCTTTGGAATGGGATACCTTTGGCCCCTGGACTAATCTTTTCCCATTATGAAGTCGGAGTTGCTTCAGGAACAATCTGACAATGTACTTATTCTGTTGATACACTGTCCTGTTGGCTTGTGCTGTGTCTGTCTGTTTTAAGTCCATGAGTCTGTTCTTGGTCCACTAGTGCCAGGACACCTGTGATCACAGTATGATTGACAGATAAAGCTTTTCTACAGCTCAAGGGGTCTGGATGAAAAAATAGTGCAGTGCGTATAGATTTCTCAAAGTGCACTAAGATGCACTGCAGCGTGCACAGATTTTTCATAGTGCATTAGGATGCAGTGTGCACAGATTTCTCACGGCAAAGTAAAATGCACTACAGCATGCACAGAGTTCTCATAGTGCAGTAAGATGTCGTGCAGTATGCACAGATTCCTCTTAGTGCAGTAAGATGCAGTGTAGTGTGCACTGAGTCCTCATAGTGCAGTAAGATGCAGTGCAGTGTGCACAGATTTCTCATAGTGCAGTAAGATGTAGAGCAGTGACACAAGCTCACCATAGTTCAGTACGATGCAGTGACGCATGTGCAGATTCCTTATAGTGCAGTGAGATGCAGTGCACAGATTCCTCACAGTGCAGTAAGATGCAGTGCGCAGATTCCTCACAGTGCATTAAGATGCAGTGCGCACAGATTCCTCACAGTGCAGTAATATGCACTGTAGAGATTTCTCACAGTGCAGTAAGATGCAATGCAGTGCACAGATTCCTCACAGTGCAGTAAGACGCAGTGGTGTGCACATATTATTCACAGTGCACTAAGACGCAGTCTACAGATCCCTCACAGTGAAGTAAGATGCAGTGCAATGCACAGAATCCTCATAGTGCAGTAAGATGCAGTGCAGTGCACAGATTCCTCAAACTGCAGTAAGATGCAGCGTACAGATCCCTCACAGTGCAGTGTGCACAGACTCCTCACAGTGCGGTAAGATGCAGTGCACAGACTCCTCACAGTGCCGTAAGATGAAATGCAGTGTGCACAGGTTCCTCACAGTGCAGTAAGATGCAGTGCAGTGCACAGATTCCTCACAGTGCAGTAAGATGCAGGAAAGTGCACATAGATGCAGTGCACAAATCCTTCAGTGCAGTAAGATGCAGTGTACCGCACAGATTCCTCACAGTAACGTTAGATGCAGTGCACTGCACAGATTCCTCACAGTGCAGTAAGATGCAGTGCACAGATTCCTCATAGTGCAGTTACATGCAGTGCACAGATTCCTCTAATTGCAGTAAGAAGCAGTGCGGAAAACAGATTCCTCACAGTGCAGTAAGATGCAGTGCACAGATCCCTCACAGTGCAGTAAGATGCAGTGCACAGATTCCTCACAGTGCAGTGTGCACAGACTCCTCATAGTGCGGTAAGATGCACTGTACAGATTCCTCACAGTGCAGTAAGATACAGTGCATGCAGTGCACAGACTCCTCACTGTGCAGTAAGATGTAATGCAGTGTGCACAGATTACTCACAGTGCAGTAAGATGCAGTGCAGTGCACAGATTCCTCACAGTGCAGTAAGATGAAGTGAAGTGCACATATTCCTAAGTGCAGTAAGATGCAATGCACAGATCCTTCAGTGCAGTAAGATGCAGTGCACAGACCCCTCACAGTAGAGTAAGATGCAGTGCACAGATTCCTTACCGTGCAGTAATAAGCAGTACGCAGATTCCTCACAGTGCACTGCACAGATCCCTCAGTGCAGTAAGATGCAGTGCACAGATTCCTCACAGTGCAGTAAGATGCAGCACCGTGCAGAGATTCCTCAGTGCAGTAAGATGCAGTGCACAGACCCCTCACAATGCAGTAAAATGTAGTATAGTGTGCACAGATTCCTCACAGTGCAGTAAGATGCAGTGCACAGATTCTTCACAGTGAAGTAAGATGCAGTGCAGTGCATAGATTCCTCACAGTGCATTAAGATGCAGTGTACAGATTCCTCACAGTGCAGTGAGATTCAGTGCACAGATCCCCTCTTTAACACAAATGATGACCACAAACACCCCTGGCCCGGAAGTAAAGACCCCCAGAGGTTCCCGGATAGAAGAACCCAGCTCAGCCTGGCTCCTGGCAGAGATTTCCTCCAGGATTATTCAGTCTATTTCTACAAACACAGCAGAAGGTGCTGACAATCTCCTACCTGAGCAGAAACCTGTGCAGACATTTCCAGGCTCTCTCCTCCTCCTGGGGCTGGGGGGGCAGGTGCAGATTTGGGGTCTGAGGTGGCGGGGGTCTGGGAGGGTCTGAAGATTAACTGCACAGACCCTCAGGGGCTCTTCCTCCCCTGCAGGAGGCTGGAAACAGAGGAGGCTGAGACCCGCTGCTTGTGCTGACTCTGCCGCCGCTGACCCGGATACTATTACATTCCGGAGCTCACCCAAAGTCAGAAAAGAAGGTCCCACGACGCCGGAGGACAACTCAGGAGGTCGTGCACTGCAGGTTAGAGTGTCGGGGACCCAGGCTTGGCTGTGCACAAAGGAAATCCTGGAAGAGTGCACAGGAGCAGGAGCAGCTGCAAATCACGCGGTACCCAGCAATGCAGTCTAGCGTGGGGAGGCAAGGACTTACCTCCACCAAACTTGGACTGAAGAGTCGCTGGACTGTGGGAGTCACTTGGACAGAGTGAGGGCACTCACAAAGTCCGGGGAATTGGCCCTGAACAATGTGGGGGCACCTTGGCTAGTGCCAGGGTGCCCTCACACTAAGTAACTTTGCACCTAACCTTTACCAGGTAAAGGTTAGACATATAGGTGACTTATAAGTTACTTAAGTGCAGTGTAAAATGGCTGTGAAATAACGTGGACGTTATTTCACTCAGGCTGCAGTGGCAGGCCTGTGTAAGAATTGTCAGAGCTCCCTATGGGTGGCAAAAGAAATGCTGCAGCCCATATGGATCTCCTGGAACCCCAATACCCTGGGTACCTCAGTACCATATACTAGGGAATTATAAGGGTGTTCCAGTAAGCCAATGTAAATTGGCAAAATTGGTCACTAGCCTGTTAGTGACAATTTGAAATAAAAGAGAGAGCATAACCACTGAGGTTCTGGTTAGCAGAGCCTCAGTGAGACAGTTAGGCACTGTAGGAGGCTGGACTGGCTTGTAGTGAGTACCAAGGGGTACTTGCACCTTGCACCAGGCCCAGTTATCCCTTATTAGTGTATAGGGTGTCTAGCAGCTTAGGCTGATAGATAATGGTAGCTTAGCAGAGCAGCTTAGGCTGAACTAGGAGACGTGTGAAGCTACTACAGTACCACTTAGTGTCATATGCACAATATCATAAGAAAACACAAAACACAGTTATACTAAAAATAAAGGTACTTTATTTTTATGACAATATGCCAAAGTATCTTAGAGTGTACCCTCAGTGAGAGGATAGGAAATATACACAAGATATATATACACAATAGCAAAAATATGCAGTATAGTCTTAGAAAATAGTGCAAACAATGTATAGTTACAATAGGATGCAATGGGGACACATAGGGATAGGGGCAACACAAACCATATACTTCAAAAGTGGAATGCGAACCACGAATGGACCCCAAACCTATGTGACCTTGTAGAGGGTCGCTGGGACTATTAGAAAATAGTGAGAGTTAGAAAAATAACCCTCCCCAAGACCCTGAAAAGTGAGTGCAAAGTGCACTAAAGTTCCCCTAAGGATAAAGAAGTCGTGTTAGAGGAATAATGCAGGAAAGACACAAACCAACAATGCAACAACGCTGGATTTCCAATCTGGGGTACCTGTGGAACAAGGGGACCAAGTCCAAAAGTCACAAGCAAGTCGGAGATGGGCAGATGCCCAGGAAATGCCAGCTGCGGGTGCAAAGAAGCTTCTACTGGACAGAAGAAGCTGCGGTTTCTGCAGGAATGCAAAGGGCTAGAGACTTCCCCTTTGGAGGACGGATCCCTCTCGCCTTGTAGAGTCGTGCAGAAGTGTTTTCCTGCCGAAAGAACGGCAACAAGCCTTGCTAGCTGCAAATCGTGCGGTTAGCGTTTTTGGATGCTGCTGTGGCCCAGGAGGGACCAGGAGGTCGCAAATTGGACCAGGAGGTAGAGGGGACATAGAGCAAGACAAAGAGCCCTCGTAGCAGCAGGTAGCACCCGGAGAAGTGCCAGAAACAGGCACTACGAGGATGCGTGAAACGGTGCTCACCCGAAGTCGCACAAAGAAGTCCCACGTCGCCGGAGAACAACTTAGGAGGTCGTGCAATGCAGGTTAGAGTGCCGTGGACCCAGGCTTGGCTGTGCCCAAAGGATTTCCGCCGGAAGTGCACAGGGGCCGGAGTAGCTGCAAAAGTCGCGGTTCCCAGCAATGCAGTCTAGCGAGGTGAGGCAAGGACTTACCTCCACCAAACTTGGACTGAAGAGTCACTGGACTGTGGGAGTCACTTGGACAGAGTTGCTGGATTCGAGGGACCTCGCTCGTCGTGCTGAGAGGAGACCCAAGGGACCGGTAATGCAGCTTTTTGGTGCCTGCGGTTGCAGGGGGAAGATTCCGTCGACCCACGGGAGATTTCTTCGGTGCTTCTAGTGCAGAGAGGAGGCAGACTACCCCCACAGCATGCACCACCAGGAAAACAGTCGAGAAGGCGGCAGGATCAGCGTTACAGAGTTGCAGTAGTCGTCTTTGCTACTTTGTTGCAGTGTTGCAGGCTTCCAGCGCGGTCAGCAGTCGATTCCTTGGTAGAAGGTGAAGAGAGAGATGCAGAGGAACTCGGATGAGCTCTTGCATTCGTTATCTAAGGAATCCCAAGAGACAGAGACCCTAAATAGCCAGAAAAGAGGGTTTGGCTACCTAGGAGAGAGGATAGGCTAGCAACACCTGAAGGAGCCTATCAGAAGGAGTCTCTGACGTCACCTGGTGGCACTGGCCACTCAGAGCAGTCCAGTGTGCCAGCAGCACCTCTGTTTCCATGATGGCAGAGGTCTGGAGCACACTGGAGGAGCTCTGGACACCTCCCAGGGGAGGTGCAGGTCAGGGGAGTGGTCACTCCCCTTTCCTTTGTCCAGTTTCGCGCCAGAGCAGAGCTAAGGGGTCCCCTGAACCGGTGTAGACTGGCTTATGCAGAATTGGGCACATCTGTGCCCAAGAAAGCATTTCCAGAGGCTGGGGGAGGCTACTCCTCCCCTGCCTTCACACCATTTTCCAAAGGGAGAGGGTGTAACACCCTCTCTCAGAGGAAGTCCTTTGTTCTGCCATCCTGGGCCAGGCCTGGCTGGACCCCAGGAGGGCAGATGCCTGTCTGAGGGGTTGGCAGCAGCAGCAGCTGCAGTGAAACCCCAGGAAGGCCAGTTTGGCAGTACCACGGTCTGTGCTACAGACCACTGGGATCATGGGATTGTGCCAACTATGCCAGGATGGCATAGAGGGGGCAATTCCATGATCATAGACATGTTACATGGCCATATTCGGAGTTACCATTGTGAAGCTACATATAGGTAGTGACCTATATGTAGTGCACGCGTGAAATGGTGTCCCCGCACTCACAAAGTCCGGGGAATTGGCCCTGAACAATGTGGGGGCACCTTGGCTAGTGCCAGGGTGCCCCCACACTAAGTAACTTTGCACCTAACCTTTACCAGGTAAAGGTTAGACATATAGGTGACTTATAAGTTACTTAAGTGCAGTGTAAAATGGCTGTGAAATAACGTGGACGTTATTTCACTCAGGCTGCAGTGGCAGGCCTGTGTAAGAATTGTCAGAGCTCCCTATGGGTGGCAAAATAAATGCTGCAGCCCATAGGGATCTCCTGGAACCCCAATACCCTGGGTACCTCAGGACCATATACTAGGGAATTATAAGGGTGTTCCAGTAAGCCAATGTAAATTGGTAAAATTGGTCACTAGCCTGTTAGTGACAATTTGAAATAAATGAGAGAGCATAACCACTGAGGTTCTGGTTAGCAGAGCCTCAGTGAGACAGTTAGGCACCACACAGGGAACACATACATATAGGCCACAAACTTATGAGCACTGGGGTCCTGACTAGCAGGGTCCCAGTGACACATAACAAACATACTGAAAACATAGGGTTTTCACTATGAGCACTAGGCCCTGGCTAGCAGGATCCCAGTGAGACAGTGAAAACACCCTGAAATACACTCACAAACAGGCCAAAAGTGGGGGTAACAAGGCTAGAAAGAGGCTACTTTCTCACACAACCCCCCCCCCCCCAAACGAAGGACAATAAGGCTAACCTTGGCCAGTTGAGACTTTATTGTCTAAGTGGTGATAAGTAGAGAGTAGCTCTGCAATAGACTGGTTACTCCCTTTATCATCCACTATATGGTTACTTCCCTGTGGGGATGTAAACCACCCTGTTTGAAGTTTTTTAGCTAAGCAACAATGTGAAGATGTATTTTCAGATTTTCTATCAGTAAGTTTTAGTTTAGAGCAGTGGGAATTGTCCACTGAACCTATTTGTAATGATGGAAATGCCAGACAGGGATGCTGTCTCAGTAAAGCCATAGCTGGGCAAAAACTTTGTCCATATGGCTGGAAGAGAGAACAGGGATGCTGTTTCTCTTGAGTTGGAGCAGGGCAGGGATGCTGTCCTATGAGCTCCACACTAGGGCAGGGATGCTGTCCTAAGTGTTGTGAGGCAGTGCAGGGTTTCTGCACTAAAGTTTCTCTGGGAGGGTTGGAGGGATGCTCCATGTTAACTAAAATGGTGCTCTTTTTCTCACCAATGTCAGTTATCCCACAGAGAGGTACTTCTACCTCAGGGAGTACAGCTTTGCCAGCTGATGCTTCCCTTGGAACAGGTGCCACCCCAGGAGAGGTTTCTCCCACCACAGGAATGGTATCCTGAATGGCAGGGTTGTTAGGGGATACTGTGATACCCTTTTTACCTGTTGATGGAGAGGGATCCTGAGTTTTCAGGCCTTCTCTCCTTTGCTTTTTCATTCCAGTAGAAATGAGAGGGAACAATTCCTCTGGGATGCCCAGCATGGCTGCATGGGCATAAAACTCTACATCAGCCCAACCTGAGGCCTCTAGGTCATTACCTAAGAGACAATCTACAGGTAAGCTAGGTGATACCACCACCTGCTTAGGGCCAGTAACTCCACCCCAACTAAACTGAATTATAGCTAAGGGAAGAAACTTAGTGGAGTTATGGACATCAATAATTTTATACTGTTGTCCAATGATGTGTTGTTCAGGAGCCACTAGGTTTTAAGTCACCAAAGTGATACTGGCACCTGTGTCCCTGTAGGCCAAGGCCTCAACACCATTTATTGAAACTGTCTGCCTGTACTTATCCATTGTAAGGGGACAAGCAGCCAGTGTGGCAAGGCCAATGCCACTAGGTGTGACAGAAACTGTCTTGGGACTGACTACCCCAGTTTCTACTATGGACCCATAACTGAACCCAACTACACCCTTAACTTGACTGTTGCCAGCAGTCCCACGACTAGTACCACTACTGCTAGGGGCACTAGAGCTTGATGTATTAGTGGTGGTAGGCTCAGGGGGTTTACCTGGACAGGACTTATCCCCTGGCCTATGGCCTCTATTTTTACACACAAAGCACCAAGGCTTTTTAAATTGTGTAGGTTGAGAAGAAGAGGAAGAATTTGTTTTATCCCCACCCCCTGAAGAGTGTTTAAGATTTGAAGTGGGATCTTTGGTTTTACCTTTATCCCCATGCTTATCTTGAGATTTTTCACCATCTTTCTTCTTGTTGTTCTCTTTGTCACCCCCTGTATAAACTTTTCTGTTCACCCTTGTTCTGACCCATTTGTCTGCCTTCTTTCGCAATTCTTGGGGAGAGGTCAGATCAGAGTCCACCAAGTACTGGTGCAACAAATCAGACACACAATTATTAAGAATATGCTCTCTCAGGATCAAGTTATACAGGCTGTCATAATCAGTAACTTTACTGCCATGTAACCACCCCTCCAAGGCCTTCACTGAATGGTCAATGAAATCAACCCAGTCTTGTGAAGACTCCTTTTTGGTCTCTCTGAACTTTATCCTGTACTGTTCAGTGGTTAAGCCATAACCATCCAGGAGTGCATTCTAAAGTACTGTAAAATTATTGCCCTCACTTTCTTTCACAGTAAGGAGCCTATCCCTACCTTTTCCACTAAATTATAGCCATAGGATAGCAGCCCACTGCCTTTGAGGGACATCCTGTACAACACAGGCCCTCTCAAGTGCAGCAAACCACTTGTTAATGTCATCCCCCTCCTTATAAGGGGGAACTATCTTGTGCAGATTCCTGGAATCATGCTCTTTTGCAGGATGACTATGGGGAATACTGCTGCTGCCACCATGGGTTTCTAAACCCAACTTCTGTCTTTCCTTCTCTAATTCTAAAGACTGTCTATCCAAATCCAGCTGTTGCTTTTTAAGCTTCAGTCTGGTTTGTTCCACCCTCAACTTATTGAGTTCCCTTTCTAACAATCTGTCATCAGGGTTGGTGGGAGGGACATTTCTAGATACAGAGGTATGATGGGAATGAACAGAAGGAGACCTGTCCCTTACAGAGGGCACCCTAACAGCTTGGCTGACAGTGTAATGTGAGAGCACATCATCTGTACGATGTGACTCCACTTCAGTACCAACTATGCTAGACTGTCTTGTAATGGGAAGGCTAAGAAGTTTCTTTCCTGAACCTTTACCTGGGGGAGTCCCTGGATCAGATTGAGAACCATTAGCTACTTTTTCAACAGATGGGGCACTTTTAGCCTTATCCTGTTCTCTAAGCATGTTAAGTAACAGTTCCAAGGAAGGATTCTTCCCTACACTCAAACCTCTCTCTATGCAGAGACTCCTTGCTCCTTTCCAGCTAAGGTGATCATATGCAATCTTAGACAGGTCAACATTTTGGCCTGTGCCAGACATTTTAGAGAGAGTTAAAGTGATAGAAAAAGAGAAAAAAAGTTTGTCAGAGCTTTTAGAAAGACAGAGAAAAAACTTAAAACTTTTTAGAACTTTTTAGAAAGTTTAGAAGTACTTTTCAGCACTTAGAAAAGAGTGAAAAGAGGAAATGCAAAACTTTTTGGCTATGTGTATATACACTGACCTTGTTTTGTATATTTTTCTCTTATGAAAAGTACAATGACAAGAGTGGTAAGTAGTCTCAAAGCACTTATCCCACCACTGCGCAACCAATGTAGAAGGCTGGACTGGCTTGTAGTGAGTACCAAGGGGTACTTGCACCTTGCACCAGGCCCAGTTATCCCTTATTAGTGTATAGGGTGTCTAGCAGCTTAGACTGATAGATAATGGTAGCTTAGCAGAGCAGCTTAGGCTGAACTAGGAGACGTGTGAAGCTACTACAGTACCACTTAGTGTCATATGCACAATATCATAAGAAAACACAAAACACAGTAATACTAAAAATAAAGGTACTTTATTTTTATGACAATATGCCAAAGTATCTTAGAGTGTACCCTCAGTGAGAGGATAGGAAATATACACAAGATATATATACACAATAGCAAAAATATGCAGTATAGTCTTAGAAAACAGTGCAAACAATGTATAGTTACAATAGGATGCAATGGGGACACATAGGGATAGGGGCAACACAAACCATATACTCCAAAAGTGGAATGCGAACCACGAATGGACCCCAAACCTATGTGACCTTGTAGAGGGTCGCTGGGACTATTAGAAAATAGTGAGAGTTAGAAAAATAACCCTCCCCAAGACCCTGAAAAGTGAGTGCAAAGTGCACTAAAGTTCCCCTAAGGATAAAGAAGTCGTGTTAGAGGAATAATGCAGGAAAGACACAAACCAACAATGCAACAACGCTGGATTTCCAATCTGGGGTACCTGTGGAACAAGGGGACCAAGTCCAAAAGTCACAAGCAAGTCGGAGATGGGCAGATGCCCAGGAAATGCCAGCTGCGGGTGCAAAGAAGCTTCTACTGGACAGAAGAAGCTGCGGTTTCTGCAGGAACGCAAAGGGCTAGAGACTTCCCCTTTGGAGGACGGATCCCCCTCGCCTTGTAGAGTCGTGCAGAAGTGTTTTCCCGCCGAAAGAACGCCAGCAAGCCTTGCTAGCTGCAAATCGTGCGGTTAGCGTTTTTGGATGCTGCTGTGGCCCAGGAGGGACCAGGAGGTCGCAAATTGGACCAGGAGGTAGAGGGGACGTCGAGCAAGACAAGGAGCCCTCTTAGCAGCAGGTAGCACCCGGAGAAGTGCCAGAAACAGGCACTACGAGGATGCGTGAAACGGTGCTCACCCGAAGTTGCACAAAGAAGTCACCGGAGAACAACTTAGGAGGTCGTGCAATGCAGGTTAGAGTGCCGTGGACCCAGGCTTGGCTGTGCACAAAGGATTTCCGCCGGAAGTGCACAGGGGCCGGAGTAGCTGCAAAAGTCGCGGTTCCCAGCAATGCAGTCTAGCGAGGTGAGGCAAGGACTTACCTCCACCAAACTTGGACTGAAGAGTCACTGGACTGTGGGAGTCACTTGGACAGAGTTGCTGGATTCGAGGGACCTCGCTCGTCGTGCTGAGAGGAGACCCAAGGGACCGGTAATGCAGCTTTTTGGTGCCTGCGGTTGCAGGGGGAAGATTCCGTCGACCCACGGGAGATTTCTTCGGAGCTTCTAGTGCAGAGAGGAGGCAGACTACCCCCACAGCATGCACCACCAGGAAAACAGTCGAGAAGGCGGCAGGATCAGCGTTACAGAGTTGCAGTAGTCGTCTTTGCTACTATGTTGCAGGTTTGCAGGCTTCCAGTGCGGTCAGCAGTCGATTCCTTGGCAGAAGGTGAAGAGAGAGATGCAGAGGAACTCGGATGAGCTCTTGCATTCGTTATCTAAAGTTTCCCCAGAGACAGAGACCCTAAATAGCCAGAAAAGAGGGTTTGGCTACCTAGGAGAGAGGATAGGCTAGCAACACCTGAAGGAGCCTATCAGAAGGAGTCTCTGACGTCGCCTGGTGGCACTGGCCACTCAGAGCAGTCCAGTGTGCCAGCAGCACCTCTGTTTCCATGATGGCAGAGGTCTGGAGCACACTGGAGGAGCTCTGGACACCTCCCAGGGGAGGTGCAGGTCAGGGGAGTGGTCACTCCCCTTTCCTTTGTCCAGTTTCGCGCCAGAGCAGGGTTAAGGGGTCCCCTGAACCGGTGTAGACTGGCTTATGCAGAATTGGGCACATCTGTGCCCAAGAAAGCATTTCCAGAGGCTGGGGGAGGCTACTCCTCCCCTGCCTTCACACCATTTTCCAAAGGGAGAGGGTGTAACACCCTCTCTCAGAGGAAGTCCTTTGTTCTGCCATCCTGGGCCAGGCCTGGCTGGACCCCAGGAGGGCAGATGCCTGTCTGAGGGGTTGGCAGCAGCAGCAGCTGCAGTGAAACCCCAGGAAGGGCAGTTTGGCAGTACCAGGGTCTGTGCTACAGACCACTGGGATCATGGGATTGTGCCAACTATGCCAGGATGGCATAGAGGGGGCAATTCCATGATCATAGACATGTTACATGGCCATATTCGGAGTTACCATTGTGAAGCTACATATAGGTAGTGACCTATATGTAGTGCACGCGTGAAATGGTGTCCCCGCACTCACAAAGTCCGGGGAATTGGCCCTGAACAATGTGGGGGCACCTTGGCTAGTGCCAGGGTGCCCTCACACTAAGTAACTTTGCACCTAACCTTTCCCGGTTAAAGGTTAGACATATAGGTGACTTATAAGTTACTTAAGTGCAGTGTAAAATGGCTGTGAAATAACGTGGACGTTATTTCACTCAGGCTGCAGTGGCAGGCCTGTGTAAGAATTGTCAGAGCTCCCTATGGGTGGCAAAAGAAATGCTGCAGCCCATATGGATCTCCTGGAACCCCAATACCCTGGGTACCTCAGTACCATATACTAGGGAATTATAAGGGTGTTCCAGTAAGCCAATGTAAATTGGTAAAATTGGTCACTAGCCTGTTAGTGACAATTTGAAATAAATGAGAGAGCATAACCACTGAGGTTCTGGTTAGCAGAGCCTCAGTGAGACAGTTAGGCACCACACAGGGAACACATACATATAGGCCACAAACTTATGAGCACTGGGGTCCTGACTAGCAGGGTCCCAGTGACACATAACAAACATACTGAAAACATAGGGTTTTCACTATGAGCACTGGGCCCTGGCTAGCAGGATCCCAGTGAGACAGTGAAAACACCCTGACATACACTCACAAACAGGCCAAAAGTGGGGGTAACAAGGCTAGAAAGAGGCTACTTTTTCACAGGCACCACACAGGGAACACATACATATAGGCCACAAACTTATGAGCACTGGGGTCCTGGCTAGCAGGGTCCCAGTGACACATAACAAACATACTGAAAACATAGGGTTTTCACTATGAGCACTGGGCCCTGGCTGGTAGGATCCCAGTGAGACAGTGCAAACACCCTGACATACACTCACAAACAGGCCAAAAGTGGGGGTAACAAGGCTAGAAAGAGGTTACTTTCTCACACAACCCCCCCCCAAACGAAGGACAATAAGGCTAACCTTGGCCAGTTGAGACTTTATTGTCTAAGTGGTGATAAGTAGAGAGTAGCTCTGCAATAGACTGGTTACTCCCTTTATCATCCACTATATGGTTACTTCCCTGTGGGGATGTAAACCACCCTGTTTGAAGATTTTTAGCTAAGCAACAATGTGAAGATGTATTTTCAGAGTTTCTATCAGTAAGTTTTAGTTTAGAGCAGTGGGAATTGTCCACTGAACCTATTTGTAGTGATGGAAATGCCAGACAGGGATGCTGTCTCAGAAAAGCCATAGCTGGGCAAAAACGTTGTCCATATGGCTGGAAGAGAGAACAGGGATGCTGTTTCTCTTGAGTTGGAGCAGGGCAGGGATGCTGTCCTATGAGCTCCACACTAGGGCAGGGATGCTGTCCTAAGTGTTGTGAGGCAGTGCAGGGTTTCTGCACTAAAGTTTCTCTGGGAGGGTTGGAGGGATGCTCCATGTTAACTAAAATGGTGTGGTGCTCTTTTTCTCACCAATGTTAGTTATCCCACAGAGAGGTACTTCTACCTCAGGGAGTTTAGCTTTGCCAGCTGATGATTCCCTTGGAACAGGTGCCACCCCAGGAGAGGTTTCTCCCACCACAGGAATGGTATCCTGAATGGTAGGGTGGTTAGGGGATACTGTGATACCCTTTTTACCTGTTGATGGAGAGGGATCCTGAGTTTTCAGGCCTTCTCTCCTTTGCTTTTTCATTTCCGAGGGAACAATTCCTCTGGGATGCCCAGCATGGCTGCATGGGCATAAAACTCTACATCAGCCCAACCTGAGGCCTCTAGGTCATTACCTAAGAGACAATCTACAGGTAAGCTAGGTGATACCACCACCTGCTTAGGGCCAGTAACTCCACCCCAACTAAACTGAATTATAGCTAAGGGAAGAAACTTAGTGGAGTTATGGACATCAATAATTTTATACTGTTGTCCAATGATGTGTTGTTCAGGAGCCACTAGGTTTTAAGTCACCAAAGTGATACTGGCACCTGTGTCCCTGTAGGCCAAGGCCTCAACACCATTTTTTGAAACTGTCTGCCTGTACTTATCCATTGTAAGGGGACAAGCAGCCAGTGTGGCAAGGCCAATGCCACTAGGTGTGACAGAAACTGTCTTGGGACTGACTACCCCAGTTTCTACTATGGACCCATAACTGAACCCAACTACACCCTTAACTTGACTGTTGCCAGCAGTCCCACCACTAGTACCACTACTGCTAGGGGCACTAGAGCTTGATGTATTAGTGGTGGTAGGCTCAGGGGGTTTACCTGGACAGGACTTATCCCCTGGCCTATGGCCTCTGTTTTTACACACAAAGCACCATGGCTTTTTAAATTGTGTAGGTTGAGAAGAAGAGGAAGAATTTGTTTTATCCCCACCCCCTGAAGAGTGTTTAAGATTTGAAGTGGGATCTTTGGTTTTACCCTTATCCCCATGCTTATCTTGAGATTTTTCACCATCTTTCTTCTTATTGTTCTCTTTGTCACCCCCTGTATGAACTTTTCTGTTCACCCTTGTTCTGACCCATTTGTCTGCCTTCTTTCCCAATTCTTGGGGAGAGGTCAGATCAGAGTCCACCAAGTACTGGTGCAACAAATCAGACACACAATTATTAAGAATATGCTCTCTCAGGATCAAGTTATACAGGCTGTCATAATCAGTAACTTTACTGCCATGTAACCACCCCTCCAAGGCCTTCACTGAATGGTCAATGAAATCAACCCAGTCTTGTGAAGACTCCTTTTTGGTCTCTCTGAACTTTATCCTGTATTGTTCAGTGGTTAAGCCAGAACCATCCAGGAGTGCATTCTTAAGAACTTTGTAATCATTGGCCTCACTTTCTTTCACAGTAAGGAGCCTATCCCTACCTTTTCCACTAAATGATAGCCATAGGATAGCAGCCCACTGCCTTTGAGGGACATCCTGTACAGCACAGGCCCTCTCAAGTGCAGCAAACCACTTGTTAATGTCATCCCCCTCCTTATAAGGGGGAACTATCTTGTGCAGATTCCTGGAATCATGCTCTTTTGCAGGATGACTATGGGGAATACTGCTGCTGCCACCATGGGTTTCTAAACCCATCTTCTGTCTTTCCTTCTCTAGTTCTAAAGACTGTCTATCCAAATCCAGCTGTTGCTTTTTAAGCTTCAGTCTGGTTTGTTCCACCCTCAAATTATTGAGTTCCCTTTCTAACATTCTGTCATCAGGGTTGGTGGGAGGGACATTCCTAGACACAGAAGTATGATGAGAATGAACAGAAGGAGACCTGTCCCTTACAGAGGGCACCCTAACAGCTTGGCTGACAGTGTAATGGGAGAGCACACCATCTGTATGATGTGACTCAACCTCAGTACCAACTATGCTAGACTGTCTAGTAATGGGCAGGCTAGGAAGTTTCTTTCCTGAATCTTTTCCTTGGGGAGTCCCTGGATCAGATTGGGAACCATTAGCTACTTTTTCAACAGATGGGGCACTTTTAGCCTTATCTTGTTCTCTAAGCATGTTAAGTAACAATTCCAAGGAAGGATTCTTCCCTACACTTAAACCTCTCTCTATGCAGAGACTCCTTGCTCCTTTCCAGCTAAGGTAATCATATGCAATTTTGGACAGATCAACATTTTGGCCTTTGCCAGACATTTTTAGAGAGAGTTAAAGTGATAGAAAAAGTTAAAAAAGTTTGTCAGAGCTTTTAGAAAGACAGAGAAAAAAAAACTTTTAAAACTTTTTAGAACTTTTTAGCAAGTTTAGAAGTACTTTTCAGCACTTTAGAAAAGAGTGAAAAGAGGAAATGCAAAACTTTTTAGTTATGTGTACACACACTGAACTTGTTTTGTATATTTTTCTCTTATGAAAAGTACAATGACAAGAGTGGTAAGTAGTCTCAAAGCACTTATCCCACCGCTGCACAACCAATGTAGGAGGCTGGACTGGCTTGTAGTGAGTACAAAGGGGTACTTACACCTTGCACCAGGCCCAGTTATCCCTTATTAGTGTATAGGGTGTCTAGCAGCATAGGCTGATAGATAATGGAAGCTTAGCAGAGCAGCTTAGGCTGAACTAGGAGACGAGTGAAGCTCCTACAGTACCACTTAGTGTCATATGCACAATATCATAAGAAAACACAATACACAGTTATACTAAAAATAAAGGTACTTTATTTTTATGACAATATGCCAAAGTATCTCAGAGTGTACCCTCAGTGAGAGGATAGGAAATATACACAAGATATATGTACACAATACCAAAAATATGCAGTATAGTCTTAGAAAACAGTGCAAACAATGTATAGTTACAATAGGATGCAATGGGGACACATAGGGATAGGGGCAACACAAACCATATACTCCAAAAGTGGAATGCGAACCACGAATGGACCCCAAACCTATGTGACCTTGTAGAGGGTCGCTGGGACTATTAGAAAATAGTAAGGGTTAGAAAAATAGCCCACCCCAAGACCCTGAAAAGTGAGTGCAAAGTGCACTAAAGTTCCCCAAAGGACATCGAAGTCGTGATAGGGGAATTCTGCAGGAAAGACACAAACCAGCAATGCAACAACGATGGACTTCCAGTCGAGGGTACCTGTGGAACAAGGGGACCAAGTCCAAAAGTCACAAGCAAGTCGGAGATGGGCAGATGCCCAGGAAATGCCAGCTGTGGGTGCAAAGAAGCTGCTACTGGACAGTAGAAGCTTAGGTTTCTGCAGGAACGACAAGGGCTAGAGACTTCCCCTTTGGAGGACGGATCCCTTACGCCGTGGAGAGTCGTGCAGAAGTGTTTTCCCGCCGAAAGACCGCCAACAAGCCTTGCTAGCTGCAAATCGTGCGGTTAGTGTTTTTGGACGCTGCTGTGGCCCAGGAGGGACCAGGATGTCGCAAATTGCGCCAGGAGACAGAGGGGACGTCGAGCAAGACAAGGAGCCCTCTCAGCAGCAGGTAGCACCCGGAGAAGTGCCAGAAACAGGCACTACGAGGATGCGTGAAACGGTGCTCACCCGAAGTTGCACAAAGGAGTCCCACGTCGCCGGAGACCAACTTAGAAAGTCGTGCAATGCAGGTTAGAGTGCCGTGGACCCAGGCTTGGCTGTGCACAAAGGATTTCCGCCGGAAGTGCACAGGGGCCGGAGTAGCTGCAAAAGTTGCGGTTCCCAGCAATGCAGTCTGGCGTGGGGAGGCAAGGACTTACCTCCACCAAACTTGGACTGAAGAGTCACTGGACTGTGGGGGTCACTTGGACACAGTTGCTGGATTCGAGGGACCTCGCTCGTCGTGCTGAGAGGAAACCCAAGGGACCGGTGATGCAGTTCTTTGGTGCCTGCGGTTGCAGGGGGAAGATTCCGTCGACCCACTGGAGATTTCTTCGGAGCTTCTAGTGCAGAGAGGAGGCAGACTACCCCCACAGCATGCACCACCAGGAAAACAGTCGAGAAGGCGGCAGGATCAGCGTTACAGAGTTGCAGTAGTCGTCTTTGCTAATTTGTTGCAGTTTTGCAGACTTCCAGCGCGGTCAGCAGTCGATTCCTTGGCAGAAGGTGAAGAGAGAGATGCAGAGGAACTCAGATGAGCTCTTGCATTCGTTATCTAAAGTTTCCCCAGAGACAGAGACCCTAAATAGCCAGAAAAGAGGGTTTGGCTACCTAGGAGAGAGGATAGGCTAGCAACACCTGAAGGAGCCTATCAGAAGGAGTCTCTGACGTCACCTGGTGGCACTGGCCACTCAGAGCAGTCCAGTGTGCCAGCAGCACCTCTGTTTCCAAGATGGCAGAGGTCTGGAGCACACTGGAGGAGCTCTGGACACCTCCCAGGGGAGGTGCAGGTCAGGGGAGTGGTCACTCCCCTTTCCTTTGTCCAGTTTCGCGCCAGGGCAGGGCTAAGGGGTCCCTGAACCGGTGTAGACTGGCTTATGCAGAAATGGGCGCCAAATGTGCCCATGAAAGCATTTCCAGAGGCTGGGGGAGGCTACTCCTCCCCTGCCTTCACACCATTTTCCAAAGGGAGAGGGTGTAACACCCTCTCTCAGAGGAAGTCCTTTGTTCTGCCATCCATGGGCAAGCCTGGCTTGACCCCAGGAGGGCAGAAACCTACCTGAGGGGTTGGCAGCAGCAGCAGCTGCAGTGAAACCCCAGGAAAGGCAGTTTGGCAGTACCAGGGTCTGTGATACAGACCACTGGGATCATGGGATTGTGCCAACTATGCCAGGATGGCATAGAGGGGGCAATTCCATGATCATAGACATGTTACATGGCCATATTCGGAGTTACCATTGTGAAGCTACATATAGGTAGTGACCTATATGTAGTGCACGTGTGTAATGGTGTCCCCGCACTCACAAAGTCCGGGGAATTGGCCCTGAACAATGTGGGGGCACCTTGGCTAGTGCCAGGGTGCCCTCACACTAAGTAACTTTGCACCTAACCTTTACCAGGTAAAGGTTAGACATATAGGTGAGTTATAAGTTACTTAAGTGCAGTGTAAAATGGCTGTGAAATAACGTGGACGTTATTTCACTCAGGCTGCAGTGGCAGGCCTGTGTAAGAATTGTCAGAGCTCCCTATGGGTGGCAAAAGAAATGCTGCAGCCCATATGGATCTCCTGGAACCCCAATACCCTGGGTACCTCAGTACCATATACTAGGGAATTATAAGGGTGTTCCAGTAAGCCAATGTAAATTGGTAAAATTGGTCACTAGCCTGTTAGTGACAATTTGAAAGAAATGAGAGAGCATAACCACTGAGGTTCTGGTTAGCAGAGCCTCAGTGAGACAGTTAGGCACCACACAGGGAACACATACATATAGGCCACAAACATATGAGCACTGGGGTCCTGGCTAGCAGGGTCCCAGTGACACATAACAAACATACTGAAAACATAGGGTTTTCACTATCAGCACTGTGCCCTGGCTGGCAGGATCCCAGTGAGACAGTGCAAACACCCTGACATACACTCACAAACAGGCCAAAAGTGGGGGTAACAAGGCTAGAAAGAGGTTACTTTCTCACACGACCCTCATCAAACTTTTTTGCCACATTGTTATACATGGAGACGCCCTTATATGGACTGCATCCTTCCTCACAGGATGAGCCCAAAAGATCTGCCTGCCATCCTTCACTTGTTAGAACCCACGGCCTTAACATCATATCCTCTGTAGACAGCACTAAGTGCATCCTCTCATTCTCAGAAGTCCCCTCTACCACCAGGACCAGCTTCCACAGCTGCAGGGCCAACATCACGGTCTGGATGAAGACAAACTACCTGAACCTCAACACGGACAAGATGGAAGTGTTTATTTTTGGGAACAACACCTCACCGTTGAATGACACTTGTAGGAGGCTGGCCTGGCTTGTAGTGGGTACCAGAGGTACTTACACTCTGTACCAGGTCCAGTTATCCCTTATTAGTGTAGAAGAGGTGTTTCTAGCAGCTTAGGCTGATAGAAGGTAGCTATAGCAGAGCAGCTTAGGCTGAACTAGGAAACATGCAAAGCTCCTACTATACCACTGGTGTCATATGCCCAATGTCATAAGAGAACACAATACACAAATATACTAAAAATAAAGGTACTTTATTTTTATGACAATATGCCAAAAAGTATCTCAGTGAGTACCCTCAGTATGAGGATAAGTTATATACACAAGATATATGAACACAAACCAAAATAATGCAGGAAATAGCAAGAAAAGTAATGCAAGCAGTGTAACGTTACAGTAGACTGCAATAGGAGCACATAGGTATAGGGGCAACACAAACCATATACTCCAAAAGTGGAATGCGAACCACGAATGGACCCCAAACCTATGTGAGCTTGTAGAGGGTCGCTGGGACTGTAAGAAAACAGTGAGGGGTTGAAAAATAGCCCACCCCAAGACCCCAAGTGTAAAGTGCACCTACAACCCCCAGAGAGCACAGAAGTCGTGATAGGGGGATTCTTCAAGGAAAACCAACACCAGCAATGCAACAACAGTGGATTTCCGGACCTGAGTACCTGTAAGACAAGGGGACCAAGTCCAAGAGTCGCGACAGTGTCGAGAGTGGGCAGGAGCCCAGGAAATGCCAGCTGAGTGTGCAAGGAAGCTGCTACCGGATGGAAGAAGCTTGGTGTTTTGCAAGAACGAAGGGGACTAGGAACTTCCCCTTTGGAGGATGGATGTCCCACATCGTGAAGAAGCTTGCAGAGGTGTTCCCACGCAGAAAGACCGCAAACAAGCCTTGCTAGCTGCAAGGGTCGCAGTTAGGGTTTTTGGATGCTGCTGTGGCCCAGGAGGGACTAGGATGTCGCCACTTGGATGAGGAGACAGAGGGGGCGCCCAGCAAGTCAGGGAGCCCTCACAGAATAAGGCAGCACCCGCAGAAGGACCGGATCAGGTACTTAGAAGAGGAGTGAACCGGAGTCCACCCGAAGTCACAAAAGGGAGTCCCACGACGCCGGAGGACAACTCAGAAGGTTGTGCACTGCAGGTTAGAGTGTCGGGGTCCCAGGCTTGGCTGTGCACAAAGGAAATCCTGGAAGAGTGCACAGGAGCCGGAGCAGCTGCAAATCACGCGGTACCCAGCAATGCAGTAGAGCGTGGGGAGGCAAGGACTTACCTCCACCAAACTTGGACTGAAGAGTCACTTGACTGTGGGAGTCACTTGGACAGTGTTGCTGAGTTCCAAGGACCACACTCGTCGTGCTCAGAGGGGGCCCAGAGGACCGGTGATGCAATCTTTCGTTGCCTGCAGTTGCAGGGGGAAAATTCCGTCGACCCACGGGAGATTTCTTCAGAGCTCCTGGTGCAAGAAGGAGGCAGGCTATCCCCAGAGCATGCACCACCAGGAAAACAGTAGAGAAGCCGGCAGGATCAACGTTTCAAGGTCGCAGTAGTCATCTTTGCTACTTTCTTGCAGTTTTGCAGGCTTCCAGCGCGGTCAGCAGTCAATTCCTTGACAGAAGGTGAAGAGAGAGATGCAGAGGAACTCTGATGAGCTCTAGCATTTGTTATCTAAGGAATTCCCTAAAGCAGAGACCCTAAATAGCCAGAAAAGGAGGTTTGGCTACCTAGGAGAGAGCATAGGCTAGCAACACCTGAAGGAGCCTATGAGAAGGAGTCTCTGACGTCACCTGCTGGCCCTGGCCACTCAGAGCAGTCCAGTGTGCCAGCACACCTCTGAATACAAGATGGCAGAGGTCTGGGGCACGCTGGAGGAGCTCTGGGCACCTCCCCTGGGAGGTGCAGGTCAGGGGAGTGGTCACTCCCCTTTCCTTTGTCCAGTTTCGCGCCAAAGCAGGGCTGGGGGATGCCTTAACCGGTGTAGACTGGCTTATGCAGAGATGGGCACCATATGTGCCCATCAAAGCATTTCCAGAGGCTGGGGGAGGATACTCCTCCCCAGCCCTGACACCTTTTTCCAAAGGGAGAGGGTGTAACACCATCTCTCTGAGGAAGTCCTTTGTTCTGCCTTCCTGGGCCAGGCCTCTCTGGACCTAAGGAGGGCAGAAACCTGTCTGAGAGGTTGGCAGCTGCAGCAGCTGCAGGGAAACCCCGGCAAAGGCAGTTTGGCAGTACCCGAGTCTGTGCTAGAGACTCGGGGGATCATGGCATTGGGGTGACAATTCCATGATCTTAGACATGTTACATGGCCATGTTCGGAGTTACCATTGTGACATTGCTCTGAACAATGTGGGAGCACCTTGGCTAGTGCCAGGGTGCCCACACACTAAGTAACTTAGCACCCAACCTTTACCAGGTAAAGGTTAGACATATAGGTGACTTATAGGTTATTTAAGTGCAGTGGTAAATGGCTGTGAAATAACGTGGACGTTATTTCACTCAGGCTGCACTTACAGGCCTGTGTAAGAATTGTCAGATCTCCCTATGGGTGGCACAAGAAATGCTGCAGCCCATAGGGATCTCCTGGAACCCCAATACCCTGGGTACCTCAGTACCATATACTAGGGAATTATAAGGGTGTTCCAGTATGCCAATGTGAATTGGTGAAATTGGTCACTAGCCTGTTAGTGACAATTTGGAAAGAAATGAGAAAGCATAACCACTGAGGTTCTGAATAGCAGAGCCTCAGTGAGACAGTTAGTCATAACACAGGTAACACATACAGGGCACACTTATGAGCACTGGGGCCCTGGCTGGCAGGGTCCCAGTGACACATACAACTAAAACAACATATATACAATGAAATATGGGGGTAACATGCCAGGCAAGATGGTACTTTCCTACACAACGCCCCCCCACCCCAAACGAAGGACAATAAGACTAGCAATGTCCTGATGAGTCTTCATTGTCTAAGTGGAAATATCTGGAGAGTCCATCTGCATTGGAGTGGGTACTCCCAGGTCTATGTTCCACTGTATAGTCCATTCCCTGTGGGGATATGGACCACCTCAACAATTTAGGATTTTCACCTTTCATTTGTTTTAACCAAAGTAGAGGTTTGTGGTCTGTCTGAACAATGAAGTGAGTGCCAAACAGGTATGGCCTCAACTTCTTCAGTGCCCGGACCATAGCAAAGGCCTCCCTCTCTATGGCAGACCAACGCTTTTCTCTAGGGGTCAACCTCCTGCTGATAAAAGCAACAGGTTGATCCTGGCCCTCTGAATTAAGTTGTGATAAGACTGCCCCTACCCCTAGTTCAGATGCATCAGTTTGGACAATTAATTTTTTGGAGTAACAGGGGCTTTTCAGGACAGGTGCAGAGCACATGGCCTGCTTCAGCTCCTCAAAAGCTTTCTGACAGTTTGCTGTCCATAATACCTTCTTAGGCATTTTCTTAGATGTGAGGTCATCAAGAGGGGCTGCAATGGAGCCATAGTTCTTTATGAACCTCCTGTAATACCCAGTGAGGCCTAAAAAGGCTCTCACCCGAGTCTAAGTTGTAGGGGGAACCCAATCTATAATAGTTTGGATTTTCCCCTGAAGTGGTGCAATCTGTTCTCCACCTACCAGGTGTCCCAGATAAACCACTTTCCCCTGCCCTATCTGGCACTTTGAAGCCTTGATAGTGAGGCCTGCCTTTTGCAGGGCCTCCAAAACTTTCCATAGGTGGACCAGGTGATCATCCCAGCTGGAGCTAAAGACAGCTATTTCATCTAGATATGCTGCACTAAAAGCTTCCAGCCCTTGCAGGACTGTGTTCACCAACCTTTAAAAAGTGGCAGGTGCATTTTTCAATCCAAAAGGCATTACTGTGAATTGGTAATGGCCTCCAATGGTTGAAAATGCAGTTTTTGCTTTTGCATCCTCTGATAATTTGATCTGCCAATACCCTGCAGTCAAATCAAAGGTGCTTAGATACTTGGCAGATGCCAGTGTATCTATTAGCTCATCTGCCCTGGGTATAGGGTGAGCATCAGTTTTGGTTACCTGGTTGAGACCTCTGTAGTCAACACAAAATCTCATTTCCCTTTTACCATCTTTGGAATGAGGTTTTGGTACAAGTACCACAGGAGAGGCCCATGGACTTTCAGAGTGCTCAACCACTCCCAGTTCAAGCATTTTCTGTACCTCTTGCTTTATGCAGTCTCTGACATGGTGAGGCTGCCTATAGATCTTACTTTTGACAGGCAAGCTGTCTCTAGTATCTATAGTGTGCTCACACCAAGAAGTGGTGCCTGGCACAGTAGAGAAGAGTTCAGAAAACTGACCCAGGAGATTTATGCAGTGGTCTTTCTGCTCAGCAGTAAGACAATCTGCCAGTACTACACCTTCCACTAGAGCATCTTGTTCTGTGGAAGAGAAGAGATCAGGGAGAGGGTCGCTCTCTTCTTCCTGTCCCTCGTCTGTTGCCATGAGCAGGGTGAGATCAGCCCTGTCATAGTAGGGTTTCAGGCGATTGACATGGAGCACCCTAAGGGGACTCCTGGCAGTGCCTAAGTCAACTAAGTAGGTGACTTCACCCTTTTTCTCAACAATTATGTGGGGTCCACTCCATTTGTCTTGGAGTGCTCTTGGGGCCACAGGCTCCAAGACCCACACTTTCTGCCCTGGTTGGTACTGAACCAAAACAGCCTTCTGGTCATGCCATTGCTTTTGGAGCTCTTGGCTGGCCTGAAGGTTTTTACTGGCCTTTTTCATGTACTCAGCCATCCTAGAACTTAGGCCAAGTACATAGTCCACTATGTCTTGCTTAGGAGCTTTTAAAGGTTGTTCCCAACCCTCCTTAACAAGTGTTAGAGGACCTCTCACAGGGTGACCAAATCGGAGTTCAAAGGGGCTGAAGCCCACTCCTTTCTGGGGTACCTCCCTGTAAGCAAAAAGGAGGCAAGGTAACAGGACATCCCATCTCCTGCGGAGTTTGTCAGGGAGTCCCATTATCATTCCTTTGAGAGTTTTATTAAACCTCTCAACCAGTCCATTTGTTTGTGGATGATAGGGTGTTGGCGAACTTGTATGTCACACCACATTCCTTCCACATGGCCTTTAAGTAAGCAGACATGAAATTGCTTCCTCTGTCTGATACCACCTCTTTTGGGAAGCCCACCCTGGAAAAGATTCCCAGGAGGGCCTTTGCCACTGCAGGAGCTGTAGTGGTCCTTAGAGGAATTGCTTCAGGATATCTGGTGGCATAGTCCACTACCACCAAGATAAACCTATTGCCTGAAGCAGTAGGAGGGTCAAGGGGGCCAACTATGTCAACCCCTACCCATTCAAAGGGAACCCCAACCACAGGGAGTGGAATAAGGGGTGCCTTTGGAGTGCCACCTGTCTTGCCACTGGCTTGACAGGTTTCACAGGACTTACAAAATTTCTTTGTGTCCTCTGACATTCTAGGCCAATGAAACAAGGGGACAAGCCTGTCCCAAGTTTTCATTTGCCCCAAATGTCCAGCTAAGGGAATGTCATGGGCTAGAGTTAGGAGGAACTTTCTGTACTCCTGAGGAATCACCAATCTCCTGGCAGCTCCAGGTTTTGGATCCCTTGCTTCAGTGTACAAAAGGTTGTCCTCCCAGTAAACTCTGTGAGAGTCACTGACATCCCCATTTGCTTGTTTGACAGCTTACTGCCTTAGACCCTCTAGTGTGGGACAGGTATGCTGTGCCACACTCAGCTCCTCCCTGCCAGGCCCCCCTTCACCCAAAAGCTCAGCAGTGTCTGCTTCCAGCTCCTCTGGTGTAGGTTCTGCACAGGGTGGAAATTCTTCTTCCTCAGAAGTTGAATGCACTGTAGAGGGAGGGATAGTAGGTAGTGATTTACCTTTACTAACCCTAGCTTTAGGGAGCACTTGGTCCATTCTTCCAGGATCCAAGTCACCCTGTCCTTTTTGCTTTTTGGCCTGAGCCCTGGTTAAAGCAAAAATATGCCCTGGAATGCCCAGCATTGCTGCATGAGCCTCCAACTCCACTTCTGCCCAAGCTGATGTCTCTAAATCATTCCCTAGTAGACAGTCTACAGGTAAATCTGAGGCAACCACAACTTTCTTTGGACCAGTAACCCCCCCCCCAGTTGAGATTCACAACAGCCATGGGGTGGCTAAGAGTGTTGTTATGAGCATTGGTTACTTGGTACTGGTGAGCAAGTAGGTGTTGTTCAGGGTGGACCAGTTTCTCTACTACCATTGTAACACTGGCACATGTGTCCCTGTAGGCCTGAACCTCAACACCATTTATTAGGGGTAGTTGCTTGTACTTATCCATGTTAAGGGGACAAGCAACCAAGGTGGCTAAATCAATAGCCCCCTCAGAGACTAACACAGCCTCTGTGGTCTCCCTAATCAGACCAACCCCAACTAAGTTACCAAAGGTGAGCCCAGCTACTCCCTTGGATTGGCTCTTAGTAGGTTTGCTCCCACCACCACTGCTATTACTACGGGCACTAGGTGTAGCAGCAGGGGTTGTGGTAGGAGGCTTGGTGCTTTTCTTTGGACAACTGGGATCTGTTGTCCAATGGCCTTTTATTTTACATAAATAGCACCATGGTTTCTTTTCTTTGTTTTGATTTGAAGAGGATTTGGGCCAACCACCCCCACCAGAGTGTTTTTGTGGGCCTGATGAAGACTCATTTTTAGATTTGTCCCCACCGTTGTCAGAAGACTTACCATCCTTCTTCTTGCCATCCTTGTCACCCCCTGTATGAACTTTTCTGTTCACCCTTGTTCTGACCCATTTGTCTGCCTTCTTTCCCAATTCTTGGGGAGAGGTCAGATCAGAGTCTACCAGGTACTGGTGTAACAAATCAGACAAACAATTATTAAGAATATGCTCTCTCAGGATTAAGTTATACCGGCTTTCATAGTCAGAAACTTTACTGCCATGTAACCACCCCTCCAAGGCCTTCACTGAATGGTCCACAAAGTCTACCCAATTGTGAAGACTCCTTTTTGGTTTCTCTGAACTTCATCCTGTACTGTTCAGTGGTTAAGCCATACCATCTAGGAGTGCATTCTTAAGAACTGTAAAATTATTGGCATCACTTTCTTTAACAGTAAGGAGCTTATCCCTACCCTTTCCACTGAAAGATAGCCATAGGATAGCAGCCCACTGCCTTTGAGGGACCTCCTGTACAACACAGGCCCTCTCAAGTGCAGCAAACCACTTGTTAATGTCATCCCCCTCCTTGTAAGGGGGAACTATCTTGTGCAGATTCCTAGAATCATGCTCTTTTGCAGGATGACTATTTGGAATACTGCTGCTGCCACCATGGGGTCCTAACCCCAACCTCTGCCTTTCTTTTTCTAAATCAAAGGACTGCCTATCTAAATCCAGCTGTTGCTTCTTGAGCTTCAGCCTGGATTCTTCCACTCTAAATCTATTGAGCTCCCTTTCTAACACTCTGTCAACAGGGTGGGTGGGTTGGGCATGTCTTGATACAGAAGAATGGTGAGAATGAACAGAAGGAGATCTTGCCCTAACATATGACACTCTAACATTCTGGCCTACAGAAGTAACACTTCTACTGTGATGAGAAGCAACACTATTACTGTGATGTGAATTCACATCAGTACCAGCTATGCTAGGTGGCCTGCTAAGGGGCAGGTTGGCAAGATTCCCCCCCAAATCTTTTGCTAGGGGTGCCCCAGGATCAGATTGGGAACCATCAGCTAATTTCTCACCAGAAGTGCCACCTAAGGTCTTATCTTGTTCAATGAGCATATTAACCAACAGTTATCTTGAGGGATTCTTCCCTACCCCTAAACCTCTATCTATGCAGAGACTCCTTGCTTCCTTCCAGCTAAGGTTGTCATAAGCTATGCTGGCCAGATCAAGAGTTTGGCCTGTACCAGACATGATAGACAGGAGTTTAAGGGACAGAAAAAGAAAGAAAAAGTTTCAGAACTTTTTAAAGAACAGAAAAAAAACTTTTTAAACTTTTAAAGAACTTTTTGAAAGTTTGGAGGTACTTTTCAGCACTTAGTAAAGAAGTGAGAGAAGAAAAGCAAAAACTTTTTGGTTAGGTGTACATACACTGAACTTGTTTTGTATATTTTTCTCTTATGAAAAGTACAATATGACAAAGTGGTAAGTAGTTGCAAAGTACTTATCCCACCGCTGCACAACCAATGTAGGAGGCTGGACTGGCTTGTAGTGAGTACCAAGGGTTACTTACACCTTGCACCAGGCCCAGGTATCCCTTATTAGTGTAGAGGGGTGTCTAGCAGCTTAGGCTGATAGAAAAGGTAGCTTAGCAGCGCAGCTTAGGCTGAACTAGGAGACGAGTGAAGCTCCTACAGTACCACTAGTGTCACTTGCACAATATCATAAGAAAACACAATACACAGATATACTAAAAATAAAGGTACTTTATTTTATGACAATATGCCAGAGTATCTCAGTGAGTACCCTCAGTATGAGGATAGCAAATATACACAAGATATATGTACACAATACCAAAATATGCAGTAATAGTAATCGAAAACAGTGCAAACAATGTATAGTCACAATAGAATGCAATGGGGGCACATAGGGATAGGGGCAACACAAACCATATACTCTAGAAGTGGAATGCGAACCACGAATGGACCCCAAACCTTTGTGACCTCGTAGAGGGTCGCTGGGACTGTAAGAAAACAGTGAGGGTTAGAAAAATAGCCCACCCCAAGACCCTGAAAAGTGGGTGCAAAGTGCATCTAAGTTCCCCAAAGAGCACAGAAGTCGTGATAGGGGAATTCTGTAGGAAAGACCAACACCAGCAATGCAACAACGATGGATTTCCAGACGAGAGTACCTGTGGAACAAGGGGACCAAGTCCAAAAGTCACAATCAAGTCGGGCGTGGGCAGATGCCCAGGAAATGCCAGAGGATTCTGCAAGAACGACAAGGGCTAGAAACTTCCCCTTTGGAGGATGGATGTCCCACGTCGTGAAGAGTCGTGCAGAAGTGTTTTCCTGCAGAAAGACCGCAAACAAGCCTTGCTAGCTGCAAAGGTCGCGGTTAGGGTTTTTGGATGCTGCTGTGGCCCAGGAGGGACCAGGATGTCACCAATTGCGTGAGGAGACAGAGGGGGCGTCCAGCAAGACAGAGAGCCCACTCAGAAGCAAGCAGCACCCGCAGAAGTGCCGGAACAGGCACTACGAAGTGGAGTGAACCGGAGCTCACTCGAAGTTGCACAAGAGGGTCCCACGACGCCGGAGGACAACTCAGGAGGTTGTGCAATGCAGGTTAGAGTGCCGGGGACCCAGGCTTGGCTGTGCACAAAGGAAATCCTCGAAGAGTGCACAGGAGCCGGAGTAGCTGCAAAACACGTGGTTCCCAGCAATGCAGTCTAGTGTGGGGAGGCAAGGACTTACCTCCACCAAACTTGGACTGAAGAGTCACTGGACTGTGGGAGTCACTTGGACACAGTTGCTGAGTTCAAGGGACCTCGCTCGTCGTGCTGAGAGGAGACCCAGAGGACCGGTGATGCAGTTCTTTGGTGCCTGCAGTTGCAGGGGGAAGATTCCATCGACCCACAGGAGATTTCTTCAGAGCTTCTAGTGCAGAGAGGAGGCAGACTACCCCCACAGCATGCACCACCAGGAAAACAGTTGAGAAGGCGGCAGGATCAGCGTTACAAGGTCGCAGTAGTCGTCTTTGCTACTTTGACTGCTCTGCTAACAAGAACCTCAGTGGTTATGCTCTCTCTGCTTTCCAAATTTGTCACTAACAGGCTAGTGACTAAATTTACCAATTTACATTGGCATACTGGTACACCCATATAATTCCCTAGTATATGGTACTGAGGTACCCAGGGTATTGGGGTTCCAGGAGATCCCTATGGGCTGCAGCATTTCTTTTGCCACCCATAGGGAGATCTGACAATTCTTACACAGGTCTGCCAGTGCAGCCTGCGTGAAATAACGTCCACGTTATTTCACAGCCATTTACCACTGCACTTAAGTAACTTATAAGTCACCTATATGTCTAACCGTCACCTGGTGAAGGTTGGGTGCAAAGTTACTTAGTGTGTAGGCACCCTGGCACTAGCCAAGGTGCCCCCACATCGTTCAGGGCAAATTCCCTGGACTTTGTGAGTGCGGGGACACCATTACACGCGTACACTATACATAGGTCACTAACTATGTATAGCGTCACAATGGTAACTCTGAACATGGCCATGTAACATGTCTAAGATCATGGAATTGTCACCCCAAAGCCATTCTGGCATTGGGTGGACAATTCCATGATACCCGGGTCTCTAGCATAGTACCCCAGTGCTGCCAAACTGCCTTTCCGGGGTCTCCACTGCAGCTGCTGCTGCTGCCAACCCCTCAGGCAGGTTTCTGCCCTCCTGGGATCCAGGCAGCCCTGGCCCAAGGAAGCAGAACAAAGGGCTTCCTCTGAGAGAGGGTGTAACACCCTCTCCCTTTGGAAATAGGTGTGAGGGCTGGGGAGGAGTAGCCTCCCCCAGCCTCTGAAATGCTTTGATTGGAACAGATGGTGCCCATCTCTGCATAAGCCAGTCTACACCAGTTCAGGGATCCCCCAGCCCTGCTCTGGCACGAAACTGGACAAAGGAAAGGGGAGTGACCACTCCCCTGACCTGTACCTCCCAGGGGAGGTGCCCAGAGCTCCTCCAGTGTGTCCCAGACCTCTGCCATCTTGGAAACAGAGGTGTTGGGGGCACACTGGACTGCTCTGAGTGGCCAGTGCCAGCAAGTGACATCAGAGGCTCCTTCTGATAGGCTGTTACCTCTCTAGGTAGCCAATCCTCCTACCTTGGTAGCCATACCTCCTTTTCTGGCTTTTTAGGGTCTCTGCTTTGGGGAATTCTTTAGATAACAAATGCAAGAGCTCACCAGAGTTCCTCTGCATCTCCCTCTTCACCTTCTGCTGAAGGATCGACTGCTGACTGCTCAGGATGCCTGCAAAACCCTAACAAAGTAGCAAGACGACTACTAGCAACCTTGTATCGCCTCATCCTGCTGACTTTCTCGACTGTTTCCAGGTGGTGTATGCTCTGGGGGTACCCTGCCTCCTCCCTGCACCAGGAGCCTTGAAGAAATCTCCCGTGGGTCGACGGAATCTTTCCCCTGCTAACGCAAACACCAAAAGACTGCATCACTGGTCCTCTGGGTCCCCTCGCATCCTGATGAGCGTGGTCCCTGGAACACAGGAACTCTATCCAAGTGACTCCAACAGTCCAGTGATCCATCAGTCCAAGTTTGGTGGAGGTAAGTCCTTGCCTCCCCACGCTAGACTGCAAACCTGTGTACTGCGTGATTTGTAGCTGCTCTGGCTTATGTGCACTCTTTCAGGATTTCCTTTGTGCACAGCCTTGCCTGTGTCCCCAGCACTCTGTCCTGCAGTGCTCAACCCGCTGAGTTGGCCTCCAACATCGTTGGACCCTCTTTTGTAACTCTACATGGCCTCCGGTTCACAAATCTTCCAAGTGCCTGTTCAGGTACTTTTGCGGGTGCTGCCTGCTTCTGTGAGGGCTGTCTGAGTTGCTGAGTGCCCCCTCGGTCTCTTCCTCCAAGGGGCGACATCCTGGTCCTTCCTGGTCCTCAGCAGCACCCAAAAACCTCTGCCGCAACCCTTGAAGCTAGCAAGGCTTGTTTGCGGTATTTCTGCATGGGAACACTTCTGCAACCTTCATTGCAATATGGGACATCTTCCACCCAAAGGAGAAGTTCCTAGTCCTCTTTGTTCTTGCAGAATTCCAAGGTTCTTCCAACCGGAGGCAGCTTCCTTGCATCTTCATCCGGGGTTTCCTGGGCTCCTGCCCCCCCTGGATACTGTCGCGACTATTTGACTACTATACCACTTATATCATATAGCACAATATCATAAGAAAACACAATACTCAGAGTTACTAAAAATAAAGGTACTTTATTTTTATGACAATGTGCCACAAGTATCTCAGTGAGTACCCTCAGTTATAAGGTAAGTAATATACACAAGGTATATGTACACAAACCGAAAACAGGTAAGTAACAGTAAGAAAAGTAGTGCAAACAATGTAGAATCACAATAGGATTCAATAGGTGAACATAGGTCTAGGGGCAACACAAACCATATACTCCAAAAGTGGAATGCGAATCACAAATGAACCCCAGGCCTATGGGAGCTTGTAGAGGGTCGCTGGGACTGTAAGAAAACAGTCAGGGTGTCCAAGATACCCCACCCAAGAGTGAAAAGTAGGAGTAAAGTACCCCTACTACCCTAATAGGACACAATAGTCGTCATAGGGGGATTCTGCAAGAACCACAAACACCAGCAAAGCACTGAAAACGGATTCCTGGACCTGAGGACCTGCAAGGCAAGGAGACCAAGTCCAAGAGTCGCAATAGTGTCCGGGGGGGCAGAAGCCCAGGAAACCCCAGATGAAGGTGCAAGAAGGCTGCCTCTGGGTGGAAGAAGCCAAAGTTTCTGCAGCAACGAAAAGAGCTAAGATCTTCTCCTTTGGATGGAAGATGTCCCACAGCGTGCTGGATGTTACAGAAGTGTTTCCATACAGAAATATAACAAACAAGCCTTGCTAGCTGCAAGGGTCATGGTAGAGGCTTTTGGGTGCTGCTGGAGACCAGGAAGGACCAGGATGTCGACCCTTGGAGGAGGTGACAGAGGGGGCGCTCAGCAACTTAGAGAGCCCCCACAGAAGCAGGCAGCACCCGCAGAAGTACTGGAGCATGCACTTAGAAAATTTGTGAACCAGAGCTGGTTCAGAGTCACAAAGGAGGGTCCCACCACGTCGGAGTCCAACTCAGAGGGTTGAGCACTGCAGGACGGAGTGCTGGGGACCCAGGCTAGGATGTGCACAAAGGAATCCTTGGAGAAGTGCACAGAAGCCGGAGCAGCTGCGAATCACGCAGTACACAGGTTTGCAATCTAGCGTGGGGATGCAAGGACTTAGCTCCACCAAACTTGGACTGAAGGATCACTGGACTGTGAGGGTCACTTGGGTATAGCTTCTGTGTTCCAGGGACCAGGCTCGTCAGGATGAGAGGGGACCCAGAGGACTGGTGATGCAGTCTTTTGGTTCCTGCATTAGCAGGGGCAAGATTCTGTCGACCCACTGGAGATTTCTTCTTGGCTTCCAGTGCAGGGTGAAGGCAGACAGCCCCCAGAGCATGCACCACCAGGAAACAGTCGAGAAAGCCGGCAGGATGAGGCGCTACAATGTTGCTGGTAGTCGTCTTGCTACTTTGTTGCGGAGCAGTCAGTTGTCGATCCTTGGCAGAAGTTGAAGAGGGAAGTGCAGAGGAACTCTGGTGAACTCTTGCATTCGTTGTCTGAAGCATACCCCAGAGGAGAGACCCTAAATAGCCAGAAAAAGGAGGTTTGGCTACCAAGAAAGGAGGATTGGCTACCAAGAGAGGTAAGAGCCTATCAGTGGGGGTCTCTGACGTCACCTGCTGGCACTGGCCACTCCTGTGAAGGAGTCACTCCCCTGCATGGCCTCCCATGGGTAGCACAATACATGTTGCAGCCCATGGGGACCCATGGTGCCCCAATGCCCTAGGTACCTAGGTACCGTATACTAGGGACTTATAAGGGGGCACCCGTATGCCAATTGTGGGGTGTTCAATGTCCTAAACAACCAAATTTAGTGGGAGAGAGCACAGTCACCGGGGTCCTGGTTAGCAGGATCCCAGTGAAAACAGTCAAAACACACTGACAGCAGGCTAAAAGTGGGGGTAACCAGGCCCAAAAGAGGGTAGTTTCCTACATAACCCCCCCTCAAACGAAGGACAATAAGGCGAACCTTGCCTAGCTGAGTCTTCATTGTCTAAGTGGAAATATCTGGAGAGTCCATCTGCATTGGAGTGGTTACTCTCAGGTCTATGTTCCACTGTATAGTCCATTCCCTGTAGGGATATGGACCACCTCAACAGTTTTGATTTTCACCTTTCATCTGTTTTAATAGTAGGAGGGGCTTGTGGTCTGTTTGAACAAGGAGGTGAGTGCCAATCAAGTATAGCCTCAGCTTCTTCAAAACCCAGACCATAGCAAAGGCCTCCCTCTCTATGGCTGACCAATGCTTTCCTGGGGGTTAACCTTCTGCTTATGAAAGCTACGGGTTGGTCCTGGCCCTCTTCTTTCAGTTGAGATAGTACTGCCCCTATCCCTACTTCATAAGCATCTGTCTGCACAATAAATTGCTTGGAGTAGCCAGTGCTTCTTAGTATAGGAGCAGAGAACATGGCCTGTTTGAGATCATCAAAAGCTTTTTTGGCAGCTAGCTGTCACTTAAAACTTTTTGGGCATCCTTTTGGATGTGAGGTCTTTTTAAGGGGGCTACAATGGAGCCATAGTTCTTATTGAACCTCCTATAGTACCCTGTCAGGCCTACGAAGGCTCTGACTTGGGTTTGAGTTGTAGGAGCAGTCCAATTCAATATGGTTTGGATTTTCCCAAGGGGTGGTTGAATCTGGCCACCATCTACAGGTGGCCCGGGTAAATCACTTTTCCCTGCCCTATCTGGCACTTTGAGGCCTTGATAGTGAGGTCTGCTCTCTGCAGAGCCTCCAAGACATTCACAAGGTGGACCGGGTGATCCTCCCAGGTGGAGCTAAAGACAGCTGCAATAGTTGAATTCCAACCAGGGCAGAAAGTCTTGGTTCTGGAGCCTATGGCTCCCAGGGCAATTCAAGACAGATGGAGTATCCCTTACCCAGTGCTTGAGAAAAAGAGTCAGGTCACTTACTTAGTGGACCTGGTCACTAGCAGGGCACCCAAAAGAGTGATCCATGTTAACCGCCTTAAGCTCTACAATGATAGGGTAGATATAACCATGCTGATGGTTACTGATGAGGATCAGGAAGCAGAGAGTGAACCTCTCTCTGACCTCCTCTCAACTGACCCTAAAGATGGATCAGTAGATGGAGTTGTCTAGTCAGACACCCTCTCTGTCCAACAGCAAGCTTACTGCAGGCAAGTTCTACAGCAGTATGCTAAGCTCTTCTCATTGAACCCCTGGTCAGACACACCCAAGGATGAGGAATTCCTATTGCCCAGGACATCTTGTTTGGGGTCAAGGGCAACAAGTTTTTATGTTTACTTTGTCCTTGGGACAAGTAAGCCCAACCCTCTGCAGCACAAACCCTTTGACTGCCTGTTTACAGAGAGTGGAACTCTCTGCAGTTGAGGTAATGTGTTTCCAAAAGATAATGCTGTTCGAACTTGTATTTATGGTTCATTATTTGAAAGCCTTCATTATTACGGTGAGTGCTGTAAATAAATGTTTTAAGGTCACACTTCACTACTGACGTTGGTTCCAGTACAAAAAAAAAAACGTGTATACACATGTTTGAAAAGTTTAGGCTATGAGGCTAAGTATAATGCTCCCAGAATGCTCTCTGATTAGATGCAAATGAAGTGTCATTTAGTAAAATGTGTTGATGCATGCTAGTATTTCCCAAAAATATTTCTAATGGAAAATCAGTGTAACCATTTTCAACACGAATATGGGAAGCATGAAAATAAACAAACACTGACAAAGCCAACTGGTCTGACATATTTGTATAAGTCTTTTAGTTTCATCAATGCGTGTCTTGTTTTGACATGGCTTTTGTAACACTTTATTGTTGTGGGAGCTACCAGGACCTCAACATTGTAACAAACACTGGCAAAAACCCCCCAAAAAGTTTTTGAACTCTTAAAGCACACGTTGCCACCAGTGGCATAACAAAGGCCCCGCAGCCGCCCTCCAGGGGGCCCCTTCAGCACAGCACCTGCCCTGAGTGAGTCTGGAAAGGGGGCTCCTCCATGTTCTTTGCAAAGGGGCACCCTCCAGTTTCATTACGTCACTGATTGCCACTGTAGTTCCTGACACTGAACAAAACTACTTTGTGTGCCAATATGCTCCTTGTGGAAGAGCAGAATGCGATCCCTCACAGTAAAGCCAGCCGAAAGAGAGAGAAATAGAAGATTAATAAAAACAAAATGTCTTTGTTAACACCAGACCAAATTAGGGACCAAGACCCACATGTAGGTAGCTTTTTGCATGTCGCAAACAGCGACTTTCGCTGTTTGCGACATGCAAAAAGCACATTGCGATGCACAAACCCAGTTTTGCGATTCAGTAACCTGGTTACCGAATCGCAAAACGGGTTTGCGACTCGCAATTAGGAAGGGGTGTTCCCTTCCTAATTGCGACTCGCAGTGCAATGTAGGATTGTTTTGTGACCGCGAACGCGGGCGCAAACCAATCACAGTTTGCACTCATTTCAAATGGGTGCTAACACTTTCGCAAAAGGGAAGGGGTCCCCATTGTGAATGTCACTGTAAACATTTTTTCAGAGCAGGCAGTGGTCCTGTGGACCACTGCCTGCTCTGAAAAAATGAAACGAAAACGTTTCATTTTTAGTTTTTGTAATGCATCTCGTTTTCCTTTAAGGAAGCAGTCACAGACATGGTGGTCTGCTGTCTCAAGCAGGCCACCATCCCTGTTAGGGCCGCTATTCGCAAGGGGGTCGCAAATTGCGACCCACCTCATGATTATTCACTAGGTGGGCATTTGCGAAGCCCTTGTGAATCACAGATGGTGTCAGGGACACCAACCTACATTCGGATTTGCGACTCGCAATTTGGTATTAGGTATTGGTATTAGCTATTGGTATTAGGCCGATCTGCCCCCCCTCTAGGCGCCAGGGCAAATTTATTTTTTGTGTTTTTTTTGTTTTGTTTGTTTGGTTTTTTTAGAGATGGGGAGCGACCCATCAGGCAAAGGTCGCTCCCCTGGGGGGCAAACTGTATTTAGACCATTTCTGCCCCCCTTGGGGGCAGATTGGTCAATTTTAGGTCAGAAACCACTAGGCACCGGGGATTTGTTTTTTGTCGCCAATGTCACGCAGGGGGAGCGACCCCATAGGCAAGGGTCGCTCTTGGGCAGGGGGGGGTTTGGGGGGTGGGGGGTCAAATTTATTTTAGGGCATTTTTCACCCCCCCTGGGGCCGGCTGAGCTAGAGGCCAAAATCCACAGGTAGGCACTTTGCAAAAAACACCTCTGTTTTCTTTGAAATAATATGTTGTGTCCACGTTGTGTTTTGGGCCATTTCCTTTCGTGGGCGCTAGGCCTACCCACACAAGTGAGGTATCATTTTTATCGGGAGACTTGGGGGAATGCTGGGTGGAAGGAAATTTGTGGCTCCTCTCAGATTCCAGAACTTTCTGCCATAGAAATGTGAGGAACATGTGTTTTTTGGCCAAATTTTGATGTTTGCAAAGGATTCTGGGTAACAGAACCTGGTCAGAGCCCCGCAAGTCACCCCATCTTGGATTCCCCTTGGTCTCTAGTTTTCAAAAATGTGCTGGTTTGCTAGGTTTCCCCAGGTGCCGGCTGAGCTAGAGGACAAAATCCACAGGTAGGCACTGTTTTCTATGAAAAAATGTGATGTGTCCACGTTGTGTTTTGGGACATTTCCTCTCGTGAGCGCTAGGCCTACCCACACAAGTGAGGTATCATTTTTATCGGGAGACTTGGGGGAATGCTGGGTGGAAGGAAATTTGTGGCTCCTCTCAGATTCCAGAACTTTCTGCCATAGAAATGTGAGGAACATGTGTTTTTTTAGCTAAATTTTGAGGTTTGCAAAGGATTCTGGGTAACAGAACCTGGTCCGAGCCACACAAGTCACCCCATCTTGGATTCCCCTAGGTCTCTAGTTTTCAGAAAAGCACAGGTTTGGTAGGTTTCCCTAGATGGCGGCTGAGCTACAGGCCAAAATCTACAGGTAGGCACTTTGCAAAAAACACCTCTGTTTTCCTTCAAAAATTTTGATGTGTCCACGTTGCGCTTTGGGGAGTTTCCTGTCGCGGGCGCTAGGCCTACCCACACAAGTGAGGTATCATTTTTATCGGGAGACGTGGGGGAACGCTGGGTGGAAGGAAATTTGTGGCTTCTCTCAGATTCCAGAACTTTCTGCCACAGAAATGTGAGGAACATGTGTTTTTTTAGCCAAATTTTAAGGTTTGCAAAGGATTCTGGGTAACAGAACCTGGTCCGAGCCACACAAGTCACCCCATCTTGGATTCCCCTAGGTCTCTAGTTTTCAGAAATGTACAGGTTTGGTAGGTTTCCCTAGGTGGCGGCTGAGCTACAGGCCAAAATCTACAGGTAGGCACTTTGCAAAACACACCTCTGTTTTCTTTCCAAAATTTGGATGTGTCCACGTTGCGCTTTGGGGCGTTTCCTGTCGCGGGCGCAAGGCCTACCCACACAAGTGAGGTATCATTTTTATTGGGAGACGTGGGGGAACGCTGGGTGGAAGGAAATTTGTGGCTCCTCTCAGATTCTAGAACTTTCTGCCACAGAAATGTGAGGAACATGTGTTTTTTTAGCCAAATTTTGAGGTTTGCAAAGGATTCTGGGTAACAGAACCTGGCCCGAGCCACACAAGTCACCCCATCTTGGATTCCCCTAGGTCTCTAGTTTTCAGAAATGCACAGGTTTGGTAGGTTTCCCTAGGTGGCGGCTGAGCTACAGGCCAAAATCTACAGGTAGGCACTTTCCAAAAAACACCTCTGTTTTCCTTCAAAAATGTGGATGTGTCCACGTTGCGCTTTGGGGCGTTTCCTGTCACGGGCGCTAGGCCTACCCACACAAGTGAGGTATCATTTTTATCGGGAGACGTGGGGTAACGCTGGGTGGAAGGAAATTTGTGGCTCCTCTCAGATTCCAGAACTTTCTGCCACAGAAATGTGAGGAACATGTGTTTTTTTTTAGCCAAATTTTGAGGTTTGCAAAGGATTCTGGGCAACAGAACCTGGTCCGAGCCACACAAGTCACCCCATCTTGGATTCCCCTAGGTCTCTAGTTTTCAGAAATGCACAGGTTTGGTAGGTTTCCCTAGGTGGCGGCTGAGCTACAGGCCAAAATCTACAGGTAGGCACTTTGCAAAAAACAGCTCTGTTTTCTGTGATGTGTCAACATTGTGTTTTGGGGCATATCCTGTCGCGGGCGCTAGGCCTACCCACACAAGTGAGGTATCATTTTTATCGGGAGACTTGGGGGAACATAGAATAACAAAACAAGTGTTATTGCCCCTTGTCTTTCTCTACATTTATCCCTTCCAAATGTAAGACAGTGTGTAAAAAAGACGTCTATTTGAGAAATGCCCTGTAATTCACATGCTAGTATGGGCACCCCGGAATTCAGAGATGTGCAAATAACCACTGCTTCTCAACACATTATCTTGTGCCCATTTTGGAAATACAAAGGTTTTCTTGATAGCTATTTTTTACTCTTTATATTTCAGCAAATGAATTGCTGTATACCCGGCATAGAATGAAAACCAACTGCAGGGTGCAGGTTATTTATTGGCTCTGGGTACCTAGAGTTCTTGATGAACCTACAAGCCCTATATATCCCCGCAACCAGAAGAGTCCAGCAGATGTAACGGTATATTGCTTTTGAAAATCTGACATTGCAGGAAAAAGTTACAGAGTAAAACGTAGAGAAAAATTGATGTTTTTTTCACCTCAATTTCAATATTTTTCTTTTTCAGTTGTTATTTTCTGTAGGAAACCCTTGTAGGATCTACACAAATTACCCCTTGCTGAATTCAGAATTTTGTCTACTTTCCAGAAATGTTGCGGTTTCTGGGATCCAGCATTGGTTTCATGCCCATTTCTGTCACTGACTGGAAGGAGGCTGAAAGCACAAAAAATCGTAAAAATGGGGTATGTCCCAGTAAAATGCCAAAATTGTGTTGAAAAATTGGGTTTTCTGATTCAAGTCTGCCTGTTCCTGAAAGCTGGGAAGCTGGTGATTTTAGCACCGCAAACCCTTTGTTGATGCCCTTTTCAGGGAAAAAACCACAAGCCTTCTTCTGCAGCCCATTTTTCCCATTTTTTTGAAAAAAACGAAATTTTCACTGTTTTTTGGCTAATTTCTTGGCCTCCTTCTGGGGAACCCACAAAGTCTGGGTACCTCTAGAATCCCTAGGATGTTGGGAAAAAAGGACGCAAATTTGGCGTGTGTAGCTTATGTGAACAAAAAGTTATGAGGGCCTAAGCGCAAACTGCTCCAAATAGCCAAAAAAAGGCTCGGCACAGGAGGGGGAAAAGGCCTGGCAGCGAAGGGGTTAAAATAGCCTTCTGCTATTTTAACGAAAACTGTATACATTGTTGATTCCATTCAAAGTTTTAAAGTATTACTATGCAAAGTACCTTTCATTGTATGTACTTACCTGCAAACTGAGTCTTGTGGTTCTATAAATAAATTAACAAAAGATATTTTTCTATATAAAAACCTATTGATCTGGAGTTAAGTCATCGAGTGTTGCTTCTATTGCTTGTGTGTGTAGCACAAATGCTTAACACTACCCTCTGATAAGCCTAACTGCTCGACCACACTACCACAAATAGAGCATTAGTACTCAAGCCTCTGGGGAACCCCTGGACACTGTATCTCACTTTGAGATAGTATATACAGAGCCAGCTTCCTACACCTGCCAACTTGGAATCCAAGATCACAAAACCTAGGGACCCTCTGGAGGAGCTCTGAGCACCAGAAGTACTGCAGGTCGTCACTAGGCGTCGCTAGTGCAGTCTGGGTTGGAGGCCTCTTGGCGCTAGACACACAGGGTTATCTCCTGACGGGTTTTATACCTGCAGCGGCGGGATTTAATGTCCCTCTCGGTACAAAAACTGGAAAAAAACACCCTCAGCCGGCATTTGTTCTCATCACTCGCACTTTCTTTACCCAGTAAATGTCAGGAGACAGCGTTTTATAACACGCTCTGCAGCTCCCTGAAGGCCTCCGAGTGATAGCTGCACAGAAAGCGCCTGTTACACTGAGCGCAGACACTTCACATAAAGCGCTGCCTGAGAGTCCCGCCGGGGCTGAGCAGGGTCTGTAGGAGGAGGAGGGGGGATCCTCAGGCATCAGGAACACGGGGCAAAGCGCTACAGCGCGGCCTCTAGGCCCTAGGAACACACACATATACTTGTACTTATAGGCCTCTCATGAGGGGGTGTTGGGGGCTCCAGCTTCTACCCCAGGCGGGGGTCTATCAGTAGCTGGAAGTAGGGGTGCAGCCCCCCCCAGGAGAAGAGGGGTACAGACAGGCTGATTTATCACTCAGGGTGCAGGCCTGTCCCTGGCGACAACAAGAAACCGCTGACTGCTCCAGGACGCCTGCAAAACCGCAACAAAGTAGCAAGAAGACTACCATCAACATTGTAGCACCTAATCCTGCCGGTTTCTCAACTGTTTCCAGGTGGTGCATGCTCTGGGGGTAGCCTGCCTTCACCCTGCACCAGAAGCTCTGAAGAAATCTCCAGTGGGTCGACAGAATCTTCCCCCTGCTAACGCAGGCACCAAAAGACTGCAACACTGGTCCTCTGGGTCCCCTCTCATCCTGACGACCGTGGTCCCTGGAACACAGCAACTCTGTCCAAGTGACTCCCACAGTCCAGTGACTCTTCAGTCCAAGTTTGGTGGAGGTAAGTCCTTACCTCCCCACGCTAGACTACAAAGCTGTGTACTGCGTGATTTGCAGCTGCTCCGGCTCCTGTGCACTCTTCCAGGATTTCTTTTGTGCACAGCCTAGCCTGGGTCCCCAGCACTCCGTCCTGCAGTGCACAACCTTCTGAGTTGTCCTCCAGCGTCGTGGGACTCCCTTTTGTGACTTCGCGTGGACTCCGGTTCACTTTACTTCCAAGTGCCTGTTGGGGTACTTCTGCGGGTGCTGCCTGCTTTTGTGAGGGCTCTCTGAGTTGCTGAGTGCCCCCTCAGTCTCCTCCTCCAAAAGGTGACATCCTGGTCCCTCCTGGGCCCCTGCAACACCCAAAAACCTCTACCGCGATATCACTACCCAGAGACCCCCAGCGCTGCAGAGAGAGGAGAGAGAGGTAATGACGCAGTGTGTGACCTCAGGCATATCACTA
Organism: Pleurodeles waltl; assembly: GCF_031143425.1. Classification (NCBI taxonomy): domain Eukaryota; kingdom Metazoa; phylum Chordata; class Amphibia; order Caudata; family Salamandridae; genus Pleurodeles; species Pleurodeles waltl. The sequence goes on from NC_090442.1 coordinate 32,960,588, forward strand.
CCCAGAGACCCCAGCACTGCAGAGAGGAGAGAGAGGTAATGACGCACTGTGTGACCTCAGGCATATTACTACCCAGAGACCCCCAGCAATGCAGAGAGAGGGGAGAGAGGTAATGATGTACTGTGTGACCTCAGGCATATCACTGTCCAGAGACCCCAGCACTTCTGAGAGGAGAGAGAGGTAATGACACACTGTGTGAAGTCAGGCATATCACTACCCAGAGACCCCCAGCACTGCAGAGAGGAGAGAGAGGTAATGACACACTGTGTGACCTCAGGCATCTCACTGTCCAGAGACCCATCACAAAATATACACACAAACCAAAATCAGGTAAGTAAACAGTTAGAAAAGTAGTGCAAAATCTGTAGAACACAATAGAATGTAATAGGGAGAAATAGGCCTACGGGCAATACAAACCATATACTCCAAAAGTGGAATGCGAATCACGAATGGACCCCAGGCCTAGGGTAGTGTGTAGAGGGTCACTGGGAGTGTAAGAAAACACTAAGGGTGTCCAAGATACCCCACCCCAAGACCCTGAAAAGTAGGAGTAAAGTTACCCTACTACCCCAGAAAGACAGTAAAGTAAAGTAAAGGACAACAACTTATTGAAAAGCACTGAAGACGGATTCCTGGACCTCAGGACCTGTAAAGGAAGGGGACCAAGTCCAAGAGTCACGCAAGTGTCCGGGGGGGGGAGGGGTCAGGAGCCCACTAAACCCCGGATGAAGGTGCAAAAGGGCTGCTTCCGGGTGGAAGAAGCAAAAGATTCTGCAACAACGGAAGGTGCCAGGAACTTCTCTTTTGGTCAGAAGATGTCCCACGGCGCGCTGGAGGATGCAGAGTTGTTTCCATGCAGAAAGACCGCAAACAAGACTTGCTAGCTGCAAGAGTTGCTGTTGAGGATTATGGGTGCTGCCAGGGCCCAGGAAGGACCAGGAGGTCGCCCCTTTGAGGAGGAGACAGAGGGGGCATTCAGCAACTCAGAGAGCCGACGCAGAAGCAGGCAGCACCCGCAGAAGCACCTGAACAGGCGTTCAGAAGATCTGAGGATGACGGTCGATTCAGAACAACAAAAGAGGGTCCCACGACGTCGGAGTTCAACTCAGCGAGTTGGGCAATGCAGGACGGAGTGCTGGGGACCTGGGCTAGGCTGTGCACAAAGGAAGTCTTGCAAAAGTGCACAGAAGCCCGAGCAGCTGCCGTTCATGCAGTACACAGGATTACTGTCTGGCGTGGGGAGGCAAGGACTTACCTCCACCAAATTTGGACAGAAGGGCCACTGGACTGTCGCGGACACATGGACCCAGCTCCTGTGTTCCAGGGACCACGCTCGTCAGGATGAGAGGGGACCCAGAGGACCGGTGATGCAGAAGTTTGGTGCCTGCGTTAGCAGGGGGAAGATTCCGTCGACCCACGGGAGATTTCTTATTGGCTTCCAGTGCAGGGTGAAGGCAGACACCCCTCAGAGGATGCACCACCAGGAAACAGTCAAGAAAGCCGTCAGGATGAGGTGCTACAATGTAGCTGGTAGTCTTCTTGCTACTTTGTTGCGGTTATGCAGGCATCCTGGAGCAGTCAGCGGTCGATCCTTGGCAGAAGTCAAAGAGGGAAGTGCAGAGGAACTCTGGTGAGCTCTTGCATTCGTTATCTGGTGAGATACCCACAGGAGAGACCCTAAATAACCCACAGAGGAGGATTGGCTACAGAGAAAGGTACGCACCTATCAGGAGGGGTCTCTGACGTCACCTGCTGGCACTGGCCACTCAGAGCTGTCCATTGTGCCCTCACACCTATGCATCCAAGATGGCAGAGGTCTGGGACACACTGGAGGAGCTCTGAGCACCTCCCCTGGGAGGTGCTGGTCAGGTGAGTGGTCACTCCCCTTTCCTTTGTCCAGTTTTGCGCCAGAGCAGGGCTGGGGGGGATCCCTGAACCGGTGTAGACCGACTTATGCAAGGAGGGCACCATCTGTGCCCTTCAAAGCATTTGCAGAGGCCAGGAGAGGCTACTCCTCCCAGGCCCTTCACATCTATTTCCAAAGGGAGAGGGTGTAACACCCTCTCCCAGAGGAAACCCTTTGTTCTGCCTTCCTGGGACGGGGACTGGGCTGCCCAGACCCCAGGGGGCAGAAACCTGTCTGAGGGGTTGGCAGCAGCTGCAGAGAAAACCCCGGAAAATTAGTTTGTCAGTACCCGGGCTCTATGCTGGAGCCCTGGGGATGAATGGAATTGTCCCCCCCAATACCAGAATGGTATTGGGGGGACAATTCCATCATCGTAGACATGTTACATGGCCATGTTCGGAGTTACCATTGTGACGCTACATATAGGTATTGACCTATATGAAGTGCACACGTGTAATGCAGTCCCCGCACTCACAAAGTCCGGGGAATTTGCCCTGAACAATGTGGGGGCACCTTGGCTAGTGCCAGGGTGCCCACACACTAAGTAACTTTGCACTTAACCTTCACTAAGTGAGGGCTAGAGATGTAGGTGACTTATAAGTTACTTAAGTGCAGTGTAAAATGGTTGTGAAATAACGTGGACGTTAATTCACTCAGGCTGCAGTGGCAGTCCTGTGTAAGAATTGTGTGAGCTCCCTATGGGTGAAATGCTGCAGCCCATAGGGATCTCCTGGAACCTCAATACCCTGGGTACCATAAACAAGGGAATTATAAGGGTGTTCCAGTGTGCCAATCAGAATTGGTAAAATTAGTCACTAGCCTGCAGTGACGATTTTAAAAGCAGAGAGAACATAAACACTGAGGTTCTGGTTAGCAGAGCCTCAGTGATACAATTAGGCAACACAGAGGGAACACATACAGGGCCACAAACTTATGAGCACTGGGGTCCTGGCTAGCAGGATCCCAGTGACACATATGAAACACACTGACAACATAGGGTTTTCACTATGAGCACTGGGCCCTGGCTAGCAGGATTGCAGTGAGACAGTAAAAATACCCTGACATATACTCACAAACAGGCCAGAAGTGGGATTACCCAGGCTAGAAAGAGGCTACCTTCCTACACCCCCCCACCCAAACGAAGGACAATAAGGCTAACCTTGGCCAGTTGAGTCTTTATTGTCTAAGTGGTGATAATTGGAGAGTAGCTCTGCAATAGATTGGTTACTCCCTTTATCATCCACTATATGGTTACTTCCCTGTGGGGATGTGAACCACCCTCTTTGAAGTTTTTTAGCTAGCCAGCAATGTGAAGTTATATTCTCAGAGTCCCTATTAGTATGTTTAAGTGTAGAGCAGTAGGAATTGTCCACCGGACCTATATCAAAGGATGTGAATGCCAGACAGGGATGCTGTCTCAGTAAAGCCATAGCTGGGCAAAAACGTTGTCCATATGGCTGTAAGAGAGAATAGGGTTGCTGTTTCTCTTCAGTTGGAGCAGGGCAGGGATGCTGTCCTATGAGCTCCACACTTGGGCAGGGCTGCTGTCCTAAGTGTTGTGAGGCAGTGCAGGGTTGCTGCACTAAAGGTTCTCTGGGAGGGTTGGAGGGATGCTCCATGTTAACTAAAATGGTGCACTTTTTCTCACCAATATTAGTTATCCCACAGAGAGGTACTTCCACCTCAGGGAGTACAGCTGTGCCAGCTGATGGTTCCCTTGGTACAGGTGCCACCCCAGGAGAGGTTTCTCCCACCACAGGAATGGTATCCTGAATGGCAGGGTGGGTAGGGGATGCTTTGATGCCCTTTTCACCTCTTGTTGGAGAAGGATCCTGAGATTTCAGGCCCTTTTCTCTCCTTTGCTTTTTCATTTCAGCTGAAATGAGAGGAAACAATTCCTCTGGGATACCCAGCATGGCTGCATGGATATAAAACTCTACATCAGCCCAACCTGAGGTCTCTAGGTCATTACCTAAGAGACAGTCTACAGGTAAGCTAGATGATACCACCACCTGCTTAGCGCCAGTAACCCCACCCCAACTAAACTGAATTATAGCTAAGGGAAGGAACTTAGTGGAGTTATGGACATCAATAATCTTGTACTGTTGTCCAATGATGTGTTGTGCAGGAGACACTAGGTTTTCAGTCACCAAAGTGATACTGGCACCTGTGTCCCTGTAGGCCTGAGCCTCAACACCATTTATTGAAACTGTCTGCCTGTACTTATCCATTGTAAGGGGACATGCAGCCAGTGTGGCAAGGCCAGTGCCACGAGGTGTGACAGAAACTGTCTTGGGACTGACTACCCCAGTTTCTATGATGGACCCATAAATTAACCCAACTAGACCCTTATTTTGACTGTTGCCAGCAGTCCCACCACTATTACCACTACTGCTAGGGGCACTAGAGTTTGATGTATTAGTGGTGGTTGGCTCAGGGGGTTTACCTGGGCAGGACTTATCCCCTGGCCTATGGCCTTTATTTTTACACACATAGCACCAAGGCTTTTTAATGTGTGTAGATTGTGTAGAAGAGGAAGAAGCTGATTTATCCCCACCCCCTGAAGAGTGTTTAGGATTTGAAGAAGGATCTTTGGTTTTACCCTTATCCCCATGATTATCCTGAGATTTCTCACCATCTTTCTTCTTGCCGTCCTTGTCACCTCCTGTATGAACTTTTCTGTTCACTCTTGTTCTGACCCATTTGTCTGCATTCTTACCCAATTCTTGGGGAGAGGTCAGATCTGAGTCTACCAAGTACTGGTGCAACAAATCAGACACACAATTGTTCAAAATATGGTCTCTCAGGATTAGATTATACAGGCTTTTATAGTCAGTCACCTTACTGCCATGTAACCAACCCTCCAAGGCCTTCACTGAACAGTCTACAAAGTCTGTCCATTCTTGAGAGGACTCTTTTCTGGTGTCTCTGAACTTAATCCTGTATTGTACAGTGGTTAAGCCAAATCCATCCAAGAGTGCATCCTTCAAAACTTTGTAATTGTTAGCATCACTTTCTCTGACAGTAAGGAGCCTATCCCTACCCTTTCCAGTGAGAGATAGCCACAGGATAGCAGCCCACTGCCTTTGAGAGACCAACTGTACCATACAGGCCCTCTCAAGTGCAGCAAACCACTTGTTAATGTCATCCCCTCCTTGTAAGGGGGGACTATCTTATGCAGGTTTCTGGAATCTTGCTCTCTAACAGGATTGCTATCAAAAACACTGCTGCTGCCACCATGGGGAACTAAACCCCAATCTCTGCCTTTCCCTCTCTACATCCAGAGATTCTGTGTCTAAGGCCAGCTGCTGCTGTTTAAGCTTCAGCCTGACCTCTTCCAACCTCAGCTTTCTGAGTTCCCTTTCCATTAAGTTATCCTCAGGGTGGGAGGCTTGGGAATTGTGAGACACAGAGGAAATTTGGGAATTGGCAGAGAGAGACCTGCCCCTAACTGGCTGGACCCTAGTAACCTGGCCTTTAGGAGTGAAAGGTGCCCTACTAATGTGTGACCCCCTCTCACTACCAGTGTCACTAGGTGGGCTGCTAGCTGGCAGGTCTTTGGAAGAACCCTCCCCAGTCTCTACAGGGGACTCCTCTGAGTCTGACTGGGTACCCTCCCCTCCTACACCCTGTTACTGGGATGGGCCAGACTGGTTCTGGTCACTTTCTAGGAGAAGGCTAAAGAGAAAATCTTTGGTAGGATTCTTGCCAATGCTTAAACCTCTTTCTATGCAGAGACCCCTCAAACTTATAAAGTTTAAACTTTCATAGGTTGCCTGAACAACCTTGGGAGTAAGCTGTACTGCAGACATGATAGAAAAGGTTTAGGACACAGAGAGAAAACGTTTTAGAACTTTTGAAAGCATAGAGAACAAAACTTTTTCAAACTTTTTGAAAACTTTTAAAAGTTTTCAGAACTTTTCAGAAACTTTGTAGAAAGTTTTAGAGAAGGAAAGTTAAACTGTTTAGTTCAATGTGTATATCTTGAAGTATTTGGTATATCTTTTTCTTATGAAAAGCACCAATGACAAAGTGGTAAAGCAGTTACAAGTACTTATCCCACCTCTGCACCACCAATGTAGGAGGCTGGCCTGGCTTATAGTGGGTACCTTGTGGTACTTACACCTTGTGCCAGGTCCAGTTATCCCTTATTAGTAGATTAGAGGTGTTCTAGCAGCATAGGCTTATAGGGGTAGCTATAACAGAGCAGCTTAGGATGAACTAGGAGACATGCAAATCTCCTACTATACCACTTATATCATATAGCACTACATCACAAGAAAACACAGTACTCAGAGTTACTAAAAAATAAAGGTACTTTATTTTAATGACAATATGCCAAAAGCATCTCAGAGGATATACTCCCTTAGGAGATAAGTAAAATACACAAAATATACACACACAAACCAAAATCAGGTAAGTAACAGTTAGAAAAGTAGTGCAAACACTGTAGAACACAATAGAATGCAATAGGGAGAAATAGGCCTAGGGGCAACACAAACCATATACTCCAAAAGTGGAATGCAAACCACAATTGGACCCCAGGCCTAGGGTAGTGTGTAGAGGGTCGCTGGGAGTGTAAGAAAACACCAAGGGTGTCCAAGATACCCCACCCCAAGACCCTGAAAAGTAGGAGTAAAGTTACCCTACTACCCCCAGAAAGACAGTAAAGTCGAGATAGGGGATTCTGCAAGGACAACAACTGACTGCAAAACACTGAAGACAGATTCCTGGACCTGAGGACCTGTAAAGGAAGGGGACCCAGTCCAACAGTCACGCAACTGTCCGGGGGGGGCAGGAGCCCACTAAACCTCGGATGAAGGTGCAAAAGGGCTGCCTCCGGGTGGAAGAAGCCAAAGATTCTGCAACAAAGGAAGGTGCCAGGAACTTCTCCTTTGGTCAAAAGATGTCCCACGGGATGCAGAGTTGTTTCCACGCAGAAAGACCGCAAACAAGCCTTGCTAGCTGCAAGAGTCGCGGTTGAGGATTTTGGGTGCTGCCAGGGCCCAGGAAGGACCAGGAGGTCACCCCTTGGAGGAGGAGACAGAGGGCGCGCTCAGCAACATGGAGAGCCCACGCAGAAGCAGGCAGCACCCGCAGAAGCACCTGAACAGGCACTTAGAAGATCTGAGGATGACGGTTGATTCAGAACAACAAAAGAGGGTCCCACGACGTCGGAGTCCAACTCATCAAGTTGGGCAATGCAGGAAGGAGTGCTGGGGACCTGGGCTATGCTGTGCACAAAGGAAGTCTTGCAATAGTGCACAGAAGCCCGAGCAGCTGCACAGGATTACTGTCTGGCTTGGGGAGGCAAGGACTTATCTCCACCAAATTTGGACAGAAGGGCCACTGGACTGTCGGGACACTTGGACCCAGCTCCTGTGTTCCAGGGACCACGCTCGTCAGGATGAGAGGGGACCCAGAGGACCGGTGATGCTGACGTTTGGTGCCTGCGTTGGCAGGGGGAAGATTCCATCGACCCACAGGAGATTTCTTCTTGGCTTCCAGTGCAGGGTGAAGGCAGACAGCCCTCAGAGCATGCACCACCAGGAAACGGTCGAGAAAGCCAGCAGGATGAGGCGCTACAATGTTGCTGGTAGTCTTCTTGCTACTTTGTTGCGGTTATGCAGGCGTCCTGGAGCAGCCAGCGGTCGCTCCTTGACAGAAGTCGAAGAGGGAAGGGCAGAGGAACTCTGGTGAGCTCTTGCATTCGTTATCTGGTGAGATACCCACAGGAGAGACCCTAAATAACCCACAGAGGAGGATTGGCTACAGAGAAAGGTAAGCACCTATTAGGAGGGGTCTCTGATGTCACCTGCTGGCACTGGCCACTCAGAGCTGTCCATTGTGCCCTCACACCTCTGCATCCAAGATGGCAGAGGTCTGAGACACACTGGAGGAGCTCTGGGCACCTCCCCTGGGAGGTGCTGGTCAGGGGGAGTGGTCACTCCCCTTTCCTTTTTCCAGTTTCGCACCAGAGCAGGGCTGGGGGGATCCCTGAACCGGTGTAGACTGGCTTATGGAAGGAGGGCACCATCTGTGCCCTTCAAAGCATTTCCAGAGGCCAGGAGAGGCTACTCCTCCCAGGCCCTTCAAACCTATTTCCAAAGGGAGAGGGTGTAACACCCTCTCTCAGAGGAAATCCTTTGTTCTGCCTTCCTGGGACTGGGCTGCCCAGGCCCCAGGGGGGCAGAAACCTGTCTGCGGGTTGACAGCAGCGGTAGCTGCAGAGAAAACCCTGGAATGTTAGTTTGGAAGTACCCGGGCTCTATGCTGGAGACCCGGGGATGCATGGAATTGTCCCCCCAATGGTGTTGGGGTGACAATTCCATGATCCTAGACATGTTACATGGCCATGTTCGGAGTTACCATTGTGTTGCTACATATAGGTATTGACCTATATGTAGTGCACGTGTGTAATGGTGTCCCCGCACTCACAAAGTCCGGGGAATTTGCCCTGAACAATGTGGGGACACCTTGGCTAGTGCCAGGGTGCCCACACACTAACTAGCGTTGCACCTAACCTCCACCAAGTGAGGGTTAGACATATAGGTGACTTATAAGTTACTTAAGTGCAGTGTAAAATGGCTGTGAAATAACGTGGACATTATTTCACTCAGGCTGCAGTGGCAGTCCTGTGTAAGAATTGTCTGAGCTCCCTATGGGTGGCAAAATAAATGCTGCAGCCCATAGGGATCTCCTGGAACCCCAATGCCCTGGGTACCTAGGTACCATATACTAGGTGATTATAAGGGTGTTCCAGTGTGCCAATCAGAATTAGTAAAATTAGTCACTAGCCTGCAGTGACAATTTTAAAAGCAGAGAGAGCATAAACACTGAGGTTCTGGTTAGCAGAGCCTCAGTGATACAGTTAGGCACCACACAGGGAACACATGTAGGCCACAAACCTATGAGCACTGGGGTCCTGGCTAGCAGGATCCCAGTGACACATATCACACACACTGACAACATAGGGTTTTCACTATGAACACTGGGGCCCTGGCTAGCAGGATCCCAGTGAGACAGAAAAAACACCCTGAGATATACTCACAAACAGGCCAAAAGTGGGGGTAACAAGGCTAGAAAGAGGCTACCTTCCTACACTGGGGCACTCTGTGGTTACTGGGCACTGTCCGGTCTGAGTCCTTGGGCAGTCAGTGGTTACTGGGAACTGTCCTGTCTGAGTCCTTGGGCACTCAGTGGTTACTAGGCAGTGTCCTTGGGCACTCATTGGTTACTGGGCAGTGACCTGTATGGGTCTTAGGGCACTCAGTGTTTACTCCGCAGTGTCCTGTGCGGATCCTGGGGCACTCATTGGTTACTGGGCAGTTTCCTGGGGCACTCAGTGGCTACTAGGCAGTGTCCTGTCTGAGTCCTCGGGCACTCAGTGGTAACTGGGCAGTGGCCTGTCTGAGTCCTCCGGTACTCACTGGTTACTGGGCAGGTTCCTTGGGCACTCATTGGTTACTGGGCCGTGACCTGTATAGGTCCTAGGGCAGTGGTTCCCAACCTGTGGTCCGGGGACCCCTGGGGGTCTGCGAAGCCTTCTCAGGGGGTCTGCAGGAGTCTAGAAAATTAAAACATATTAACAAATATTGAAAAATTAGGTCCCCAAGTTCCAGTAATGACTCAGGCGGGGGTCTCCAGATTCTAAATATGATGCAGTGGGGGTCCCTGGGTTCCATTAATGTTAAAGCGGGGGTCCACAGAAATCAAAAAGTTGGGAACCACTGTCCTCGGGCACTCAATGGTTACTGGGCAGTTCCCAGGGGCACGCAGTGGTTACTTAGTGGTTAGTGGGCAGTGACTACTATGGGTCCTGAAGCAGTCAGTGGTTGCTGCACATTGTCCTGTCTGGGTCCTGGGGCACTTAGTGGTTACTGTGCAGCATCCTGTACGAGTTCTCGGGCGTTCAGTGGTTTCTGGGCAGTTTCCTGGGACACTCAGTGGTTACTGGGCTGTGCCCTTGGGCACTCCACTACTGGGCAGTGATCTCTATGGGTGTTTGGGCAGTCAGTAGTTGCTGAGCAGTGATCACTTTGGGGCCTGGGGCAGTCAGTTGTTACTGGGCAGTGGCCACTATAGGTCCTGAGGCACTCAGTGATTACTGAGCAGTGTCCTATCCAAGTCCTTGGGTCCTCAGTGGTTTCTGGGCAGTGTCCTGGGGCACTCAGTGGTTACTGGGTAGCATTCTGGGCACTCAGTGGTTACGGGGCAGTGTCCTGTCTGAGTCCTCGGGCACTCAGTGGTTACTGGGCAGTGTCCTGTCTGACTTCTCGGGCACTGCCCTGTCTGGGTCCTGGGCAGTGTCCTGTCTGGGTCCTGGGCACTCAGTGGTTACTGGGCAGTATCCTGCAGTACTCAGTGGTTACTGTGCAGTGTCCTTGGGCACTCATAGATTACTGGGCATTATCCTGCCTGGGTCCTGGGGCATACATTGGTTATTGGTCAGTGTTGTTTCTGGGTCCTTGGGAACTCACTGGTTACTAGGCAGTGACATGTCCGAGTCGTTGGGCACTCAGTGGTTATTGACAGTGACCTATATGTGTCCTGGGGCACTCAGTGGTTACTGGCCAGTGACCTGGGGCACTCTGGTTACTGGGCAGTGCTCTGTTTGGATCCTGGGAGACACAGCGGTTACTAGGCAGTTCCCTGTAACCACTGAGTCCTCCAGGACATTGCCCAGTATACCACTGAGTGCCCAAGGACTCGGACAGGACACTGCCCACTAACCACTGTGTGCCCGAAGACACTGCTCAGTAACCCTGAGTGCCCAGGACGTGTCCTGGGGCACTCAGTTGTTACTGAACAGTGGCCTGTCCGAATCCTTGGGTATTCAGTTGTTTCTGGGCAGTGTCCTGGGGCACTCAGTGGTTACTGGGCAGTGTCCTGTCTGAGTCCTTGGGCAGGCAGTGGTTACCTGGCAGTGTCCTGCCCGGGACTCGGGGCAATCAGTGGTTACTGGGCAGTGTCCTGGAGCACTCAGTGGTTAATGGGAAGTGGCCCGTCCACATCCTGGGCACTCAGGGGTTACTGGGCAGTGTCTTCGGGCACGCAGAGGTTACTGGACTGTGTCCTTGGGCACTCAGCGGTTACTGGGCAATGTCCTGTAGGACTCAGTGGTTACAAGGGCAGTGTCCTGTCCGAGTCCTTGTGCCCTCAGTGGTTACTGGGCACTGGCCTGTCTGAGTTCTTGTGCCCTCAGTAGTTACTAAGCAGTGTCCTCTCTGGGTCCTCGGGCACTCAGTGGTTACTGGGCAGTGCCCTGTTGGAGTCCTGGGGCACTCAGTGGTTTCTGAGTAGTCTCCTGTCTGAGTCCTCGGGCACTGAGTGGAAACTGGGCTGTGTCTTGTCTGGGTTCTAAGGGAACTCAGTGGTTACTGGGAATTGTCCTGGGGCACTCAGTGTTTACTGGGCAGTGCTCTATCCGGATCCTGGGAGATTCAGCAGTTACTGGGCAGTTCCCTGTCTGAGTCCTTGGGCACTCAGTGGTTACTGGACAGTGATCTGTGTGGGTCCAGGGGCAATCAGTGGTTACTGGGCAGTGTCCTGTCTGAATCCTCGGGCACTGAGTGGTTACTGTGAGTGTCCTCCCTGATTCTTGGGGCAGTCAGCGGTTTCTGGGCACTTACCTGGGGCACTCAGTGGTTATTGGGCAGTGTCCTTTGTGGGTCCTTGGGCACTCGGTGGTTACAGGGCAGTGACCTGTCCGAATCCTTGGGCACTCAGTGGTTACTGGACAGTGACCTATGTGGGTCCTGGGGCACTCAGTGGTTACTGGGCAGTGTCCTGTCTGGGGCGTTGGGCACTCAGTGGTTACTGGGCAGTGACCTATGTGGTTCCTGGGGCACTTAGTGGTTACTAGGCAGTGTCCTGTCTGTATCCTCGGGCACTCAGTGGTAACTGGGCAGTGTCCTGTCTGAGTCCTGGGGCACTCAGTGTCCTGTCCGAGTCCTCAGGCACTCAGTGGTTACTGGGCAGTGCCCTGGGGCACTCACTGGTTACCGGGCAGTGTCTTTGGGCACTCATTGGTTACTGGGCAGTGACCTGTATGGGTCCTCGGGCACTCAGTGTTTACTGGACAGTGCACTGTCTGAGTCCTGGGGCACTCAGTAGTTTCAGGGCGGACACCAGCAAAACACCACCTACTGTATCATGAGCAATGATACGGACTAGTGGTGTTTTGCTGGCGGACACTGCTGTTGACAGCAGCGCCACGTCCCGTCTCCAGCCGGAGGACCCGCTGCAAGCAGGTAAGTTGGGTTATCTGCCAGGAGAGGGGGGTGGGGGATGTTGTGTGCGTGTATGGGGGTGTTGTGTGTGGGGGGTGTCTGTTTATGAATGCGTGCATGCAGGTGTGAGTCATGTTGAATGAGTGCGTGAATGCCTGAATGTGAGTGTACTTGCATGTTGTGTGTTTTGATGAGGTGTGTGCGACAATGTATGTTAGTGTGTGTTGCGGTGTGTGGGTATGAATGTGTGCATGCGTGGGTGGATGTGGGTATGCATGTGTGTATGTGTGTGCGCGTGTGGCTGTGGATATGTTCGGGGCAGAAGAGGGAGGGGAAGGGTGTGGGAGGACTCTCGGGAGAGGAGGGGGGCGGTGCAGACCCCTATAAGTGCCAGGGAAGGAATTCCCTGGCACTGATAGTGCCTACCGCCATGGTTTTCGTGGCGGTACGCTTGCCACGAAAACCATGGCGGTAGGCAGGGTCATAATCCCGAGGGTGGGATTGTGACGGCCGCCGGGCTGGGGACTGAAGTCTCCAGCCCAGTGACCGGTGCCACCCTGGCGGACAGAGTGGGGCAAACCGCCAATGTCATAATTTGGGAAAAGGTACTGCCAGCCTGTTGGCAGTACCTTTCCCCAAATTACCGCCGACCGCCAGGATCGTGATGAGGGCCTCAGTGTTTACTGGGCAGTGCTCTGTCTGGATCCTGGGAGACTCAGTCGTTACAGGGCAGTGTCCTGTCTGCGTCCTGGGGCACTCAGTGGTTACAGGGCAGTGTCTTGTCTGAGTCCTCGTGCACTCACTGGTTACTGGGTAGTGTCCTTGGGCACTCATTGGTTACTGGGCAGTGTCCTGTCTTAGTCACTGGGCATTCAGTGGTTACTGGATAGTGACCTATGTGGGTCCTGGGGCAGTCAGTGGTTACTAGGCAGTGTCGTGTCTGAATCCTTGGGCACTCAGTGGTTACTGTGAGTGTCCTTGGGCACGTAGTGGTTAGTGGGCAGTGACCATTATGGATCCTGGGGCAGTCAGTGGTTACTGGGCAGTGTCCTGTCTGAGTCCTCGGGTCACTCAATGGTTACTGGGCAGTGTCCTGTCTGGGTACTCAGGCACTCAGTGTTTACTGGGCAGTGTCCTGTCTGAGTCCTTGGGCACTCAGTGGTTACTGGGCAGTGTCCTGTCTGTGTCCTGGGGCACTCAGTGGTTACTGGGCAGTGTCCTGTCCGAGTCCCTAGGAACACAGTGGTTACTGGGCAGTGTCCTGTCTGGGTCCAGGGGCATTTAGTGGTTAATGGGCAGTGTCCTCGGGCACTCAGTGGTTACTGGGCAGTGTCCTTTCTGGGACCTAGGGACCTCAGTGGTTACTGGGCAGTGTCCTCAGGCACTCAGTGGTTACTGGGCAGTGTCCTATCTGGGTCCTCGGGCACTCAGTGTTTACTGGCAGTGTCATGTATGGATACTTTCATTACCACTGTGTCCAGGGGTCACAAATAATTTTATGGTGTATTTAGATAAAAAAGTTAATTTATGCTGTTAACTCACCAGGGGTTGTGACGCTGAGCAGTCAAGGTTTACTCAGACATCCAAGGGCTGTAAGAATGTCTCACAGTAAACAATCTGGGTCCACCACCTATGCATGTCTTCATTTAATGTAAATAGCTCCGGCCGCATGTCCACTTCACTTATCCCTTCTAGTTCATCTTGGCTTTCAAACAAAAGATCCTGCTTTAAACACTGTACTCTTTAGGATAAACTCTTTGAGAAATTTCTAGAAATCCCTCTGTCATCCTGCTCAGTGGCCTAGAGACAATGTTCATTGATGGGTTCTTGTACTGAGACCCGGTTGTCTAGAATAATTCATAGGGATTTGTCTTTATTGTCATTGTATTTATATAGCCTGACGAGGCGTTGAATCCCTTTTTGGTGGTCGCACGTTACTCCGGATCTTAAAGCGGATTTGATATGGATTTGTACAGGGAAATCTAAGCTATTAATTCGAGCGGTGGACACACAAGTCTGTTACTTGGATTGAACAGGATAAAGTAGGGATCGAGGAGGGAGGAGTCGAGAACAAGTTATTAAGGAGATCATAGTGAAGAGATGAGGTTTGGGGTGAGTCAAAGGACGGATAGACGAGGTGAGAGTCTGGAACAAGTTACCAAGGAGATCATGGTAGTGAGATGAGGTTTGGGATGAGTCAAAGGACAGATAGATGAGGTAAGAGTCTAGAACGGGTTTATTAAGGAGATCATAGTAGTAAGATGAGGTTTGAGATGAGTCAAAGGAGGGATAGATGTGGTAAGAGTCTAGAATGGGTTATTAAGGAGATCATAGTAGTAAGATGAGGTTTGAGATGAGAAAAAAGGATAGACAGACGAGGTTAGTGTCTAGAACGGGTAATTAAGGAGATCTTATTAGTGAGATCAGGTTTGAGATGAGTCAAAGGATGGATAGACGAGGTAAGAGTCTTGAACAGATTATTAAGGAGATCATAGTGGTGAGATGAGGTTTGGAATGAGTCAAAGGACAGATAGACGAGGGAAGAGTCTAGAACTGGTTTTTAAGGAGATCATAGTGGTGAGATGAGGTTTGGAACGAGTCAAAGGACAGATAGATGAGGTAAGAGTCTAGAACAGGTTATTAAGGAGATCATAGTAGTTAGATGAGGTTTGAGAGGAATCAAAGGAGGGGGAGACGAGGTAAGAGTCTAGAACGGGTTATTGTCAGAGTCACCAGATCCTTGGGGTCTGTGCACGTTCCCAACACGTCCACCACAAGACAGCTCCAATACTCTGATTAGAATGTCACAGAGTCTAAGAGAGTCCAAGTGGGGAAAAGGGGATTAGGTAGGGGACAGCTGGGAAGGAGACCTGTAGGAAGCAAAAAGGTTAGAACATACAATATCAAGATTATATCATACTAATCATTACTAGGCTATGACTCTAAGCATTGTCATACTGGAAACATGGATAACTTAAGCATGGACTTAAATTACAAGGCCTCAAAAATGTTTGAATACCTGTGAGGGAATCAAGAAAGATTAATACAACTTTCTAATGAACCACTCAATGAAATGTTCCACATGAATTAGCATAGACGTTGACATGAGGACAAGGAAATAATCTGAATGATTTCTTATAACACTATATGAATTGTACTTGAGAGACTTGTTATGCACATACAATATAACATCTAGAATTTTAAAACACTTTAGTTTTCTTAAAATGCAGGAACATGAATTGCGCACATTACAGATTTCCACAAAGGTTTGTAACTGCCATGAAATGATTGTGCACAAGGAGTAACATGAATTAGACATGAAAAATGAATTGAGCGTCTTGCAGATTCAAAGACCACCAAGTTAATGCCATGAAGTGGCAGCGCACAATGAACTTCGTGATTTTAACACAAGAAATGAATCGCATGTTCTGCCGATTCAAATGTCACCACGGAAATGCCATAAAATGGTAACACACAATGAATAGCACAAATTAAACACAAGAAATGAATCGCGCGTCTTGCCGATTCGAAGGCCACCATGTGAATGCCAAGAAATGGTAGCGCACACCGACTGTCATGAACTAAGCACAAGAAATGAATCGTGCGTCTTGCCGATTCGAATGCCAACATGTGAATGGCAAGAAATGGTAGCGCACACTGAATATCATGAACTAAGCACAAAAAATGAATCGCGCGTCTTGCCAATTCGAAGGCCACCATATGAATGCCAAGAAATGGTAGCGCACAATGAATATCAGGAATTTAGTACAAGAAATTAATTGCGCGTCTTGCCGATTCGAAGGCCACCATGTGAATGCCAAGAAATGGTAGCGTACAATGAATAACATGAATTAAGCACGAGAAATGAATCGCGCGTCTTGCCGATTCGAATGCTACCTTGTAAATGCCATAAAATGGTAGCGCACAATGAATATCAAGATTTGTACTCGAGAAAAGAATCACGCATCTTGCCGATTCGAATGCCAGCATGTAAAATACCATTAAACATCAAGCGCACATTCACACGCACGAGAGCAAAATAGTTTTATCATGCTAATTAGGCCCAAGAACTCAAAATCCTTTGAGAACGGAATCGGGGGCCCAGCCCGACCTCCGTCTTACCGCCCTGATCAAGAATCACTGAGCAAAGTGAAAGGGCGAGGCCTGGAAGATCAAAGTAGGCCTTCGGAAACAGGAGCTCAGGAAGTTGCTGCTGCTCCGCACTGGGACCTCTGAATAGTGAGCACGTGGAGCTGGACTGGCTCCCTTATATAGAGTCTTGGCCCAGCCCACAAACCACACCCAGGCATGCTGCAGGGAAAGCTTCTATAAGGCCCTGGAAAGGGACCACACCCTGACACACTCTGAAAGCCTGCAGCAGTACATTGCAAATGAACAGTATTTATATGCACCTTGAACACAAGTCTTCAGGATTAAACTCTGCAATGCAAAAGGTTAAACAACAGCATATCAGCACAATGCATGAATGACGTTATTTTGAGAGTGCTGGGATTTTGCATTCTAGTCGCCCGTAGAGCACGCACTGCCCTGATGTTGACAGTACTCCCCTCTCCCAGACGCGTTCTAGGGCCTGGTTTGTCTGGATTGAGACGATGAAAACACCTCACAAGTACTGGAGCATGAATATCAGATGCGGAAACCCATGAGTTACTTTCAGGGCCATAACCTTTACATGAGATTAAGTACCATAGATTACGCCCTCTCAGTTTGGAATCCAACACCTTCTTGACTTCGTATTCTACTTCCCCCTGTACTAAAAATGGAGCTGGATGAGGACGGACCTTCTGGACTGCCTTTTTCAAGAGGGAAGTGTGGAACACTGGATGAATCCGTAATGATTTTGGCAATTGCAGTTTATAGGTCACAGGATTGATTTGCTGAAGGACAGTGCAAGGACCTATGAATTTAGGGTTGAACATGTGCTTCTTCTTGAAGTCTATATGTTTTGTAGAAAGCCATACTTTATCACCTCGTTGATACTGCAGTCCCTCACAATGTTTCTTGTCATATTGCTTTTTGTATATTTGTTTCGCCTTTTCTAAATCCTGTTGAATCAATTTCTGGGTTTGATGAAGATGTCGATTGGTTTCTGATACAGCTGGTGTAAGAGAACTTTCTTGAGGGATCGTGATGGGCAAAGTGTCAGGATGATAGCCAAACAAGCCAAAAAGGGTGTAACGCCAGTAGAAGTGTGGAATGAGTTATTGTAGGCTAACTCAGCTAACCAGAGCATTGATTGATGTCCAAGAATGAAGTGCCTTTTCTGCGTAAGCACGCAGGTATTGCTTCAAAGTCTGATTTAGTCTCTTTGTTTGACCATCTGTTTGAGGATGATGGCTAGTAGATAGTGTGGATGTCACTTGAAGTGTTTTGCACCATGTCTTCCAGAAATTGGAGGCAAACTGCGACCCTCGATCGGAGAGGATCATTTTCGGCAGTCCATGATAACGAACCACTCTATTCAGTAAAATAGTTGCCAGTTCACTGGAGGTGGGCAGTTTCTTACAGGCAATGAAATGTCCATATTTCGTGAGACTATCTACTACCACCAATATTACTGAATGTTGTTGAACCACTGGTAGACCTGTAATAAAGTCTAAAGAAATGTGCTCCCAAGGACGACTCGGAGTTGGGAGTGGATGCAACAACCCTTTCGGTTTTGAATGACTTGTTTTAATACGAGCACAGACTTCGCAGTTGTTCACCATTGCTTTTACATCTTTTATCAGGGTAGGCTACCAAAAATAGCGTTGGATTAATTCAAGAGTTTTAGGAGCACCTGGATGACCTGCTGTAGGTATAACATACAACCAATGAAATACTATCTTGTGAAGTTTGGTAGTGGGCACGAACAAATGAGCGTCATGAAATGGTAATCCTTGATTGATTGACCTTTTGGGATCTGCTTGGGCCCATGTCTGCCATTTTTCAACAGTGAAAGAATTGCGGATGTCTTCAAAGAAATCTTCAGTTTTTATGATACATAGGACTTTGTCTGGAGCAATGATAGCTCTGGAGGTTTGAACTGCAGGCAACGTGGTAGACTCTTGGCGGGACAAGGCGTCAGCTTTGCGATTGTCTTTGCCAGGTCGGAAAGTTACCACAAAATCAAATTTGGCAAAAACAGCATCCAGCGTAATTGCCGAGGAGTCAAAAGTCTGGCGGAACTCATAAACTGGAGATTGCGATGATCAGTATATACTGTGACAGTGTATTTGGCACCCAACAAATTATGTCTCCATTCTTTAAAGGCGTCACGAATCGCCAGAAGCTCTTTTTCAGCAATGATATAGTTCTGTTCAGCTTCGTTCAACTTCCAAGACATGTAAGCTACAGGATGAAGTTGACCAGTGTCTTTGTTTCGTTGTGACAAGACTGCACCTATTGCCACATCTGAAGCATCAGCTTCCACCATGAAGGGATGGTCCGGATCAGGATGAGTCAAGACTGGGGCAGTGGAGAAAGCTTCCTTCAAAGTTGAAAAGGCTTGGTCAGCTTCTGGGGACCATACACATTTTTCTTTCTTTCTTAATAGCTTAGTGATTGGAGCCACTGTCTGGGAGAAATGATTTATGAACCTCCGGTAAAAATTTGCAAACCCCAGGAAACATTGTACATCATGAACAGTCTTTGGGGTGGGCCAATCAGATACGGCCTTTACTTTCTTTTCTGCCATCACCATACTTTGAGGGGTAAGGATAACCCCTAAAAACTCAACTGTGGTAACATGAAACTCATACTTGGTTAGTTTGCAATATAAATGGTGCTTTCGAAGGGCTGCAAGAATTTTCTTGACATGTTGTACATGTTCCTTTTCATTGTCTGAGTAGATCAAAATGTCATCGATGTAGACTATGGCAAATATGTCGAGGTACTCTCTAAGAACGTCATTCATGAAAAATTGAAATCCCGCTGGAGCATTACACAGACCAAAAGGCATGACGGTGTATTAAAAAAGGCCATATCTTGTCTTGAAAGCTGTTTTCCATTCGTCGCCCTCTCTCATTCTGACCAAATGATAGGCACCTCAAAGATCAAGCTTTGTGTAGATTTTTGCTTTCTTTACTTGTTCCAGCAAGACCGGAATTAGGGGCAAAGGATATTTATTCTTGATGGTGACCTAGTTCAATCCCCTATAGTCGATACAAGTTCGAAGTTCTCCATTCGCCTTCGGAACAAAAAACAAAGGAGAAGCTGCAGGAGACTTAGAAGGACGAATGGAACCATTCTCCAAGAATTGATCTAGATACTTTCGTAAATGTTGATTTTCATGTTCTGACAGGGCGTATACACGACAGTTGGGGCGTATCACACCTGGAACTAGATCGATTTGACAGTCATAAGATCTATGAGGAGGCAAGTTTTCTGCTTCTTTCTCATCGAATACATCTTCGTAGGATGAATACTGCTTGGGCAATTTAACTTCTTTCTCCGCGGCAGTGGCTATGTAAGAGTTGCAAACTTTTGGTACTTGAGACTTTTGGAGGCATTGTTCTTTACATAGCTTGGATGAGAACACGACCTTTCGTTCTGCCCAATGAATCTCAGGATTGTGATGAGTTAACCAGGGTAAGCCAAGGATAATTCCATACTGGGGAGCATGGATCACGTCAAGGATGAGTTTCTCTTTATGTTTCTTTCTTTGGTTCTTATCCTCACAGAACACTGACAAGGGAACAGTCTGAAGAGTTACCGGACCTCCAGTCAAAAGTTTTCCATCGACTGCCTGGATGGATTCTGTTTTTTTTTTCTCAATACATGGGATCCCCCATGCACAAACCAATTGGGCGTCAACAAAGTTCCCGGTAGCCCCAGAGTCTAATAGGGCCTTCTTGAAATAAGTCTTTTTCTTTACTTGAACTTTTATGCCCAGCTTGAGATGTCTGGATTGTGAAGGGTCCATGGTGACACCCACGAGCAACCCTTCTTTACATCTTGGGTGTTTTAGTTTTCCGACTCGACTTGTGCATTGACTGCAACTTTCTGGACAGGACCTCGTTTGCTCTTTGGTTTGATGGGACATTCTTTGACAAAATGACCCTTGCGCCCACAATAAAGACATTGCCCATTCTTTCTACGCAGGTTATTTTCATCTTTGGTCAATGGTCTCCTGATTGTTCCAATTTCCAAAGGTTCTGGCGTCCTTTTTTTTTTTAGTTCTTGAGTCTCTATTATCGTGAACACGCCAGGAATATTTTTCAGGCTTTTTGCGTGTTCCCCTCCGTTCTGTTAAACGATGATCCAGTCTTAAAACAAGGTTTATCAGGTCTTGACAGTCTGTAGGCTGCGGGTCTATTTGAGCTATAATATCTTTTAGCTCCTCTTTGATTCCCTTGTAGAACAAGGCCGCTTGCTTTTCTTCAGGACAGGATGTCTCGGCTACCAGCCAGTTAAAGTTGGCTAAATATGATACTAAATCTTGATTGCCTTGTCGTAAGTCTAATAATTCACGATCTGCTGACAATGTTACAGTTCTATGATCAAATACTCGCTCAAACTCACGAACAAAGTTTCTCCAGTTGTAAAGCAGAGGACTGTCTTTACGCACAAGAGGTATAGCCCATGTAGCTGCGTCTCCAGTCAGATATGATAACAAGAAGGCTACTTTGGACTGGGCATCAGGGAAAGTATGTGGTCGGCAGGTGAAATGTAATTCCACTTGAACCAGGAAAGATTGCACTTTCAAAGGATCACCTGAGAAACGCTCTGGAGGAGCTAAAGGAATGGCCGAGGGAACATTGAGGGAAATGTTTGTGGGATTACCTCCAGAGGTCTGAGAGGAAGGACCTGGCCAAGACACACCTGTAGGATTTTGTTCCTTCTTCTCTACCTTATCCTGTAACTGACTCACTCTCTCAGCTAGACTAGCTGCTAAATCTTTTGATGACACCACTTCTGCCTGGAGCTGCGTGATAACCTTGACTAGCTCGTCCAGGGTGGCCATGCTGAGAACATACACAAACCAGGAGGATTATTAATTTGTGGGCTCACTATTCTGTCAGAGTCACCAGATCCTCAGGGTCTGTGCATGTTCCCAACACGTCCACCACAAGACAGCTCCAATACTAGAATGTCACAGAGTCTAAGAGAGTCCAAGTGGGGAAAAGGGGATTATGTAGGGAACAGTTGGGAAGGAGACCTGTAGGAAGCAAAAAGATTAGAACACACAATATCAAGATTATATCATACTAATCACTACTAGGCTATGACTCTAAGCATTGTCATACTGGAAACATGGATAACTTAAGCATGGACTTAAATAACAAGGCCTCAAAAATGTTTGAATACCTGTGAGGGAATCAAGAAAGATTAATGCAACTTTCTAATGAACCACTCAATGAAATGTTCCACATGAATTAGAAACATCAGAATTTTCTAGAATTACGCTTTCAAATTCAAGCATAGACTTTGACATGAGGACAAGGAAATAATCTGAATGATTTCTTATAACACTATATGAATTGTACTTGAGAGACTTGTTATGCACATACAATATAACATCTAGAATTTTAAAACACTTTAGTTTTCTTAAAATGCAGGAACATGAATTGTGCACATTACAGATTTCCACAAAGGTTTGTAACTGCCATGAAATGATTGTGCACAAGGAGTAACATGAATTAGACACGAGAAATGAATTGCACGTCTTGCCGATTCAAAGACCACCAAGTAAATGCCATGAAGTGGTAGCGCACAATGAACTTTGTGATTTTAACACAAGAAATGAATTGCGCGTCTTGCCGATTCGAAGGACACCATGTGAATGCCAAGAAATGGTAGCGCACCCCGAATATCATGAACTAAGCACAAGAAATGAATTGCGCGTCTTGCCGATTCGAATGCCACCATGTGAAGGCCAAGAAATGGTAGCGCACACTGAATGTCATGAACTAAGCACAACAAATGAATCGCGCGTCTTGCCGATTCGAAGGCCACCATGTGAATGCCAAGAAATGGTAGCGTACACTGAATATCATGAATTTAGTACAAGAAATGAATCGCGCGTCTTGATTAAGGAGATCATATTGGTGAGATGAGATTTGAGATAAGTCAAAGGATGGATCGAGGAGGGAAGCGTCTAGAACAAGTTATTAAGGAGATCACAGTAGTTAGATGAGGTTTGGGATGAGTCAAAGGACAGATAGACGAGGGAAGAGTCTAGAACGGGTTATTAAGGAGATCATAGTGGTACAATGAGGGTCAGGATGAGTCAGAGAGTGGACGTGGAGTACATATTGAAAGAGATCTATAATGAGACACAGAGTACTGCATTGGTGTGAGTTGAAGGGGTCTTTTTCTTTCTTTTTTTCTTCTTTTCAGTAGGAGTAGAATAATAAATATATGAATACATAACTACATAGAAATGTATACATGTATAAGGAAAATAATAAAGAATTATAAAGTTGCATGATATAAAGTCCCATGTGTACATATATGGATAACAGATACAGATAGGTAGAAACTCTGACTTTCAAGTGTTGCTGTACATAAAGCTAATTTATTTATGTTTTTTGTGTTTTTATGAATTTGTTTACTTTTTTATATTTATTTATTTTATATGTTCCCAATTTTCAATAGTGAAGCACCTATATATACAATTGTTACGATCATATTTGCACATTGTGATAGATAAAATAAAACAGAGACTCGTAAGCATATTATCAAATACCTTATGTGTAAACTATGCACTGACCTATATACATGTGAAGCATAATTAGTAGTTGTTGAATGTATTTGGTGATTTTGTTCCTGATTAAAAGCGGCCCTGTTTCATGTACTGCTTTGTGGGTGATACAAAGCAACTTGAAGGTGGATCTTCTGGCAACTGGTAACCAATGTAGAGCCCTCAAGGCAGGGGAGATGTGGGCTTGTGGCTTTACTTGTAGAGGTAGTCCAGCAGCCGAGTTCTGAATGTGTTGTAGTCCTTTCGTAGTTGATAGGGATGATCCGTGGTAGAGGCCATTAGTGTAATCAAGTTTAGACAGATAGTAGCCTGGACCTTGTGTTGAAATCCCCGATGCTGAAGACGTGTTGCAGAGTTGTCATAGTAATTAAGCTTCATCTTGGTAACTTGTCCACTTGGGCATTCACTGATAACTTGGAGTCCATTGTAATTCCAGGTTTCTTACTTCATTGGATAATTTAGCCAGAAATCAACATTACTTGGTGTTAATCCTAATGGATTTAGGCCCGTATTTATACTCCGTTTGCGCCGAATTTGCGTCGTTTTTTTCGACGCAAATTCGACGCTAAACTAACGCCAACTAACGCCATATTTATACTATGGCGTTAGAGGCGTCTAGCGCCAAAGTTCCCGGAATGTGCGTCATTTTTTAGCGTGAACCCCTTCCTTGCGTTAATGATATGCAAGGGAGGCGTTCCCGTCTAAAAAATGACTCCCAGGCCTTTACGTGGTATTTATACTCCCGGGCAAAAGAGACGCCCGGGAGTGGGCGTGGCTAAAAACAGCGCATTTGCGCCGCTTTTTAACGCCTGGGTCAGGCATGGCGTTAAGGGACAAGTGGGCTCAAAATGAGCCCAGAGTGCCCTCCCCTGCCCCCAGGGACCCCCCCTGCCACCCTTGGCCACCCCAGGAGGACACCCAAGGCTGGAGGGACCCACCCCAGGGACATTCAGGTAAGTTCAGGTAAGTATTTTTTTTTAAAATTTTTGTGGCATAGGGGGGCCTGATTTGTGCCCCCCTACATGCCACTATGCCCAATGACCATGCCCAGGGGACAGAAGTCCCCTGGGCATGGCCATTGGGCAAGGGGGCATGACTCCTATCTTTACAATGATAGGAGTCATGTTGATGGGGGATGGGCGTCGAAAAAAAATGGCGCAAGTCGGGTTACGACGATTTTTTCGACGTAACCTGACTTGCCCCATTTTAAGACGCCCATACGCCATTTTCCCCCTACGCCGGCGCTGTCTGGTCTACGTGGTTTTTTCCCACGCAAACCAGGCAGCGCCGGTCTGATTGCGCCGTCTAACGCCATTCCATAAATACGGCGCCCGCATGGCGCTTCAGAATGGCGTTAGACGGCGCAAAATTTTTTGACGCTAAACTGCGTTAGCGCAGTTTAGCGTCAAAAAGTATAAATATGGGCCTTAACATCCAAGATATGGTCCGAATCTTTAACAGCGATTGGCTCCTTCTCAAACTAATGTCCATGCAAGAGGCAGCCATACTTCTCCTATTTCAGTCTAAGACTGAGCAGGTCTCTGATTCATAGCTGTTTATTCCCATATGATCATAGATAATCACACTGGGCAGAGTGGAGGGCTTTGAGAATTTCACATCGTGACATTTCTTTATTGCAGCCCCCGGCTGTCTGGGGGACAGGGGTGGTAATACAAAAACAGGCATTTTGTGATTTGGAATGCAGTGACAGACATCTGCACCTTGTAGGCTTCAAATCCTATTGAAGGGCCATTTTTACATCATGAGGGATTTATACATCCATCTCTGGTCGCATAAGAGTTGCAGTGTTTGCACAGTGACCACTTTTGATTCAGTGTTTTCAATGAAAATAAACAGCTTTAGACAGTGGAATTCTTTTCTGGAGATGTTCATAAGAAGTGATTGGACCAAAAGGCAAACAACTTAGGGACTTATTACGAGTGTGGCAATCTTGCGACCGGCGCACTTGCGGTGGCTATATTACGACCGTGGTGGAGCTGCCACGGTCAGACCGCTGGCGCCACCAAGTTGCCACCGGTTGACAGCCAGGCGGTACCGGTGGATTTAATCTGCCAAGGCAGCGCTGCAAGAAGCGATGCCCTGGGGATTATGAGTCCCCTCTCTGCTGGCTGTTGCATGGCAGTTCCACCGCCATGCAAAGGCTGGTGAAGATGGGGTGCTGGCCATGCACTTGGCATGGGCAGTGCAAGGGCCCCCATAGACAGCCCTGTCACGCTTTTCACTTCCTGAATTACAGGCAGTGAAAAGTGTGACGGGTGCTATTGCACCCGACGGACTGCAACATTGCCAGCGGCTCGATCACAAGCTGGCGTCAATGTTGTGGCCTGTTTCCCGCTGGCCCAACGGAAAACTCATAATAGGGCCAGCCGGTGGAAAACCGGAGTGGTGGTTTTCCGACCCAAAGAGTTTGGCGGGCAGCCTCCGCCAGCCACCAAACTCTTAATAAGGCCCTTAATGATATTTGCCAGAGAGGGGTGAATCTGTCAGTATGAATCTGTCCATACTGAATCTGTACTTCAAAACACAAGGGGGGGGGAAAAAAGGAGAATTGGGCGGTCCAGTGTACGTTCTCCCAATAGTGTGCAAATATAAAGTGGTACACTGTTCCGAATAAGAGGAAAGAAAAGGAGTCCTGAAATTCAGGAGCAATGGTCCTCACACACCTTGGTTGGTGTCATGCTTCATCATCGGACAGCTCCTCGTCAGACCGGCGCTGCAATGTCTGACGGGCACCCCCCGAGGGGGGGCTCTTTGCCGGAGATCTTTTTATATATTCGATGATGCCGTGGGACCTAATATGGATCTGAGAAAAGAACAAATCCACAAGAGAGAGAAAGATAAGGATAAAATTGGCTCAAATCCCTCACTCAATGATTTATTGTTTGCTATTGGGAGATGGTCAAAAATAAAAAAATGTAGGGAGTGGAAACAGAGGTAATGCTCGGACACTCACACAAAACATTTAAGAAACGAGGATGGTGGAAATAATCCACTCCTCATTAGTATGCGGTCGACATGTTTCGCGTCTGTGATGGTCCAACAGGATCCAGTGACGCTTCTTCAGGACCTACTAAATCAAGAAATCACTCTCAAAATATCAATATACCTATACTCCTGCTGACTATCGTACACAGTCAAGGCGTCATCAGTCACTTACTGAGGTCAAGCCGGACTGGCTTCTCTTTCCTACTAGTCACCCTAAATCAGGGGAAAACAAGGGCTCAAATTAGCGCTGTAAAAAATCACTCCATCAGTACTAGAGAGTGATAGATTTGTGATGAAGAAAACAAATTGTGACAAACTGTGCAACACTCAGTGACCAGGTGGGTGCAAAGCAAGCCATGCTAATAACACATAAGGAGGCTTACCCTCTTTACTGAAAGAACAGGTTCCATGGGATCACGTTGGCCTCTTGCCTGGCTTACCGAAAATCTGATTGGTAAGAAACAATATATATACCGAATGGGGGACCACATGTTATAGTCCAGCATTAGTCTAAGGGATCTTCCGCAAAGTAGCTGGGTATCGGTAGACCATAGCGTGGAAACAAAATTCAAAAGTAATACTTCACAACTGTGTGTAAGTATCTCATAAACACACACAAATAACAATATCCACACAGCAGAAAAAGATAATGCATAGTTTATTACTGGTACGTCACCCTTAGAAACGAATATGAAGTAGAGTGTTCAGTACAACCATATTTAGGTAGAAAAGAAATAAAAAAAATGATCGTTTACTCTAATAGGTAATGTGATGTGGCACACATCACAAAGTAATTCGCCCATGCGAGGAAAATGAAGTTACGGCACCGATACATCTAAGAATGGTATACACATTCTGAAATTCACCTCTTACAAGTAAGGCGTCTCATTTGGCCAAAAGTAGAGTACATAACAGAACCGGGTACGAGGAAAACAAATTGCTCATTTTTATATCACTCGCCCTGAAAGAAAACGTCCCATAGACTTGTGGATACAGGCACCGTCTATCAAGATTGAGTACGTCTTCAAAGACACTCGAAAGAATCTATCGAGAGAGGCTGGGTCAGGGCACTTACTTTTCAAGTAGCCGAAGTCCTCCGTAGCACCTACCCTGGGGTTCGCGGTCCCGGATGTGATCGTAGCCCAGGGACCGGCGAGTTTAAATATAACGCGTAATAGGCGCGTATGTCTTAATTAGGGGAATCGGTATCCTAGCAACCTCCTAGTGAGTTGCAACCATATCTGGAAATAGACGATGGACTCTAAAAAACGAGGTGGTGAGAAACCCTCGTTCGTGTCGGCCATCTTAAAATGGTAAATGGCCACTAATAGTGAGCCTAGTCTGCAGTGATTGACCAGACAGAGAACAGGTCATTTAGAAATGCCAATGATATCGATCGTGGCATTCATCAAATCACACAGTCTGATAATTTTGTACATCGTATGGTGAAAAACGGGGGTGACAAAGTTGAAGACTGACATGAAAGGTGTCGTCATAGGGAATCTATCCAAACAAAAAAGGGTATATATAGGGGGGTTACGTAGTCAGACTGAACATACTGTCTATTTGGATAGGTGGAACCAAGGGATGTCATCATTGAGTCCCTGACGGTGGGTATTCAAACGATACACCCAGCGTTGTTCCAATTCAAAAAGTGAATGTGTGCCTGTCGAGTTACAAGTCTGTAGCACCACCCACCACATGTCATCTGGTGTATGTTTAAGTTCAATGAAATGGATGCTGAGTTTGGTAGTGGCGCGTCCACATCGGATATTACTCCGATGTTCATTTATCCTGATTTTCACAGGTCGTGTAGTCATCCCTACGTATCGTAGCTCACACGGGCAAGTAATCAAATACACACAATTCCGAGTGTTGCAGTTAGTGTGTTTCCTCAATTGCCAAGTGAGGAAGGGTTCAAGGTCTAGAGTGTCTGTACGTTTGGTGAGTGAACAGATGTTGCAATTTCCACACGGAAAATGGCCCACGACTGGGGGAAGGTCCCATAAAGTCCTCTGTCTAGGAGGGGTGATGGTAGGTTTTGGTCGAGTATGTACCAACATGTCTTTAATGTTGGTGGTCCTCTTAAACGCAAACACAGGTTTGGGAATGTCTTCACCACCACTGCAGAGGACTGACCATCTCTTATTGATTATCTTCTTCACCGTATTTGAGAAGGGAGTGAACGTTGATACACAGGTGAGTTTATGGTCTGTGGGTTTTGGAGTCAGTTGTAATAATGACTCTCTATCACTGTACTTAGCTCGTTTGTAAGCTGTATTGATAACTCTCTCTGGGTAATGACGGTCATGTAGTTTGATCTGTAGATCAGCAGCTTGGGTGTTGTATAGTCGTAAATTGCTGCAGTTCCGTCGAAGGCATAGGAATTGTCCAAATGGTAAGTTTTGTCTGAGAGCCTTAGGATGGTGACTATCATATAATAGTAGGCTATTCCGATCTGTAGCTTTTTGAAAAGTGCGGGTCTCTAATCGACCTTCCTCAATGCTAATTAGCAAATCTAAAAAAGGGACCTCAGTGGTAGAGACAAAGGAGGTAAATTTGAGGAAAGGATCCAGATTGTTTATCCATGTAGAAAAAGAGTCTACCAAGGCTAAAGGTCTGTGCCAAATGACAAGGATGTCGTCAATGTAGCGACGCCATAGCTGAATATTTGTGAAGAATGGATTAGACTCTGGCAAAATAAAGCGTTTTTCAAAATTGTACATGTACAAGCATGCTAAGCTGGGGGCGAATGTACTACCCATCGAGGTGCCATGAATCTGGTGGAAGAGTTTATCCTCGAACTGGAAAAAATTCTTAGTCAGGGCCAGACTGGCACAGTGCATGATAAAGTGAACAGGTGTCATTGATTCTAGGTTGGTAGATGTAAGGGCTGACTCAACTACATCCAGTGTGGCTGCTTGTGGGATGTTGGTGTATAAAGCCTCAACATCAAGGGTGATCAGGGCATCAACAAACACTGTTGAGTTTATGGTTTTGATCAGGTTGAGGACGTCTTTAGTGTCTCTAAGGTAAGTAGAGGACCGTTGTACAAGAGGTCGTAAAAAGTGGTCACAAAATACAGAAAGTGGTTCAAGAACAGACCCAATGCCAGAGACTATCGGGCGTCCTGGTGGAGGTAGAATACCCTTGTGAATTTTGGCAAGACAATAAAAGTAAGGAATACGGGGATCTTCCGTATTCAAAAAATCCGCTTCTTTTTGTGATATCCAAGTATTGTTAACAGCTTCTTCTAACATGCCCCGTATCTCAGTTTGCAAACAGGCCGTAGGGTCCTGATCAATTTGAGCATAATAGGTAGCATCGTCAAGGAGGCGAAGACACTCTTGTCTGTACTCCTCTGTGTTCAAAACAACGATGGCGCCTCCCTTGTCTGCTGGTTTAATAGTGATATTAGTTTCAGCTGCCAGAGTTCGAAGTGCCTCATTCTCAATTTTAGACAGGTTAGTAAATCTGTGTTGAGGACGTATATTTAATATGTCGGAGGTGACTGCTTTCTCGAAAGCCAGGACCTCGCAAGGCATTGATGTATGTGGGGGTATGAACTTGGAAGGTTTTCTAAGGCCGGAGTCCTCAGGGGAATCAGTGGTAGGTCTGTCTTTAAAGAAAAATTGCAAGCGTATTTTTCTAAAGAACCGAGAAAGTTCGCATTGTAAGCGAAAAGGATCCTCCTTAGGAGTGGGGACATATCCCAAACCTTTGTTCAGTACCTTAATTTCATCAGAGGACAAAGGCCTAGAGGACAGATTTACCACTAGATCTTTGCTGGAGGGGTTTTGCCCTGGCTCCGTGTGACCATCTGTGGTTCCTCCTGTGACCAATGGACTCGTCTTCCTCTTCCTCGTCTTCTGCCTCTTCCTCTGCCCCTGCCTTGGCCTAAAAAAGGCCCATAAGGTGGCATTGGTCGGGGTTGGTAAAAGGGGAAGGGGTGTTGCCATGCCATCGGGGGACCCTGGTGGTATTGTGGGAAGTTATAATAAGGTTGGGGTCTTTCGTCTTCCGTGCTCCATCCATCAGAGGATGAGCTATGGCTATATTTGCGAGGTTTTCGACCAGATATAGAGGAATCATCTGATGAAACGGAAGGTATATCACCTGTGTAATCTTCTTTGACATAGGGATAGACCTTCTCTCTATTGAATCTATTAATGTCTTTCTGTAGCTTAGTGATCTTCTGTTGTGTTAGGAACTCTTTGGTATTATTAAGGTCAGCGGTAATTTCTGCTAATCGGCTTTTGAATGCTGTTATGGAGATAGTGGTTTTAAGTGTGTTCTCCATAAAGGTAATCTGTATGGATAAGGATTCCGCTAATCGTCTGGAAGTATTGATGATAAGGACCAGCCAGTCCCGGGTGCACTTCCATGCAATCTGGGCCCAGTCCTTCCTAAAGGCCAGGTCTTGTAGGAAGATCCTGGGCATATTGGACACAAGTAGTCCATTAGGGGCTATATTAGCCCTGAGGTATTCGGTCATAATAGTCCCATGGAGGACTGTTTTAACCAAGTCACGTTTGAGTGAGGACAGTTTATCCCATTCCTCTTTGGTGGGGCCAGATGGTCCCGCACCATCATTAGTCAGAATGGAAGGAGTCTGCAAAATAGCTGACACTATATCTTCATCAAAGCTGAGACCTTGAAAATTATCCATGATAGAAATCTCAGTGAAATTCTCAAATATACCCCACAGCGAAACCGCTGTACTAAATACTTCAAAACACAAGGGGGGGGAAAAAAAGGAGAATTGGGCGGTCCAGTGTACGTTCTCCCAATAGTATGCAAATATAAAGTGGTACACTGTTCCGAATAAGAGGAAAGAAAAGGAGTCCTGAAATTCAGGAGCAATGGTCCTCACACACCTTGGTTGGTGTCATGCTTCATCATCGGACAGCTCCTCGTCAGACCGGCGCTGCAATGTCTGACGGGCACCCCCCGAGGGGGGGCTCTTTGCCGGAGATCTTTTTATATATTCGATGATGCCGTGGGACCTAATATGGATCTGAGAAAAGAACAAATCCACAAGAGAGAGAAAGATAAGGATAAAATTGGCTCAAATCCCTCACTCAATGATTTATTGTTTGCTATTGGGAGATGGTCAAAAATAAAAAAATGTAGGGAGTGGAAACAGAGGTAATGCTCGGACACTCACACAAAACATTTAAGAAACGAGGATGGTGGAAATAATCCACTCCTCATTAGTATGCGGTCGACATGTTTCGCGTCTGTGATGGTCCAACAGGATCCAGTGACGCTTCTTCAGGACCTACTAAATCAAGAAATCACTCTCAAAATATCAATATACCTATACTCCTGCTGACTATCGTACACAGTCAAGGCGTCATCAGTCACTTACTGAGGTCAAGCCGGACTGGCTTCTCTTTCCTACTAGTCACCCTAAATCAGGGGAAAACAAGGGCTCAAATTAGCGCTGTAAAAAATCACTCCATCAGTACTAGAGAGTGATAGATTTGTGATGAAGAAAACAAATTGTGACAAACTGTGCAACACTCAGTGACCAGGTGGGTGCAAAGCAAGCCATGCTAATAACACATAAGGAGGCTTACCCTCTTTACTGAAAGAACAGGTTCCATGGGATCACGTTGGCCTCTTGCCTGGCTTACCGAAAATCTGATTGGTAAGAAACAATATATATACCGAATGGGGGACCACATGTTATAGTCCAGCATTAGTCTAAGGGATCTTCCGCAAAGTAGCTGGGTATCGGTAGACCATAGCGTGGAAACAAAATTCAAAAGTAATACTTCACAACTGTGTGTAAGTATCTCATAAACACACACAAATAACAATATCCACACAGCAGAAAAAGATAATGCATAGTTTATTACTGGTACGTCACCCTTAGAAACGAATATGAAGTAGAGTGTTCAGTACAACCATATTTAGGTAGAAAAGAAATAAAAAAAATGATCGTTTACTCTAATAGGTAATGTGATGTGGCACACATCACAAAGTAATTCGCCCATGCGAGGAAAATGAAGTTACGGCACCGATACATCTAAGAATGGTATACACATTCTGAAATTCACCTCTTACAAGTAAGGCGTCTCATTTGGCCAAAAGTAGAGTACATAACAGAACCGGGTACGAGGAAAACAAATTGCTCATTTTTATATCACTCGCCCTGAAAGAAAACGTCCCATAGACTTGTGGATACAGGCACCGTCTATCAAGATTGAGTACGTCTTCAAAGACACTCGAAAGAATCTATCGAGAGAGGCTGGGTCAGGGCACTTACTTTTCAAGTAGCCGAAGTCCTCCGTAGCACCTACCCTGGGGTTCGCGGTCCCGGATGTGATCGTAGCCCAGGGACCGGCGAGTTTAAATATAACGCGTAATAGGCGCGTATGTCTTAATTAGGGGAATCGGTATCCTAGCAACCTCCTAGTGAGTTGCAACCATATCTGGAAATAGACGATGGACTCTAAAAAACGAGGTGGTGAGAAACCCTCGTTCGTGTCGGCCATCTTAAAATGGTAAATGGCCACTAATAGTGAGCCTAGTCTGCAGTGATTGACCAGACAGAGAACAGGTCATTTAGAAATGCCAATGATATCGATCGTGGCATTCATCAAATCACACAGTCTGATAATTTTGTACATCGTATGGTGAAAAACGGGGGTGACAAAGTTGAAGACTGACATGAAAGGTGTCGTCATAGGGAATCTATCCAAACAAAAAAGGGTATATATAGGGGGGTTACGTAGTCAGACTGAACATACTGTCTATTTGGATAGGTGGAACCAAGGGATGTCATCATTGAGTCCCTGACGGTGGGTATTCAAACGATACACCCAGCGTTGTTCCAATTCAAAAAGTGAATGTGTGCCTGTCGAGTTACAAGTCTGTAGCACCACCCACCACATGTCATCTGGTGTATGTTTAAGTTCAATGAAATGGATGCTGAGTTTGGTAGTGGCGCGTCCACATCGGATATTACTCCGATGTTCATTTATCCTGATTTTCACAGGTCGTGTAGTCATCCCTACGTATCGTAGCTCACACGGGCAAGTAATCAAATACACACAATTCCGAGTGTTGCAGTTAGTGTGTTTCCTCAATTGCCAAGTGAGGAAGGGTTCAAGGTCTAGAGTGTCTGTACGTTTGGTGAGTGAACAGATGTTGCAATTTCCACACGGAAAATGGCCCACGACTGGGGGAAGGTCCCATAAAGTCCTCTGTCTAGGAGGGGTGATGGTAGGTTTTGGTCGAGTATGTACCAACATGTCTTTAATGTTGGTGGTCCTCTTAAACGCAAACACAGGTTTGGGAATGTCTTCACCACCACTGCAGAGGACTGACCATCTCTTATTGATTATCTTCTTCACCGTATTTGAGAAGGGAGTGAACGTTGATACACAGGTGAGTTTATGGTCTGTGGGTTTTGGAGTCAGTTGTAATAATGACTCTCTATCACTGTACTTAGCTCGTTTGTAAGCTGTATTGATAACTCTCTCTGGGTAATGACGGTCATGTAGTTTGATCTGTAGATCAGCAGCTTGGGTGTTGTATAGTCGTAAATTGCTGCAGTTCTGTCGAAGGCATAGGAATTGTCCAAATGGTAAGTTTTGTCTGAGAGCCTTAGGATGGTGACTATCATATAATAGTAGGCTATTCCGATCTGTAGCTTTTTGAAAAGTGCGGGTCTCTAATCGACCTTCCTCAATGCTAATTAGCAAATCTAAAAAAGGGACCTCAGTGGTAGAGACAAAGGAGGTAAATTTGAGGAAAGGATCCAGATTGTTTATCCATGTAGAAAAAGAGTCTACCAAGGCTAAAGGTCCGTGCCAAATGACAAGGATGTCGTCAATGTAGCGACGCCATAGCTGAATATTTGTGAAGAATGGATTAGACTCTGGCAAAATAAAGCGTTTTTCAAAATTGTACATGTACAAGCATGCTAAGCTGGGGGCGAATGTACTACCCATCGAGGTGCCATGAATCTGGTGGAAGAGTTTATCCTCGAACTGGAAAAAATTCTTAGTCAGGGCCAGACTGGCACAGTGCATGATAAAGTGAACAGGTGTCATTGATTCTAGGTTGGTAGATGTAAGGGCTGACTCAACTACATCCAGTGTGGCTGCTTGTGGGATGTTGGTGTATAAAGCCTCAACATCAAGGGTGATCAGGGCATCAACAAACACTGTTGAGTTTATGGTTTTGATCAGGTTGAGGACGTCTTTAGTGTCTCTAAGGTAAGTAGAGGACCGTTGTACAAGAGGTCGTAAAAAGTGGTCACAAAATACAGAAAGTGGTTCAAGAACAGACCCAATGCCAGAGACTATCGGGCGTCCTGGTGGAGGTAGAATACCCTTGTGAATTTTGGCAAGACAATAAAAGTAAGGAATACGGGGATCTTCCGTATTCAAAAAATCCGCTTCTTTTTGTGATATCCAAGTATTGTTAACAGCTTCTTCTAACATGCCCCGTATCTCAGTTTGCAAACAGGCCGTAGGGTCCTGATCAATTTGAGCATAATAGGTAGCATCGTCAAGGAGGCGAAGACACTCTTGTCTGTACTCCTCTGTGTTCAAAACAACGATGGCGCCTCCCTTGTCTGCTGGTTTAATAGTGATATTAGTTTCAGCTGCCAGAGTTCGAAGTGCCTCATTCTCAATTTTAGACAGGTTAGTAAATCTGTGTTGCGGACGTATATTTAATATGTCGGAGGTGACTGCTTTCTCGAAAGCCAGGACCTCGCAAGGCATTGATGTATGTGGGGGTATGAACTTGGAAGGTTTTCTAAGGCCGGAGTCCTCAGGGGAATCAGTGGTAGGTCTGTCTTTAAAGAAAAATTGCAAGCGTATTTTTCTAAAGAACCGAGAAAGTTCGCATTGTAAGCGAAAAGGATCCTCCTTAGGAGTGGGGACATATCCCAAACCTTTGTTCAGTACCTTAATTTCATCAGAGGACAAAGGCCTAGAGGACAGATTTACCACTAGATCTTTGCTGGAGGGGTTTTGCCCTGGCTCCGTGTGACCATCTGTGGTTCCTCCTGTGACCAATGGACTCGTCTTCCTCTTCCTCGTCTTCTGCCTCTTCCTCTGCCCCTGCCTTGGCCTAAAAAAGGCCCATAAGGTGGCATTGGTCGGGGTTGGTAAAAGGGGAAGGGGTGTTGCCATGCCATCGGGGGACCCTGGTGGTATTGTGGGAAGTTATAATAAGGTTGGGGTCTTTCGTCTTCCGTGCTCCATCCATCAGAGGATGAGCTATGGCTATATTTGCGAGGTTTTCGACCAGATATAGAGGAATCATCTGATGAAACGGAAGGTATATCACCTGTGTAATCTTCTTTGACATAGGGATAGACCTTCTCTCTATTGAATCTATTAATGTCTTTCTGTAGCTTAGTGATCTTCTGTTGTGTTAGGAACTCTTTGGTATTATTAAGGTCAGCGGTAATTTCTGCTAATCGGCTTTTGAATGCTGTTATGGAGATAGTGGTTTTAAGTGTGTTCTCCATAAAGGTAATCTGTATGGATAAGGATTCCGCTAATCGTCTGGAAGTATTGATGATAAGGACCAGCCAGTCCCGGGTGCACTTCCATGCAATCTGGGCCCAGTCCTTCCTAAAGGCCAGGTCTTGTAGGAAGATCCTGGGCATATTGGACACAAGTAGTCCATTAGGGGCTATATTAGCCCTGAGGTATTCGGTCATAATAGTCCCATGGAGGACTGTTTTAACCAAGTCACGTTTGAGTGAGGACAGTTTATCCCATTCCTCTTTGGTGGGGCCAGATGGTCCCGCACCATCATTAGTCAGAATGGAAGGAGTCTGCAAAATAGCTGACACTATATCTTCATCAAAGCTGAGACCTTGAAAATTATCCATGATAGAAATCTCAGTGAAATTCTCAAATATACCCCACAGCGAAACCGCTGTACTAAATACTTCAAAACACAAGGGGGGGGAAAAAAAGGAGAATTGGGCGGTCCAGTGTACGTTCTCCCAATAGTATGCAAATATAAAGTGGTACACTGTTCCGAATAAGAGGAAAGAAAAGGAGTCCTGAAATTCAGGAGCAATGGTCCTCACACACCTTGGTTGGTGTCATGCTTCATCATCGGACAGCTCCTCGTCAGACCGGCGCTGCAATGTCTGACGGGCACCCCCCGAGGGGGGGCTCTTTGCCGGAGATCTTTTTATATATTCGATGATGCCATGGGACCTAATATGGATCTGAGAAAAGAACAAATCCACAAGAGAGAGAAAGATAAGGATAAAATTGGCTCAAATCCCTCACTCAATGATTTATTGTTTGCTATTGGGAGATGGTCAAAAATAAAAAAATGTAGGGAGTGGAAACAGAGGTAATGCTCGGACACTCACACAAAACATTTAAGAAACGAGGATGGTGGAAATAATCCACTCCTCATTAGTATGCGGTCGACATGTTTCGCGTCTGTGATGGTCCAACAGGATCCAGTGACGCTTCTTCAGGACCTACTAAATCAAGAAATCACTCTCAAAATATCAATATACCTATACTCCTGCTGACTATCGTACACAGTCAAGGCGTCATCAGTCACTTACTGAGGTCAAGCCGGACTGGCTTCTCTTTCCTACTAGTCACCCTAAATCAGGGGAAAACAAGGGCTCAAATTAGCGCTGTAAAAAATCACTCCATCAGTACTAGAGAGTGATAGATTTGTGATGAAGAAAACAAATTGTGACAAACTGTGCAACACTCAGTGACCAGGTGGGTGCAAAGCAAGCCATGCTAATAACACATAAGGAGGCTTACCCTCTTTACTGAAAGAACAGGTTCCATGGGATCACGTTGGCCTCTTGCCTGGCTTACCGAAAATCTGATTGGTAAGAAACAATATATATACCGAATGGGGGACCACATGTTATAGTCCAGCATTAGTCTAAGGGATCTTCCGCAAAGTAGCTGGGTATCGGTAGACCATAGCGTGGAAACAAAATTCAAAAGTAATACTTCACAACTGTGTGTAAGTATCTCATAAACACACACAAATAACAATATCCACACAGCAGAAAAAGATAATGCATAGTTTATTACTGGTACGTCACCCTTAGAAACGAATATGAAGTAGAGTGTTCAGTACAACCATATTTAGGTAGAAAAGAAATAAAAAAAATGATCGTTTACTCTAATAGGTAATGTGATGTGGCACACATCACAAAGTAATTCGCCCATGCGAGGAAAATGAAGTTACGGCACCGATACATCTAAGAATGGTATACACATTCTGAAATTCACCTCTTACAAGTAAGGCGTCTCATTTGGCCAAAAGTAGAGTACATAACAGAACCGGGTACGAGGAAAACAAATTGCTCATTTTTATATCACTCACCCTGAAAGAAAACGTCCCATAGACTTGTGGATACAGGCACCGTCTATCAAGATTGAGTA
Source organism: Pleurodeles waltl (assembly GCF_031143425.1). Lineage (NCBI taxonomy): Eukaryota > Metazoa > Chordata > Amphibia > Caudata > Salamandridae > Pleurodeles > Pleurodeles waltl. Next base: position 32,997,854 of record NC_090442.1, read on the forward strand.
CGTCTTCAAAGACACTCGAAAGAATCTATCGAGAGAGGCTGGGTCAGGGCACTTACTTTTCAAGTAGCCGAAGTCCTCCGTAGCACCTACCCTGGGGTTCGCGGTCCCGGATGTGATCGTAGCCCAGGGACCGGCGAGTTTAAATATAACGCGTAATAGGCGCGTATGTCTTAATTAGGGGAATCGGTATCCTAGCAACCTCCTAGTGAGTTGCAACCATATCTGGAAATAGACGATGGACTCTAAAAAACGAGGTGGTGAGAAACCCTCGTTCGTGTCGGCCATCTTAAAATGGTAAATGGCCACTAATAGTGAGCCTAGTCTGCAGTGATTGACCAGACAGAGAACAGGTCATTTAGAAATGCCAATGATATCGATCGTGGCATTCATCAAATCACACAGTCTGATAATTTTGTACATCGTATGGTGAAAAACGGGGGTGACAAAGTTGAAGACTGACATGAAAGGTGTCGTCATAGGGAATCTATCCAAACAAAAAAGGGTATATATAGGGGGGTTACGTAGTCAGACTGAACATACTGTCTATTTGGATAGGTGGAACCAAGGGATGTCATCATTGAGTCCCTGACGGTGGGTATTCAAACGATACACCCAGCGTTGTTCCAATTCAAAAAGTGAATGTGTGCCTGTCGAGTTACAAGTCTGTAGCACCACCCACCACATGTCATCTGGTGTATGTTTAAGTTCAATGAAATGGATGCTGAGTTTGGTAGTGGCGCGTCCACATCGGATATTACTCCGATGTTCATTTATCCTGATTTTCACAGGTCGTGTAGTCATCCCTACGTATCGTAGCTCACACGGGCAAGTAATCAAATACACACAATTCCGAGTGTTGCAGTTAGTGTGTTTCCTCAATTGCCAAGTGAGGAAGGGTTCAAGGTCTAGAGTGTCTGTACGTTTGGTGAGTGAACAGATGTTGCAATTTCCACACGGAAAATGGCCCACGACTGGGGGAAGGTCCCATAAAGTCCTCTGTCTAGGAGGGGTGATGGTAGGTTTTGGTCGAGTATGTACCAACATGTCTTTAATGTTGGTGGTCCTCTTAAACGCAAACACAGGTTTGGGAATGTCTTCACCACCACTGCAGAGGACTGACCATCTCTTATTGATTATCTTCTTCACCGTATTTGAGAAGGGAGTGAACGTTGATACACAGGTGAGTTTATGGTCTGTGGGTTTTGGAGTCAGTTGTAATAATGACTCTCTATCACTGTACTTAGCTCGTTTGTAAGCTGTATTGATAACTCTCTCTGGGTAATGACGGTCATGTAGTTTGATCTGTAGATCAGCAGCTTGGGTGTTGTATAGTCGTAAATTGCTGCAGTTCCGTCGAAGGCATAGGAATTGTCCAAATGGTAAGTTTTGTCTGAGAGCCTTAGGATGGTGACTATCATATAATAGTAGGCTATTCCGATCTGTAGCTTTTTGAAAAGTGCGGGTCTCTAATCGACCTTCCTCAATGCTAATTAGCAAATCTAAAAAAGGGACCTCAGTGGTAGAGACAAAGGAGGTAAATTTGAGGAAAGGATCCAGATTGTTTATCCATGTAGAAAAAGAGTCTACCAAGGCTAAAGGTCCGTGCCAAATGACAAGGATGTCGTCAATGTAGCGACGCCATAGCTGAATATTTGTGAAGAATGGATTAGACTCTGGCAAAATAAAGCGTTTTTCAAAATTGTACATGTACAAGCATGCTAAGCTGGGGGCGAATGTACTACCCATCGAGGTTCCATGAATCTGGTGGAAGAGTTTATCCTCGAACTGGAAAAAATTCTTAGTCAGGGCCAGACTGGCACAGTGCATGATAAAGTGAACAGGTGTCATTGATTCTAGGTTGGTAGATGTAAGGGCTGACTCAACTACATCCAGTGTGGCTGCTTGTGGGATGTTGGTGTATAAAGCCTCAACATCAAGGGTGATCAGGGCATCAACAAACACTGTTGAGTTTATGGTTTTGATCAGGTTGAGGACGTCTTTAGTGTCTCTAAGGTAAGTAGAGGACCGTTGTACAAGAGGTCGTAAAAAGTGGTCACAAAATACAGAAAGTGGTTCAAGAACAGACCCAATGCCAGAGACTATCGGGCGTCCTGGTGGAGGTAGAATACCCTTGTGAATTTTGGGAAGACAATAAAAGTAAGGAATACGGGGATCTTCCGTATTCAAAAAATCCGCTTCTTTTTGTGATATCCAAGTATTGTTAACAGCTTCTTCTAACATGCCCCGTATCTCAGTTTGCAAACAGGCCGTAGGGTCCTGATCAATTTGAGCATAATAGGTAGCATCGTCAAGGAGGCGAAGACACTCTTGTCTGTACTCCTCTGTGTTCAAAACAACGATGGCGCCTCCCTTGTCTGCTGGTTTAATAGTGATATTAGTTTCAGCTGCCAGAGTTCGAAGTGCCTCATTCTCAATTTTAGACAGGTTAGTAAATCTGTGTTGCGGACGTATATTTAATATGTCGGAGGTGACTGCTTTCTCGAAAGCCAGGACCTCGCAAGGCATTGATGTATGTGGGGGTATGAACTTGGAAGGTTTTCTAAGGCCGGAGTCCTCAGGGGAATCAGTGGTAGGTCTGTCTTTAAAGAAAAATTGCAAGCGTATTTTTCTAAAGAACCGAGAAAGTTCGCATTGTAAGCGAAAAGGATCCTCCTTAGGAGTGGGGACATATCCCAAACCTTTGTTCAGTACCTTAATTTCATCAGAGGACAAAGGCCTAGAGGACAGATTTACCACTAGATCTTTGCTGGAGGGGTTTTGCCCTGGCTCCGTGTGACCATCTGTGGTTCCTCCTGTGACCAATGGACTCGTCTTCCTCTTCCTCGTCTTCTGCCTCTTCCTCTGCCCCTGCCTTGGCCTAAAAAAGGCCCATAAGGTGGCATTGGTCGGGGTTGGTAAAAGGGGAAGGGGTGTTGCCATGCCATCGGGGGACCCTGGTGGTATTGTGGGAAGTTATAATAAGGTTGGGGTCTTTCGTCTTCCGTGCTCCATCCATCAGAGGATGAGCTATGGCTATATTTGCGAGGTTTTCGACCAGATATAGAGGAATCATCTGATGAAACGGAAGGTATATCACCTGTGTAATCTTCTTTGACATAGGGATAGACCTTCTCTCTATTGAATCTATTAATGTCTTTCTGTAGCTTAGTGATCTTCTGTTGTGTTAGGAACTCTTTGGTATTATTAAGGTCAGCGGTAATTTCTGCTAATCGGCTTTTGAATGCTGTTATGGAGATAGTGGTTTTAAGTGTGTTCTCCATAAAGGTAATCTGTATGGATAAGGATTCCGCTAATCGTCTGGAAGTATTGATGATAAGGACCAGCCAGTCCCGGGTGCACTTCCATGCAATCTGGGCCCAGTCCTTCCTAAAGGCCAGGTCTTGTAGGAAGATCCTGGGCATATTGGACACAAGTAGTCCATTAGGGGCTATATTAGCCCTGAGGTATTCGGTCATAATAGTCCCATGGAGGACTGTTTTAACCAAGTCACGTTTGAGTGAGGACAGTTTATCCCATTCCTCTTTGGTGGGGCCAGATGGTCCCGCACCATCATTAGTCAGAATGGAAGGAGTCTGCAAAATAGCTGACACTATATCTTCATCAAAGCTGAGACCTTGAAAATTATCCATGTTAGAAATCTCAGTGAAATTCTCAAATATACCCCACAGCGAAACCGCTGTACTAAATACTTCAAAACACAAGGGGGGGGAAAAAAAGGAGAATTGGGCGGTCCGGTGTACGTTCTCCCAATAGTATGCAAATATAAAGTGGTACACTGTTCCGAATAAGAGGAAAGAAAAGGAGTCCTGAAATTCAGGAGCAATGGTCCTCACACACCTTGGTTGGTGTCATGCTTCATCATCGGACAGCTCCTCGTCAGACCGGCGCTGCAATGTCTGACGGGCACCCCCAGAGGGGGGGCTCTTTGCCGGAGATCTTTTTATATATTCGATGATGCCGTGGGACCTAATATGGGTCTGAGAAAAGAACAAATCCACAAGAGAGAGAAAGATAAGGATAAAATTGGCTCAAATCCCTCACTCAATGATTTATTGTTTGCTATTGGGAGATGGTCAAAAATAAAAAAATGTAGGGAGTGGAAACAGAGGTAATGCTCGGACACTCACACAAAACATTTAAGAAACGAGGATGGTGGAAATAATCCACTCCTCATTAGTATGCGGTCGACATGTTTCGCGTCTGTAATGGTCCAACAGGATCCAGTGACGCTTCTTCAGGACCTACTAAATCAAGAAATCACTCTCAAAATATCAATATACCTATACTCCTGCTGACTATCGTACACAGTCAAGGCGTCATCAGTCACTTACTGAGGTCAAGCCGGACTGGCTTCTCTTTCCTACTAGTCACCCTAAATCAGGGGAAAACAAGGGCTCAAATTAGCGCTGTAAAAAATCACTCCATCAGTACTAGAGAGTGATAGATTTGTGATGAAGAAAACAAATTGTGACAAACTGTGCAACACTCAGTGACCAGGTGGGTGCAAAGCAAGCCATGCTAATAACACATAAGGAGGCTTACCCTCTTTACTGAAAGAACAGGTTCCATGGGATCACGTTGGCCTCTTGCCTGGCTTACCGAAAATCTGATTGGTAAGAAACAATATATATACCGAATGGGGGACCACATGTTATAGTCCAGCATTAGTCTAAGGGATCTTCCGCAAAGTAGCTGGGTATCGGTAGACCATAGCGTGGAAACAAAATTCAAAAGTAATACTTCACAACTGTGTGTAAGTATCTCATAAACACACACAAATAACAATATCCACACAGCAGAAAAAGATAATGCATAGTTTATTACTGGTACGTCACCCTTAGAAACGAATATGAAGTAGGGTGTTCAGTACAACCATATTTAGGTAGAAAAGAAATAAAAAAAAATGATCGTTTACTCTAATAGGTAATGTGATGTGGCACACATCACAAAGTAATTCGCCCATGCGAGGAAAATGAAGTTACGGCACCGATACATCTAAGAATGGTATACACATTCTGAAATTCACCTCTTACAAGTAAGGCGTCTCATTTGGCCAAAAGTAGAGTACATAACAGAACCGGGTACGAGGAAAACAAATTGCTCATTTTTATATCACTCGCCCTGAAAGAAAACGTCCCATAGACTTGTGGATACAGGCACCGTCTATCAAGATTGAGTACGTCTTCAAAGACACTCGAAAGAATCTATCGAGAGAGGCTGGGTCAGGGCACTTACTTTTCAAGTAGCCGAAGTCCTCCGTAGCACCTACCCTGGGGTTCGCGGTCCCGGATGTGATCGTAGCCCAGGGACCGGCGAGTTTAAATATAACGCGTAATAGGCGCGTATGTCTTAATTAGGGGAATCGGTATCCTAGCAACCTCCTAGTGAGTTGCAACCATATCTGGAAATAGACGATGGACTCTAAAAAACGAGGTGGTGAGAAACCCTCGTTCGTGTCGGCCATCTTAAAATGGTAAATGGCCACTAATAGTGAGCCTAGTCTGCAGTGATTGACCAGACAGAGAACAGGTCATTTAGAAATGCCAATGATATCGATCGTGGCATTCATCAAATCACACAGTCTGATAATTTTGTACATCGTATGGTGAAAAACGGGGGTGACAAAGTTGAAGACTGACATGAAAGGTGTCGTCATAGGGAATCTATCCAAACAAAAAAGGGTATATATATGGGGGTTACGTAGTCAGACTGAACATACTGTCTATTTGGATAGGTGGAACCAAGGGATGTCATCATTGAGTCCCTGACGGTGGGTATTCAAACGATACACCCAGCGTTGTTCCAATTCAAAAAGTGAATGTGTGCCTGTCGAGTTACAAGTCTGTAGCACCACCCACCACATGTCATCTGGTGTATGTTTAAGTTCAATGAAATGGATGCTGAGTTTGGTAGTGGCGCGTCCACATCGGATATTACTCCGATGTTCATTTATCCTGATTTTCACAGGTCGTGTAGATGGTCAGTCCTCTGCAGTGGTGGTGAAGACATTCCCAAACCTGTGTTTGCGTTTAAGAGGACCACCAACATTAAATACATGTTGGTACATACTCGACCAAAACCTACCATCACCCCTCCTAGACAGAGGACTTTATGGGACCTTCCCCCAGTCGTGGGCCATTTTCCGTGTGGAAATTGCAACATCTGTTCACTCACCAAACGTACAGACACTCTAGACCTTGAACCCTTCCTCACTTGGCAATTGAGGAAACACACTAACTGCAACACTCGGAATTGTGTGTATTTGATTACTTGCCCGTGTGAGCTACGATACGTAGGGATGACTACACGACCTGTGAAAATCAGGATAAATGAACATCGGAGTAATATCCGATGTGGACGCGCCACTACCAAACTCAGCATCCATTTCATTGAACTTAAACATACACCAGATGACATGTGGTGGGTGGTGCTACAGACTTGTAACTCGACAGGCACACATTCACTTTTTGAATTGGAACAACGCTGGGTGTATCGTTTGAATACCCACCGTCAGGGACTCAATGATGACATCCCTTGGTTCTGTCAAAGCCCAGCTCACCTGAGTTCTTGTTCAGTTCTGATGGAGGTTGAAGACAATCCGACCCCACCCTGAAACTGCTTGTTCCAGCACACTAGTTTTTAACACAGTGCACTAAGAACAGAAGCTCAAGGGTAGGGGGTAAGTGGATAAAATAAAAAAGAGAGACAACACCGTTCTTGCGTTTCCACTGTTGAAGTGCTGCACAAATCTGCGGCCCTTTCTGACTTCTGTAGAAACTGGTGCCTAATGAAACATAAACAAAGAACAGATAAGTGCAACCTATTCCTAAATGGGTTCCTGACTATCCCTTTATTTATTAGAAATTCTCTTCTAAAAGTACCTCTTGGATCCTGGTCTCGAGTTTCCAGGTTTGGAATGTGTTACTGCTCTGGGATGTGCTTTCTATTACTGTAAAGCTTCTAAAACATTAAACAAATACCGTTATCAGAATTACCAATATCAAACATTCATCTTAATATAACTAAAGCCTAAATTCCCAATAGCAGACTCACTTTTCCCATATCTCCAGAATCTTTTGGAAAACAAATACTGTACTTTTACATCAAAATACAGCATGTAATTTGTGCAAGTCCTTGATTTACTGTTTGCCTTGCTGTTAATGGTTTCCACTGTTCGATTCTTAAAAAGTTCCATAAAAAAAAAAAAACAATGTTTGTTTCACAAAGCTCCGCAAGGTATTCTTGCAACAAAGAGCCTGAATCACAATGTTCGTGGAAGGTATCTTGCTTCAAACCGTCCACACACGAATCCAGAAATTGTTGTCAAAGTTCCTTCAGGTAATAAAAAGTTTTGCACTTACTTGTTGCTGGCAAGAGATACTGATCAGTCTAACCTTGTCTTCTTTCTCTTTTGCAGGTTGTTTGTAGGAGAGAGGCTGAGGCAAGGAGGAACCGGAAACCAGAAGAAGGAAGAGCCAGCAGCTGCGCCCATTGAAGCCAATGAAAGTCTGTAGAGAGCAGGAGTGCCAGCGCCGAGGGATCTGTTCTCAGGTAAGCGGGAGGTAGACGAGCACAAGCACTGGGTGAGGCTCGGGGGCTGCCTTTTATAGACAGGGCTGGGTGTGGTTCGAAGAGCTGGGTGTGGTTTGAAGGGCTGGGTGTGGTCCTCACATGCTGCACATGTTCTTGAAAGGTGAGCAGAGCTGGGTGTGGTTTGAAGGGCTGGGTGTGGTCCTCACATGCTGCACATGTTCTTGAAAGGTGTGCAGAGTTTCAGTTATTATGCAAATGAGTTGAATTAACACATGGCCTAGGGAGGAGTGTTTTAAAGAAGCCTTGGTAAAAGCAAGGCCCAATGTGTAAACAAAACAGCACATTAAACAACATACACAGAAGCCTAAGGGGGGGGGGGAGGTGAGATAACAAGAAAGGGTTTGAATAGTAAGTTTAAAAGGGAGCTATTACAGAACCCACTAGTGCAGTGAGAGGGGACATGCTCTTTGCTGTGCACAAACCCTAACAGTTGCCCCCCTCAAAGGCCCTCCTACAGGACGGGGTTTTCCTGGGTTTTTTAAATAAAACCGTCTAATCAGCTGTGGGGCATGTACATATGATGCTGGTTCCCATGAATTCTCAGATTCATCATATCCTTTCCATTCTACTAAATAAAACAGATGTCCACTAATTCTTTTTGAGTCTTTTATGCTTTTCACTTCATATTCTAGATTTCCCTTAATTGGTATGGGTGGAGGTGGTGGTTCAGGTCGGGTTTTTGGGTTGTACGGCTTAAGCAAGGACACATGGAATGTAGTATGTACTGGATATTCTTTTGGTAAATCTAATTTTACTGTTACCGGGTTTACTATGGCAGTTATACTAAAGGGTCCAATGAAACGTGGTTGCAGCTTTCGGGATCCCTCTATGTTTAGGTTCTTTGTGGAGAGCCATACCTTGTCACCAATTTTATACATTGGGGCCTCAGATCTGTGTTTGTCTGCTTGTCTTTTCATGCTTTCCTTGTACTTTAATAAATGTTTCCTGGCTTTGTCTTGTATGTCACCTAACCTCGTTAGTCTATCCGTTACTGTAGGCAACAGGGACTCTTCTAACAAAATGGGTATAGCTCTTGGATGATACCCCTGCAAGAAATAGAATGGTGAGCAAAGTAGAGCTGAATGCTCAGTATTATTATAAACAAACTCCGCTACAGGGAGAGCTTCCAACCATTCACTAGAATAATCAGCCAATAAACAACGTAGCGTTTGAAGTAAGGTTTGGTTCAGTCGTTCAGTCTGTCCATCTGTCTCTGGGTGGAAAGCAGTGGATAATGCCACATCTATTTTCAGTTTTTCACATAATTTTTTCCAAAATCTAGAGTTGAACTGGCTCCCTCGATCTGACACCACTTTGCTTGGCAAACCATGTAAACGCACAATTTCCCTTATAAAAATATCGGCAAATTCTGCCGCCGTGGGTAATTTCCGTAATGGTACAAAATGTGCCATTTTAGATAAAAAATCCACTATAACCAACACTGTTGTGAAGGATTTTACTTGTGGTAAGCCTACAATAAAGTCTACGCTCACAGTGTGCCAAGATTGCTTGGGTGTTGGCATTGGTATTAACAAGCCGTCAGGGGCCTTATGAGAAGATTTATGTCTTGCACAAATTGGACAGGTAGTGACAAATTGCTTAATGTCCTTTCTTATAGTGTCCCACCAAAAGTGTTTTTGCACATTTTCCAGGGTTTTTACCCAACCAGGATGACCTGCCAACGGTGAGGCGTGATGCCAAATTATCACCTGTGTTTGTAATTCAGAGGTGGGCACTAACAGCATGTTGTTGTGATACAATAAACCTCGTTGTATTGTGTTATGGGAATCCTTTAACCAATCCTGAGGTGCTATTTGCATGTGTGCATTATATAGATCTGTGATGAAATCCTTCTGTTGTACTGGTGCCAAAAACTTTTGGGGAGGAATAATGGGTTCTCGTATTTTATCTTGTTTCATGTCTGAGGTATGTCCGTATCTAGATAACACATCAGATTGAATTTGTTGTGCACCTGGTCTATAGGTTATAACAAAGTCAAATGTGCTAAAAAAATTTAACCAGCGCATCTGACGTGGTGTTAGTGCTTTAAGTGATCCAAAAAACTGTAGGTTCTTATGGTCAGAAAAGATTGTAACTGGGTACTTGGCTCCCATTAAATGATGCCTCCATTCTGAAAAGGCTACTTTGATAGCTAGTAGTTCCCTTTCAGCCACAGTGTAATTTTGTTCAGCTGGTAATAACTTTTTGGAATAGAAGGCTATAGGATGTAACTGGCCATCTACTATATCTCGTTGAGAGAGAACTCCTCCTAAAGCTACTTGTGAAGCATCCGCTTCAACAAAAAAGGGCAAGTCAGGATCAGGATGTTTCAGAATTGGGGCTGAAGTGAACTTTTGTTTTAGGAGTTGAAAGGCGTGTGCCGCCTCATCAGTCCAAAGAAATTGTTGCCCTTTCCGCAACAAGGTAGTTATTGGGGCCGCAATGTCTGCAAAATGTGCAATAAACCTCCTATAAAAATTGGCGAAACCCAGAAATTTCTGAATATCTTTTACAGAGGATGGTTCTGGCCAATCAGCAATAGCACTGATTTTCTTTACATCCATAGTTATTCCTTGAGGTGACAGGCAGTATCCTAAAAAGTCCACCTTGCTGACATTAAAAGTACACTTTTCTAACTTAGCAAAAAGATGATTTTCTTTTAACTTTGATAATACTGCACGAACATGTTGAGTATGTTCTTCTGAGTTCTTAGAGTAAATGAGGATGTCGTCTATGTATACTATGACACAAACGTCCAGGAATTCGTGTAGGACCTCATTTATAAAGAACTGAAAGGCCGCAGGGGCATTACATAACCCAAAGGGCATTACTGTGTACTCAAATAAACCAAACTTTGTCTTGAAAGCTGTCTTCCACTCATCCCCCTCTTTTACTCGGACCAGGTGGTAAGCTCCCCGCAGATCTAGTTTAGTGTATACAGTAGAATGTCTTAATTGATCCAACAACACAGGTATTAGAGGAAGAGGATATTTATTCTTTATTGTAGCCTTATTTAGTCCTCTATAATCGATACACGCGCGCAGGGATTTATCCGGCTTCGGGATAAAAAAGAGTGGAGATGATACCGGAGATGTGGAATGACGGATGAACCCAGACTGTAGTAGGTCATCTAGGTAGGTTCTTAAGTATTTGGTTTCTTCGTCAGTCAAAGCATATACTCTGTTATTAGGTAAAGGGGCCCCTGGGATAAGATCTATACGGCAGTCATAAGACCGATGTGGGGGCAGCACACTAGCCTTTACTGGATCAAAGACGTCTTTAAAGTCAGAATATTCAGGAGGGAGACTTGGTTCATCTTGTGTAACACTAGCACAGTGTAATACTGTGCTCTGTTCTGTACCTGCTTCTTGATAGCAATTGGTTCTACAGAAAGAGGAATCCAAAGTAACAGTTCTATTCACCCAGTCAATTTTTGGGTTATGAGTTGTTAACCAGGGTACCCCGAGAATCAAACCAAAATTAGGAGTATCTATCAGATCAAAGCTAATCACCTCTGTGTGCCCGTTCTGACAGACCATAACAAGTGGACTTGTTTGTTTTGTGATTAATCCAGAGGTCAATTCTGACCCATCCACTGCACATACTGCTTCTGGACAAGGCTTTAGGCACATAGGAAGTCCTAAGTTTTCAGCTAACTTATTATCCACAAAATTTCCTGTCGCGCCTGAGTCCAGTAGGACAGGGAGAGAATGCCTCACTTGGGTAGTAACAATTAAAACGACCTGAATTATGAAATGTCTAGGTATGTGCGGTACCATGAAGGCTGCAGCATTAGAGGTTTGATTAAGATGTTTTCTCGAACAAGTAACCTCTCCCCTTGTCGAGCTTAATCGTTTCCCGATCCAGTTGAGGAGGTGGAGGAAACAGCACCCTTTTGTGGAGTTTTAGGCTTTACTGGACATTCTCTGGCAAAGTGACCTGCCCTGCCACAATATAAACATAATTGAAGTTTTCTCCTTCTTTCTTTTTCCTCTGATGTGAGTGGACCTCTGAGTGTCCCTATTTGCATAGGCTCAGGTTCAGGGAGTTTATTATCTGTGTCTTTCTTCTCGTGTTTAATAAAAGTTAACCGTGATTCCAGTTTGTATTTATCTCCCTTTCTTTCTCCTAGTCTATGTTCTAATTTCACAACTAAATCTACAAAGTCCGAATAGTCTTCTGGCAAATCAACGATATGAGCCAGCACGTCTTTTAACTCGTCTCTCAAACCTTTATAAAAAAGGGAGACACGCTTTCCTTCTGGCCACTGTGTCTCGGTGAGTAAACGATTAAAACTAGTGAGATAGGTCAATAAATCCTTGTTACCTTGTTTAAGATTTAAAAGCTCATTATCACTTGCCTGCATGAAAGTGTGTTTTGCAAAAAGGCTGGTCATGGTACGTTTAAATTGATTCCAATTATGGAGGATGGGATCATCTCTATCCACGAAAGGAATTGACCAATTGGCTGCTGTGCCACCCAAATAAGACAAGACGAATGCCACTTTCGTAGCATCAGTAGGGAACTGTTGTGGCTTACAAACGAAGTGTAATTGACATTGATGGATAAAAACATGGAATTTGTTACTATCTCCATGAAAACGTTCAGGTGCTGCTAAGGGCACAGCATTAGGAACATTAACAGTAACCTCAACTGGGGGAGGCAAAGTTGTATGTTTTGATGGCGCCCCTGTCTCTGAGGTGGTTTTAAACAAAGGCGTAAAAGCTGTGTTCCACTGAGATCCCCTAAATTTATACCTGCTTAAATCCTGTTTTAAAGAGGTATTCTCCATCTTTAATCTCTCTATTTCCTCTTGCATATGTTGTAAGATGCCAGACACTGATTCATTATGAGCCAAGTCCTCATTTAGGGCCTGCGCCATATCCGTGACGTCAATGCCCTCTATTTCTTCCCCGGTATTCATCGTCCACCAGAACTGAAATTTTTTAAGGCTTGTGCTTCTGTCAAAGCCCAGCTCACCTGAGTTCTTGTTCAGTTCTGATGGAGGTTGAAGACAATCCGACCCCACCCTGAAACTGCTTGTTCCAGCACACTAGTTTTTAACACAGTGCACTAAGAACAGAAGCTCAAGGGTAGGGGGTAAGTGGATAAAATAAAAAAGAGAGACAACACCGTTCTTGCGTTTCCACTGTTGAAGTGCTGCACAAATCTGCGGCCCTTTCTGACTTCTGTAGAAACTGGTGCCTAATGAAACATAAACAAAGAACAGATAAGTGCAACCTATTCCTAAATGGGTTCCTGACTATCCCTTTATTTATTAGAAATTCTCTTCTAAAAGTACCTCTTGGATCCTGGTCTCGAGTTTCCAGGTTTGGAATGTGTTACTGCTCTGGGATGTGCTTTCTATTACTGTAAAGCTTCTAAAACATTAAACAAATACCGTTATCAGAATTACCAATATCAAACATTCATCTTAATATAACTAAAGCCTAAATTCCCAATAGCAGACTCACTTTTCCCATATCTCCAGAATCTTTTGGAAAACAAATACTGTACTTTTACATCAAAATACAGCATGTAATTTGTGCAAGTCCTTGATTTACTGTTTGCCTTGCTGTTAATGGTTTCCACTGTTCGATTCTTAAAAAGTTCCATAAAAAAAAAAAAACAATGTTTGTTTCACAAAGCTCCGCAAGGTATTCTTGCAACAAAGAGCCTGAATCACAATGTTCGTGGAAGGTATCTTGCTTCAAACCGTCCACACACGAATCCAGAAATTGTTGTCAAAGTTCCTTCAGGTAATAAAAAGTTTTGCACTTACTTGTTGCTGGCAAGAGATACTGATCAGTCTAACCTTGTCTTCTTTCTCTTTTGCAGGTTGTTTGTAGGAGAGAGGCTGAGGCAAGGAGGAACCGGAAACCAGAAGAAGGAAGAGCCAGCAGCTGCGCCCATTGAAGCCAATGAAAGTCTGTAGAGAGCAGGAGTGCCAGCGCCGAGGGATCTGTTCTCAGGTAAGCGGGAGGTAGACGAGCACAAGCACTGGGTGAGGCTCGGGGGCTGCCTTTTATAGACAGGGCTGGGTGTGGTTCGAAGAGCTGGGTGTGGTTTGAAGGGCTGGGTGTGGTCCTCACATGCTGCACATGTTCTTGAAAGGTGAGCAGAGCTGGGTGTGGTTTGAAGGGCTGGGTGTGGTCCTCACATGCTGCACATGTTCTTGAAAGGTGTGCAGAGTTTCAGTTATTATGCAAATGAGTTGAATTAACACATGGCCTAGGGAGGAGTGTTTTAAAGAAGCCTTGGTAAAAGCAAGGCCCAATGTGTAAACAAAACAGCACATTAAACAACATACACAGAAGCCTAAGGGGGGGGGGGAGGTGAGATAACAAGAAAGGGTTTGAATAGTAAGTTTAAAAGGGAGCTATTACAGAACCCACTAGTGCAGTGAGAGGGGACATGCTCTTTGCTGTGCACAAACCCTAACAGGTTCCACCTATCCAAATAGACAGTATGTTCAGTCTGACTACGTAACCCCCCTATATATACCCTTTTTTGTTTGGATAGATTCCCTATGACGACACCTTTCATGTCAGTCTTCAACTTTGTCACCCCCGTTTTTCACCATACGATGTACAAAATTATCAGACTGTGTGATTTGATGAATGCCACGATCGATATCATTGGCATTTCTAAATGACCTGTTCTCTGTCTGGTCAATCACTGCAGACTAGGCTCACTATTAGTGGCCATTTACCATTTTAAGATGGCCGACACGAACGAGGGTTTCTCACCACCTCGTTTTTTAGAGTCCATCGTCTATTTCCAGATATGGTTGCAACTCACTAGGAGGTTGCTAGGATACCGATTCCCCTAATTAAGACATACGCGCCTATTACGCGTTATATTTAAACTCGCCGGTCCCTGGGCTACGATCACATCTGGGACCGCGAACCCCAGGGTAGGTGCTACGGAGGACTTCGGCTACTTGAAAAGTAAGTGCCCTGACCCAGCCTCTCTCGATAGATTCTTTCGAGTGTCTTTGAAGACGTACTCAATCTTGATAGACGGTGCCTGTATCCACAAGTCTATGGGACGTTTTCTTTCAGGGCGAGTGATATAAAAATGAGCAATTTGTTTTCCTCGTACCCGGTTCTGTTATGTACTCTACTTTTGGCCAAATGAGACGCCTTACTTGTAAGAGGTGAATTTCAGAATGTGTATACCATTCTTAGATGTATCGGTGCCGTAACTTCATTTTCCTCGCATGGGCGAATTACTTTGTGATGTGTGCCACATCACATTACCTATTACAGTAAACGATCATTTTTTTAAATTTCTTTTCTACCTAAATATGGTTGTACTGAACACCCTACTTCATATTCGTTTCTAAGGGTGACGTACCAGTAAAAAACTATGCATTATCTTTTTCTGCTGTGTGGATATTGTTATTTGTGTGTGTTTATGAGATACTTACACACAGTTGTGAAGTATTACTTTTGAATTTTGTTTCCATGCTATGGTCTACCGATACCCAGCTACTTTGCGGAAGATCCCTTAGACTAATGCTGGACTATAACATGTGGTCCCCCATTCGGTATATATATTGTTTCTTACCAATCAGATTTTCGGTAAGCCAGGCAAGAGGCCAACGTGATCCCATGGAACCTGTTCTTTCAGTAAAGAGGGTAAGCCTCCTTATGTGTTATTAGCATGGCTTGCTTTGCACCCACCTGGTCACTGAGTGTTGCACAGTTTGTCACAATTTGTTTTCTTCATCACAAATCTATCACTCTCTAGTACTGATGGAGTGATTTTTTACAGCGCTAATTTGAGCCCTTGTTTTCCCCTGATTTAGGGTGACTAGTAGGAAAGAGAAGCCAGTCCGGCTTGACCTCAGTAAGTGACTGATGACGCCTTGACTGTGTACGATAGTCAGCAGGAGTATAGGTATATTGATATTTTGAGAGTGATTTCTTGATTTAGTAGGTCCTGAAGAAGCGTCACTGGATCCTGTTGGACCATTACAGACGCGAAACATGTCGACCGCATACTAATGAGGAGTGGATTATTTCCACCATCCTCGTTTCTTAAATGTTTTGTGTGAGTGTCCGAGCATTACCTCTGTTTCCACTCCCTACATTTTTTTATTTTTGACCATCTCCCAATAGCAAACAATAAATCATTGAGTGAGGGATTTGAGCCAATTTTATCCTTATCTTTCTCTCTCTTGTGGATTTGTTCTTTTCTCAGACCCATATTAGGTCCCACGGCATCATCGAATATATAAAAAGATCTCCGGCAAAGAGCCCCCCCTCTGGGGGTGCCCGTCAGACATTGCAGCGCCGGTCTGACGAGGAGCTGTCCGATGATGAAGCATGACACCAACCAAGGTGTGTGAGGACCATTGCTCCTGAATTTCAGGACTCCTTTTCTTTCCTCTTATTCGGAACAGTGTACCACTTTATATTTGCATACTATTGGGAGAACGTACACCGGACCGCCCAATTCTCCTTTTTTTCCCCCCCCTTGTGTTTTGAAGTATTTAGTACAGCGGTTTCGCTGTGGGGTATATTTGAGAATTTCACTGAGATTTCTAACATGGATAATTTTCAAGGTCTCAGCTTTGATGAAGATATAGTGTCAGCTATTTTGCAGACTCCTTCCATTCTGACTAATGATGGTGCGGGACCATCTGGCCCCACCAAAGAGGAATGGGATAAACTGTCCTCACTCAAACGTGACTTGGTTAAAACAGTCCTCCATGGGACTATTATGACCGAATACCTCAGGGCTAATATAGCCCCTAATGGACTACTTGTGTCCAATATGCCCAGGATCTTCCTACAAGACCTGGCCTTTAGGAAGGACTGGGCCCAGATTGCATGGAAGTGCACCCGGGACTGGCTGGTCCTTATCATCAATACTTCCAGACGATTAGCGGAATCCTTATCCATACAGATTACCTTTATGGAGAACACACTTAAAACCACTATCTCCATAACAGCATTCAAAAGCCGATTAGCAGAAATTACCGCTGACCTTAATAATACCAAAGAGTTCCTAACACAACAGAAGATCACTAAGCTACAGAAAGACATTAATAGATTCAATAGAGAGAAGGTCTATCCCTATGTCAAAGAAGATTACACAGGTGATATACCTTCCGTTTCATCAGATGATTCCTCTATATCTGGTCGAAAACCTCGCAAATATAGCCATAGCTCATCCTCTGATGGATGGAGCACGGAAGACGAAAGACCCCAACCTTATTATAACTTCCCACAATACCACCAGGGTCCCCCGATGGCATGGCAACACCCCTTCCCCTTTTACCAACCCCGACCAATGCCACCTTATGGGCCTTTTTTAGGCCAAGGCAGGGGCAGAGGAAGAGGCAGAAGACGAGGAAGAGGAAGACGAGTCCATTGGTCACAGGAGGAACCACAGATGGTCACACGGAGCCAGGGCAAAACCCCTCCAGCAAAGATCTAGTGGTAAATCTGTCCTCTAGGCCTTTGTCCTCTGATGAAATTAAGGTACTGAACAAAGGTTTGGGATATGTCCCCACTCCTAAGGAGGATCCTTTTCGCTTACAATGCGAACTTTCTCGGTTCTTTAGAAAAATACGCTTGCAATTTTTCTTTAAAGACAGACCTACCACTGATTCCCCTGAGGACTCCGGCCTTAGAAAACCTTCCAAGTTCATACCCCCACATACATCAATGCCTTGCGAGGTCCTGGCTTTCGAGAAAGCAGTCACCTCCGACATATTAAATATACGTCCGCAACACAGATTTACTAACCTGTCTAAAATTGAGAATGAGGCACTTCGAACTCTGGCAGCTGAAACTAATATCACTATTAAACCAGCAGACAAGGGAGGCGCCATCGTTGTTTTGAACACAGAGGAGTACAGACAAGAGTGTCTTCGCCTCCTTGACGATGCTACCTATTATGCTCAAATTGATCAGGACCCTACGGCCTGTTTGCAAACTGAGATACGGGGCATGTTAGAAGAAGCTGTTAACAATACTTGGATATCACAAAAAGAAGCGGATTTTTTGAATACGGAAGATCCCCGTATTCCTTACTTTTATTGTCTTCCCAAAATTCACAAGGGTATTCTACCTCCACCAGGACGCCCGATAGTCTCTGGCATTGGGTCTGTTCTTGAACCACTTTCTGTATTTTGTGACCACTTTTTACGACCTCTTGTACAACGGTCCTCTACTTACCTTAGAGACACTAAAGACGTCCTCAACCTGATCAAAACCATAAACTCAACAGTGTTTGTTGATGCCCTGATCACCCTTGATGTTGAGGCTTTATACACCAACATCCCACAAGCAGCCACACTGGATGTAGTTGAGTCAGCCCTTACATCTACCAACCTAGAATCAATGACACCTGTTCACTTTATCATGCACTGTGCCAGTCTGGCCCTGACTAAGAATTTTTTCCAGTTCGAGGATAAACTCTTCCACCAGATTCATGGCACCTCGATGGGTAGTACATTCACCCCCAGCTTAGCATGCTTGTACATGTACAATTTTGAAAAACGCTTTATTTTGCCAGAGTCTAATCCATTCTTCACAAATATTCAGCTATGGCGTCGCTACATTGACGACATCCTTGTCATTTGGCACGGACCTTTAGCCTTGGTAGACTCTTTTTCTACATGGATAAACAATCTGGATCCTTTCCTCAAATTTACCTCCTTTGTCTCTACCACTGAGGTCCCTTTTTTAGATTTGCTAATTAGCATTGAGGAAGGTCGATTAGAGACCCGCACTTTTCAAAAAGCTACAGATCGGAATAGCCTACTATTATATGATAGTCACCATCCTAAGGCACTCAGACAAAACTTACCATTTGGACAATTCCTACGCCTTCGACGGAACTGCAGCAATTTACGACTATACAACACCCAAGCTGCTGATCTACAGATCAAACTACATGACCGTCATTACCCAGAGAGAGTTATCAATACAGCTTACAAACGAGCTAAGTACAGTGATAGAGAGTCATTATTACAACTGACTCCAAAACCCACAGACCATAAACTCACCTGTGTATCAACGTTCACTCCCTTCTCAAATACGGTGAAGAAGATAATCAATAAGAGATGGTCAGTCCTCTGCAGTGGTGGTGAAGACATTCCCAAACCTGTGTTTGCGTTTAAGAGGACCACCAACATTAAAGACATGTTGGTACATACTCGACCAAAACCTACCATCACCCCTCCTAGACAGAGGACTTTATGGGACCTTCCCCCAGTCGTGGGCCATTTTCCGTGTGGAAATTGCAACATCTGTTCACTCACCAAACGTACAGACACTCTAGACCTTGAACCCTTCCTCAC
Organism: Pleurodeles waltl; assembly: GCF_031143425.1. Classification (NCBI taxonomy): domain Eukaryota; kingdom Metazoa; phylum Chordata; class Amphibia; order Caudata; family Salamandridae; genus Pleurodeles; species Pleurodeles waltl. Next base: position 33,016,788 of record NC_090442.1, read on the forward strand.
TTGGCAATTGAGGAAACACACTAACTGCAACACTCGGAATTGTGTGTATTTGATTACTTGCCCGTGTGAGCTACGATACGTAGGGATGACTACACGACCTGTGAAAATCAGGATAAATGAACATCGGAGTAATATCCGATGTGGACGCGCCACTACCAAACTCAGCATCCATTTCATTGAACTTAAACATACACCAGATGACATGTGGTGGGTGGTGCTACAGACTTGTAACTCGACAGGCACACATTCACTTTTTGAATTGGAACAACGCTGGGTGTATCGTTTGAATACCCACCGTCAGGGACTCAATGATGACATCCCTTGGTTCCACCTATCCAAATAGACAGTATGTTCAGTCTGACTACGTAACCCCCATATATATACCCTTTTTTGTTTGGATAGATTCCCTATGACGACACCTTTCATGTCAGTCTTCAACTTTGTCACCCCCGTTTTTCACCATACGATGTACAAAATTATCAGACTGTGTGATTTGATGAATGCCACGATCGATATCATTGGCATTTCTAAATGACCTGTTCTCTGTCTGGTCAATCACTGCAGACTAGGCTCACTATTAGTGGCCATTTACCATTTTAAGATGGCCGACACGAACGAGGGTTTCTCACCACCTCGTTTTTTAGAGTCCATCGTCTATTTCCAGATATGGTTGCAACTCACTAGGAGGTTGCTAGGATACCGATTCCCCTAATTAAGACATACGCGCCTATTACGCGTTATATTTAAACTCGCCGGTCCCTGGGCTACGATCACATCCGGGACCGCGAACCCCAGGGTAGGTGCTACGGAGGACTTCGGCTACTTGAAAAGTAAGTGCCCTGACCCAGCCTCTCTCGATAGATTCTTTCGAGTGTCTTTGAAGACGTACTCAATCTTGATAGACGGTGCCTGTATCCACAAGTCTATGGGACGTTTTCTTTCAGGGCGAGTGATATAAAAATGAGCAATTTGTTTTCCTCGTACCCGGTTCTGTTATGTACTCTACTTTTGGCCAAATGAGACGCCTTACTTGTAAGAGGTGAATTTCAGAATGTGTATACCATTCTTAGATGTATCGGTGCCGTAACTTCATTTTCCTCGCATGGGCGAATTACTTTGTGATGTGTGCCACATCACATTACCTATTAGAGTAAACGATCATTTTTTTTTATTTCTTTTCTACCTAAATATGGTTGTACTGAACACCCAACTTCATATTCGTTTCTAAGGGTGACGTACCAGTAATAAACTATGCATTATCTTTTTCTGCTGTGTGGATATTGTTATTTGTGTGTGTTTATGAGATACTTACACACAGTTGTGAAGTATTACTTTTGAATTTTGTTTCCACGCTATGGTCTACCGATACCCAGCTACTTTGCGGAAGATCCCTTAGACTAATGCTGGACTATAACATGTGGTCCCCCATTCGGTATATATATTGTTTCTTACCAATCAGATTTTCGGTAAGCCAGGCAAGAGGCCAACGTGATCCCATGGAACCTGTTCTTTCAGTAAAGAGGGTAAGCCTCCTTATGTGTTATTAGCATGGCTTGCTTTGCACCCACCTGGTCACTGAGTGTTGCACAGTTTGTCACAATTTGTTTTCTTCATCACAAATCTATCACTCTCTAGTACTGATGGAGTGATTTTTTACAGCGCTAATTTGAGCCCTTGTTTTCCCCTGATTTAGGGTGACTAGTAGGAAAGAGAAGCCAGTCCGGCTTGACCTCAGTAAGTGACTGATGACGCCTTGACTGTGTACGATAGTCAGCAGGAGTATAGGTATATTGATATTTTGAGAGTGATTTCTTGATTTAGTAGGTCCTGAAGAAGCGTCACTGGATCCTGTTGGACCATCACAGACGCGAAACATGTCGACCGCATACTAATGAGGAGTGGATTATTTCCACCATCCTCGTTTCTTAAATGTTTTGTGTGAGTGTCCGAGCATTACCTCTGTTTCCACTCCCTACATTTTTTTATTTTTGACCATCTCCCAATAGCAAACAATAAATCATTGAGTGAGGGATTTGAGCCAATTTTATCCTTATCTTTCTCTCTCTTGTGGATTTGTTCTTTTCTCAGATCCATATTAGGTCCCACGGCATCATCGAATATATAAAAAGATCTCCGGCAAAGAGCCCCCCCTCGGGGGGTGCCCGTCAGACATTGCAGCGCCGGTCTGACGAGGAGCTGTCCGATGATGAAGCATGACACCAACCAAGGTGTGTGAGGACCATTGCTCCTGAATTTCAGGACTCCTTTTCTTTCCTCTTATTCGGAACAGTGTACCACTTTATATTTGCATACTGAATCTGTAGTCTTGGTGCCTCTGAAGAAGAATTAATTCAGCTTTCTCAGGGTCATGTGGGAGGACATTCAATGCCATCCAGTCTTGTAGTTTATACAGACCATCCTTCAGGGGGAGAATGTGTTGAAGAGAGTTTGTTTCCTACTTCCAGGTAGAACTTTGCAACATTGTCCTGAAGAACCAAACCCTGGAGGATGCCAGGGGTAATGGGTCAAGGGTTGGAGGTGGCTGTTCCTACTCTCACAATCTGCTTGTGGTCTGTGAAGCCTGAGACCCTGGAACCAAACCCTTAAGGACTATAGGGGACATAGGTGAAAGATTGGAGGTGGCTACTCCTACGTGTGGCTGTTCCTACTCTCACCATACGCCTGTGGTTGGTGAAGCCTGAGACCAGCTCAGTTTTTCTCCACCGAAGCTCACTGGGGTCTCAAGGACCCGGCACAGTCTATGAGGGTCAATTGTATCATAAGTGGTGACAGATCGAGAAGGGTCAGAGCACAGATGCCCTTGTCGAATATGGCAGGTATGTCGTTGAGGAATTTTAATGTAGCACTATCTGTGCCTCATCCTTTGGGGATTGATAAGTGGGTGAGAGATCTGCTTGTCAACACCTGATGGTCGCAGTTCTTCTAGTAGTTCTTTAACGTGTCACCAAGCCCGAAGCCTGTAGTTTGACACATCATTAGGGTTTGCTCGGGTTCTTTTTACGGATGGGGTGATTTAGAAGAATGTTCATGTTCACAGTAGGTATGCAGGGGGTACTATAAAACTCAGCAACAGACTCATGATACTATGATGCGTAAGCAAACAGTTTTGACATTGTTGATTGGGGTTGTGTAGTGAATAATGTTTGAGATATATATTTTATTTGATCTGGCACTGTTTATGATTGTCGGGTTATCTATTATGATCATAGTCCTAATCCACATGATTTACATTAGATTAGTACATAACAAACACTGATTATTATAAGATTCTGATGATAGTTTGTGGTTTGATTCTGAGAGTTGAGATTTGAGGACAGGGTCCCTTATTAATCCTCTTGAGGGGTAAGAGTTTCCGGGGTACATCTATCGGATTCCAAACAACCCACTGTTAGAAATGGGGTCTCTGGTTGGCAGTCAGTTTGCACTCTATCCAAGCAGGGACCCTCCCTCTAGTCAGGGCAAGCTACCCCGTGGTAGCTTGGCACAAGCAGTCAGGCTTACTTCATGAGCTATGTGTAAAGTATTTGTACCAACACACACAGTAATACAGTAAAAGACTACAAAATGGACACCACACAGATTTAGAAAAATAGTAAATATTTATAAGTAGAACAAGACCAAATCCACCAAAAATCCACAACAAAAAATATGAATTTTGCAATTAAAAACACAAAAATAGTGCCTAGAAGCACCAATGCTGCAATTTGATGTTAAGCTGCATTCTGATGGAGTCATTTCCCAAAATGTGACACCACTGCCACCGTTCACGGACCCCCAGGTACAGTACCTTAGCAAAATGGGTGAAAAAAAGGCCGATACACAGAGTCGGGGAGCGAGGCGTCGCAGGATCCGATGCACCGTCGGTTCTGGTGCTGCGGCCCGAAGGAGCGTAGGCGTCACGAAGAGGAGTCAGGTCCTTGTTGCAGAGCGGTGGAGGTGAGGCGGTGTTGGTTGCGAGGAGTTGGTCCCTGGCACCTCTGGCAAAGTCAAAGTCACGATGCTGCGGGGTGACCGTGCTGCAACGGAGTCGGGTGTCACGAACATTGGGGTTACGACACTCTGATTTTGCAAGTTCTTGGGATGTCAACCTGCGATGTCAGTGGGGTCGCCACGCTACTGCGAGGTCCATGGCTTCAGGTGCTGGCAGCGTCACGAGTTCCATGCAGCAGCGTCCTTACAAAGTCGCTGGGCTTTGTCCTATGTCGTTTCATTGGAATTTCACCAGAAATTCATTTCCAGGGGCCCAGGAACTGGAATGGCATAGTCTGGCAAGCTAGAGTCCACATCATGCAGACTCAGAGACTGGTTGGTGAAGCCATTGTTGTCCCTGAGACTTCAAAAACAGGAGGGAAGCTCAGTCCAAGCCCTTGGAGATACCTCTCAAGCAGGAATGCACAACAAAGTCCAGTCTTTGTCCCCCTTTCACAGACAGAAGCAGCAACAGCAGGATAGCCCAACAAAGCATAGTCACAGGCAGGGGCAGCACGTCTCCTCAGCGCTTCAGCTCTTCTCCTTTGCAGAGGTTCTTCTTGAATCCTTGAAGTAATCCAAAGCCTGGACTTTTGGGTTCAATACTTATACCCCTTTCTGCCTTTGAAGTTGCCCAACTTCAAAGAAAAGTCTCTGTTGTTTACAGGATCCTGCCTTGCCCAGGCCAGGCCCCACACACGTACCAGGGGATTGGAGACTGCATTGGGTGAGGGCAGGAACAGTCCATTCAGGTGTGAATGACCACTCCTCCCTCCACTCTAGCTCAGATGGCTCATCAGGACACGGAGGCTACACCCCAGCTCCCTTGGTGTCACTGTCTAGAGGAGATTCACAAACAGCCGAACTGTCAGCCTGACCCAGACAGGGAACTCACAAACAGGCAAAGTAACAGAATGGTTAAAGCAAGAAAATGCCTACTTTCTAAAAGTGGCATTTTCAAACTAAAAATCTAAAAACCAAGTTCAGTAAAAGAAGTACTTTTAAATTGTGAGTTCAGAGACCCCAAACTCTAACTTTCTATCTGCGCTCAAAGGAAAACTAAACTTTAAGGATATTTAAAGGCAGCTCCCATGTAACCTATGAGAGATAGGTTTTGCTACAGTGAAAACCGAATTTGGCAGTATTTCACTGTTAGGACATGTAAAACACATCAGTACATGTCCCACCATTAACATACACTGCACCCTGCCCAGGAGGCTACCTAGGGCCTACCTTAGGGGTGCCTTACATGTACAAAAAGGGAAGGTTTGGGCCTGGCAAGTGGGTACACTTGCCAGGTCAAATTGGCAGTTTAAAACTGCACACACAGACACTGCAGTGGCAGATCTGAGCCATGTTTACAGGGCTGCTTATGTGGGTGGCACAACCAGTGCTGCAGTCCCACTAGTAGCATTTGATGTACAGGCCCTGGGCATACATAGTGCACTTTACTAGGGACTTACTAGTAAATCAGATATGCCAGCCATGGAAAAGGCAATTGCTCATCCAATTTACACAGGGAACACTTGCACTTTAGCAGTGGTCAGCAGTGGTAAAGTGCCCAGAGTACCAAAAACAGTAAAAACAGAGTCTAGCACACAGGGAATCAGAGGCAAAATAAGACAGGGGAGACCACGCCAAGGATGCCTGGTCTAACACCCACACTCCTGTAATCATGAACTAGAGGAGCGGGTGCGAAATGCCCGTCTGTTTTCCCCTTCTCTTCAAAGGACTGCTGTCATGGCTGGAAAAAATCTATCTGGGTATCAACCTCAAAACAGAGGGGATCTTGGGACACAATATTGTGATACATGATGCCTGCTCTTCAAGCACTTCACTGGCTCCCAGTGGCAAGACCTATCCCTTCTAGATCCTCTCTGTATAGCTCACCAAGCCTTTCATGGAGCCTGGGCGATCGTTCTTTTGTAAGTATCCATAACAACCAACCAATCAGAGCTGTCCAATAAAGACTTGTCCCACTGCTGACCCCTGCCAGGTTTAGAAAGGCCTTACCCCCTTTGAGATACAGAGAACCAATCTCTGGAACTTCCGTCAGCAAGAATAAGAAACCTTCCTAATCACCTGGAAGTCCTGTAAGGAAATGCCTCCTTGGCATGGTTACCCCCTAACGTTTTTCCTTTGCTGATGCTAAGTTTTGAGTGAAAGTGTGCTGGGACACTGCTAACCAGGCCCCAGCACCAGTGTTCTTTCCCTAAACTGTACCTTTGCTTCCACAATTGGCACAGCCCTGGCACTCAGATAAGTCCCTTGTAACTGGTACCCCTGGTACCAAGGGCCCTGATGCCAGGGAAGGTCTCTACGGGCCGCAGCATGTCTTATGCCACCCTGGGGACCCCTCACTCAGCACATGCACACTGCCTCTCAGCTTGTGTGTGCTGGTTGGGAGAAAATGACTAAGTCGACATGGCACTCCCCTCAGAGTGCCCTGCCAACCTCACACTGCCTGTGGCATAGGTAAGTCACCCCTCTAGCAGGCCTTACAGCCCTAAGGCAGGGTGCACTATACCACAGGTGAGGGCATATGTGCATGAGCACTATGCCCCTACAGTGTCTAAGCAAAACCTTAGACATTGTAAGTGCAGGGTAGCCATAAGAGTATATGGTCTGAGAGTTTGTCAAACACAAACTCCACAGTTCCATAATGGCTACACTGAAAACTGGGAAGTTTGGTATCAAACGTCTCAGCACAATAAACGCACACTGATGCCAGTGTGCAATTTATTGTAACATACACCCAGAGAGCATCTTAGAGATGCCCCCTGAATGCCAATCTGACTTCTAGAGTAGGCTGACCAGTTTCTGACAGCCTGCCACACACCAGACATGTTGCTGGCCACATGGGGAGAGTGCCTTTGTCACTCTGTGGCCAGGAACAAAGCCTGTACTGGGTGGAGGTGCGCAGGAACTGTAACACCTGGTGGTGAGCCTCAAAGGCTCACCCCTTTTGTTACAGCGCCCCAGGGCATCCCAGTTAGTGGAGATGCCCGCCTCTTCGCCCACTGCCCCCACTTTTGGCGACAAGGCTGGAGGAGATAACGAGAAAAACAAGGAGGAGTCACCCACCAGTCAGGACAGCTCCTAAGGTGTCCTGAGCTGAGGTGACCCCGCCTTTAGAAATCCTCCATCTTAGTTTTGGAGGATTCCCCCAATAGGATTAGGGATGTGCCCCCCCTCCCCACAGGGAGGAGGCACAAAGAGGGTGTAGCCACTCTCAAGGACAGTAGTCATTGGCTACTGCCCTCCCAGACCTAAACACACCCCTAAATTTAGTATTTAGGGGCACCCCAGATACCAGGAAATCAGATTCCTGCAACCTGAAGAAAAAAGAAGGACTGCTGACCTACAAACCTGCAGAGAAGACGGACGACAACAACTGCTTTGGCCCCAGCCTTACCGGCCTGTCTCCTACTTCGAAAACCTGCAACCAATGACGCATCCGACAGGGACCAGCGACCTCTGAAGCCTCAGAGGACTGCCCTGGACTAAAGGACCAAGAAACTCCTGTGAGCAGCGGCTCTGCTCAAAACCAGCAACTTCTTTGCAACAAAGAAGCAACCTTCAAAGACTTCACGTTTCCCGCCGGAAGCGTAAGCCTAAACACTCTGCCCCGGCTCGAGATCCAGAGAACAAACACCACAGGGAGGACTGCCCGGCGACTGCGAGCCCGTGAGCATCCAGAGACAACCCCCCTGAGCCCCCACAGCGATGCCTGCAGAGAGAATCCAGAGGCTCCCCCTGACCGTGACTGCCTGTAACAAGGGACCCAATGCCTGGAACCAGCACTGCACCCGCAGCCCCCAGGACCTGAAGGAACCGAACTTCAGCGCAGGAGTGACCCCCAGGCTACCCTCTGCCTAGCCCAGGTGGTGGCTGTCCCAAGAAGCCCCCGCGCCTGCCTGCACCACTAGACTGACCCCCGGGTCCCTCCATTGATTCCTATCTGAAACCCGATGCCTGCTTTGCACACTGCACCCAGCCACCCCTGTGCCGCTGAGGGTGTGTTTTGTGTGCCTACTTTTGTCCCCCCCAGTGCTTTACAAAACCCCCCTGGTCTGCCCCGAGGACGCGGGTACTTACCTGCTGGCAGACTGGAACCGGAGAACCCCTGTTCTCCATTGGCGCCTATATGATTTGGGCACCTCTTTGAACTCTGCACCTGACCGGCACTGAGCTGCTGGTGTGGTAACTTTGGGGTTGCCTTGAACCCCCAACAGTGGGCTGCCTATTCCCTAGAACTGAGACTTGTAAGTGTTTTACTTACCTCACAATCTAACCAATACTTACTTCCCCCCAAGAACTGTTGATTTTTGCACTGTATCCACTTTTAAAATAGCTTATTGCCATTTTAACGAAAACTGTATATGATATTGCTTTTATTCAAAGTTCCTAACCTACCTATGTGAAGTACCTTGCATTTTATGTGTTTACTTCAAATCTTGAACCTGTGGTTCTTAAAAAAAACTAAGAAAATATATTTTTCTATATAAAAACCTATTGGTCTGGGGTAAGTCTTTGAGTGTGTGTTCCTCATTTATTGCCTGTGTGTGTACAACAAATGCTTAACACCACCCTCTGATAAGCCTACTGCTCGACCACACTACCACAAAACAGAGCATTAGAATGATCTAATTTTGCCACTCTTACCTCTAAGGGAAACCCTTGGACTCTGTGCACACTATCTCTTACTTTGAGATAGTATATACAGAGCCAACTTCCTACAAGTTCCAAGAGCCAGGTCCCTGCACATCAAGCAGGAACCCAGCTGGAGGCGGTATGGCCTGACAAGTGAAACCTTATCTACCTTAGAAGAATCTCTGCCACCAGCTCCCAGGTGCAGCACTGTGAGCGCTGTTTACCGTCTCCTCAATTTAAATGCATTAGGAACTGGGCTCACACTAACATAGCCTCCGTTTACACTGTCTTCCATCTTGGATCTCTGTCACCAGCTCCAAGTGCAGCACTGTGAGCGCTGTTTACCTTCTCCTCAATTTAAATGCATTAGGATCTGGGCTCATGCTAACATAGCCTCCGTTTACACTGTCCTCCATCTTAAATCTCTGTCACCAGCTCCCAAGTGCAGCACCGTGAGCGCTGTTTACCTTCTCCTCAATTTAAATGCATTAGGAACTGGGCTCACGCTAACATAGCCTGCGTTTACACTGCCATCCATCTTGGATCACTGTCATAGGTTACCGTGTGATGTCTGTGCTACTGTGTCTTGTTCTAAATAAAGGAGTACAAGTTTAATGAATGAAGAATGTTCTGGAGACTTTTCCCACCTCCGTGCTTAGCCAAGGACTCTCTATCTGTGCACAATGTATCAACCAGTCAGCTCGAACAAACAGCGAGAACGTCTAAATCCAATGTCGTACTGCCATGGGAGAACCTGCAAATGTAATGTCCAAATTCAAATTGCAAATCATTTACAGAGCGCATGGCTACCCGACGTTCGGGTTTCACTATCCGCTATCCAACAAGATTGAGTGAGTGACTAACCAGAAGATTCATGAAACAGGAAACTCAAGAGGTTATTATCACCTCACTTCGCAGACTTCTGGGCAATGAATTCCATAATTTAGGTGCCAAGTATGTGAAAGACCTCGCTCCGTTTCTTGCTCTTTGGATTCTGGGAATGACGAACAGCTCCTGGTTGTGGGGCCTTAGATCCTTGTTTGCCCTGTAGGGAGACATCAGATGTTGCAGGAGAAAAGGTCCTGTTCTGTACTTTGACTGATGCTCAATACAAATGCCTTGATTACGACTTCGGCGGTCTTTCAAAAACATCACCGAAGCAGTTCTGGCGGTATTGGTGGCTCCCTATTATAACATTTCCGCTGGTCCAGCGGAAATGTTACATCAACATTGCAGCCAGCTCATAATAGAGCCGTCGGCAATGTTAATGTGCAGCGGGTGCAGCAGCACCCGTCGCGCATTTCACTGCCGGAAATTCGGGCAGTGAAATGTGCGATGGGGCTGTGCCTGGGGGGCTCCTGCACTGCCCATGCCAAGTGCATGGGCAGTGCAGGGGACCCCAGGGGCACCCGGAGTCCCCCTTACTGCCAGCCTTTCCATGGCGGTGTTTACAGGCTGGCAGTTGGGGACTCATAATCCCCAGGGCAGCGCGGTGTTACCCCCAGTGTACCGCCGGCCGCCAGGGTTGTAATGAGGCCCAAAGTGCCATGAATTGCACTCTACTACTTAGGGCAACCAATGAAGCGTTTTGAGTGCAGTGGCTGCAGACTCTGCTTTCAGGATCCCTAGCAGTATGCGAGCAGTGGCATTCTGGATGATCCGTAACTTATTTATCGCTGCTTTTGGACTTCCTAAATGGAGAGCGTTATCATAATCACGGTGGGAAAGTGTAGGAAAGTACAATCTTGCCTGGCATGTTACCCCCATTTTTCACTGTATATATGTTGTTTTAGTTGTATGTGTCACTGGGACCCTGCCAGCCAGGGCCCCAGTGCTCATAAGTGTGCCTGAATGTGTTACCTGTGTAGTGACTAACTGTCTCACTGAGGCTCTGCTATCCAGAACCTCAGTGGTTATGCTCTCGCATTTCTTTCAAATTGTCACTAACAGGCTAGTGACCAATTTTACCAATTTACATTGGCATACTGGAACACCCTTATAATTCCCTAATATATGGTACTGAGGTACCCAGGGTATTGGGGTTCCAGGAAATCCCTATGGGCTGCAGCATTTCTTTTGCCACCCATAGGGAGCTCTGACAATTCTTACACAGGCCTGCCACTGCAGCCTGAGTGAAATAACGTCCACGTTATTTTACAGCCATTTACCACTGCACTTAAGTAACTTATAAGTCACCTATATGTCTAACCTTTACCTGGTAAAGGTTAGGTGCAAAGTTACTTAGTGTGAGGGCACCCTGGCACTAGCCAAGGTGCCCCCACATTGTTCAGGGCCAATTCCCCAGACTTTGTGAGTGCGGGGACACCATTACACGCGTGCACTACACATAGGTCACTACCTATGTGTAGCTTCATAATGGTAACTCCGAATATGGCCATGTAACATGTCTATGATCATGGAATTGCCCCCTCTATGCCATCCTGGCATAGTTGGCACAATCCCATGATCCCAGTGGTCTGTAGCACAGACCCTGGTACTGCCAAACTGCCTTTTCAGGGGTTTCACTGCAGCTACTGCCAACCCCTCAGACAGGTTTCTGCCCTCCTGGGGTCCAGCCAGGCCTGGCCCAGGATGGCAGAACAAAGGACTTCCTCTGAGAGAGGGTGTTACACCCTCTCCCTTTGGAAAATGGTGTGAAGGCAGGGGAGGAGTAGCCTCCCCCAGCCTCTGGAAATGCTTTCATGGGCACAGATGGTGCCCATTTCTGCATAAGCCAGTCTACACCGGTTCAGGGACCCCTTAGCCCTGCTCTGGCGCGAAACTGGACAAAGGAAAGGGGAGTGACCACTCCCCTGACCTGCACCTCCCCTGGGAGGTGTCCAGAGCTCCTCCAGTGTGCTCCAGACCTCTGCCATCTTGGAAACAGAGGTGCTGCTGGCACACTGGACTGCTCTGAGTGGCCAGGGCCAGCAGGTGACGTCACAGACTCCTTCTGATAGGCTCCTTCAGGTGTTGCTAGCCTATCCTCTCTCCTAAGTAGCCAAACCCTCTTTTCTGGCTATTTAGGGTCTCTGCTTTGGGGAATTCCTTAGATAACGAATGCAAGAGCTCATCATAGTTCCTTTGCATCTCTCTCTTCACCTTCTGCCAAGGAATCGACTGCTGACCGCGCTGGAAGCTTGCAAAACTGCAACAAAGTAGCTAAGACGACTACTGCAACTCTGTAACGCTGATCCTGCTGCCTTCTCGACTGTTTTCCTGGTGGTGCATGCTGTGGGGGTAGTCTGCCTCCTCTCTGCACTAGAAGCTCCGAAGAAATCTCCTGTGGGTCGACGGAATCTTCCCCCTGCAACCGCAGGCACCAAAGAACTGCATTACCGGTACTCTGGGTCTCCTCTCAGCACAACGAGCGAGGTCCCTTGATTCCAGCAACTCTGTCCAAGTGACTCCCACAGTCCAGTGACTCTTCAGTCCAAGTTTGGTGGAGGTAAGTCCTTGCCTCCCCACGCCAGACTGCATTGCTGGGAACCGCGTCTTTTGCAGCTACTCCGGCCTCTGTGCACTTCCGGCGGAAACCCTTTGTGCACAGCCAAGCCTGGGTCCACGGCACTCTAACCTGCATTGCACGACTTTCTAAGTTGTCCTCCGGCGGCGTGGGACTCCTTTGTGCAACTTCGGGTGAGCACCGTTTCACTCTTCTTCGTAGTGCCTGTTCCGGCACTTCTGCGGGTGCTGCCTGCTTCTGAGTGGGCTCCTTGTCTTGCTCGACGCCCCCTCTGTCCCCAGACGCAATTGGCGACATCCTGGTCCCTCCTGGGCCACAGCAGCATCCAAAATCCCTAACCGCACGATTTGCAGCTAGCAAGGCTTGTTGGCGTTCTTTCGGCGGGAAAACACTTCTGCATGACTCTCCACGGCGTGGGGGATCCATCTCCAAAGGGGAAGTCTCTAGCCCTTGTCGTTCCTGCAGAATCCTAAGTTTCTACTGTCCAGTAGCAGCTTCTTTGCACCCACAGCTGGCATTTCCTGGGCATCTGCCCATCTCCGACTTGCTTGTGACTTTTGGACTTGGTCCCCTTGTTCCACAGGTACCCTCGACTGGAAATCCATTGTTGTTGCATTGCTGGTTTGTGTCTTTCCTGCAGAATTCCCCTATCACGACTTCTTTGTCCTTTGGGGAACTTTAGTGCACTTTTCACTCACTTTTCAGGGTCTTGGGGTTACTATTTTCTAATAGTCCCAGCGACCCTCTACAAGGTCACATAGGTTTGGGGTCCATTCGTGGTTCGCATTCCACTTTTGGAGTATATGGTTTGTGTTGCCCCTATCCCTATGTGTCCCCATTGCATCCTATTGTAACTATACATTGTTTGCACTGTTTTCTAAGACTATACTGCATATTTTTGCTATTGTGTATATATATCTTGTATATATTTGTTATTCTCATACTGAGGGTACACTATGAGATACTTTGGCATATTGTCATAAAAATAAAGTACCTTTATTTTAATATAACTGTGTATTGTGTTTTCTTATGATATTGTGCAAGTGACACTAGTGGTACTGTAGGAGCTTCACTCGTCTCCTAGTTCAGCCTAAGCTGCTCTGCTAAACTACCATTATCTATCAGCCTAAGCTGCTAGACACCCTATACACTAATAAGGGATACCTGGGCCTGGTGCAAGGTGTAAGTACCCCTTGGTACTCACTACAAGCCAGTCCAGCCTCCTACAGAAAGGATCACTCCTTGGATCACCGCTCCGTGTGCTTCCACAGAGAGCCAATTAAACAGCTTCCTGGCCACTTTTTTCCCTTGAGGAGCTATTGTCAGATGTTCATCCAAAATCATTTCCAGGCTCGTTAACCCAGGGAAGTTGGCGACCCTCTTCCAGAGAGAGATTGAACATATCGGCCAACATACCAGCCATCGCCTCGCCCCATTCAATAAATGTAATCGCCTACACTAACCGTCTCCTCTATTGAGCCTCACAGGGCATCATAGATGCCGGTCGCTTTCCCGAGAATGTGACCTGCCAGAGCTTCGCATCATTCTACTGATGCAATAGGCCCCGATTCTGGAGTATCATGCGTTACACATGAATTTACTACCTTATATACCGCTCTAAGGGAGTTCCCTGATTGTTTAATCCTTTCTGCAGGGTCTCTTGTCCAGGCCTTCCAAATTTGATGGTAATATTTTAATATATAACGTCTTTTCAAGCTTGTCCTCATTGGTGCTGTAGATTTGGGGGGCCTAGGCCCTCATACTAGAGAATAACGTGACGCAGACACAGTGGCATGGTGCTAATAACTGGCCTCGGGCACGTGCTCCTGACCCTTTTTATTGGCAGGATCACCTGACCGGTGACGCCTGTGTTGGGTGGGTGTGGGGTGTAGATGTAAGGCCAGCCCTCAACCGAGTGGGGTTTCAGGCGATTGACATGGAGCACCCTAAGGGGACTCCTGGCAGTGCCTAAGTCAACTAAGTAGGTGACTTCACCCTTCTTTTCAACAATTATGTGGGGTCCACTCCATTTATCTTGGAGTGTTCTTGAAGCCACAGGCTCCAAGACCCACACTTTCTGCCCTGGTTGGTACTGAACCAAAACAGCCTTCTGGTCATGCCATTGCTTTTGGAGCTCTTGGCTGGCCTGAAGGTTTTTACTGGCCTTTTTCATGTACTCAGACATCCTAGATCTTAGGCCAAGTACATAGTCCACTATGTCTTGCTTTGGAGCTTTTAAAGGTTGTTCCCAACCCTCCTTAACAAGTGTTAGAGGACCTCTCACAGGGTGTCCAAATAGGAGTTCAAAGGGGCTGAAGCCCACTCCTTTTTGGGGTACCTCCCTGTAAGCAAAAAGGAGGCAAGGTAACAGGAGATCCCATCTGCTGCGGAGTTTTTCAGGGAGTCCCATTATCATACCTTTGAGAATTTTGTTAAATCTCTCCACCAATCCATTTGTTTGTGGATGATAGGGTGTGGTGAACTTGTATGTAACACCACACTCCTTCCACATGGCCTTTAAGTAAGCAGACATGAAATTGCTTCCCCTGTCTGATACCACCTCTTTTGGGAAGCCCACCCTGGAAAAGATTCCCAGGAGGGCCTTTGCCACTGCAGGAGCTATAGTGGTCCTTAGAGGAATTGCTTCAGGATATCTGGTGGCATGGTCCACTACCACCAAGATAAACCTATTGCCTGAAGCAGTAGGAGGTTTAAGGGGGCCAACCATGTCAACCCCTACCTTTTCAAAGGGAACCCCAACCACTGGAAGTGGAATAAGGGGTGCCTTTGGAGTGCCACCTGTCTTGCCACTGGCTTGACAGGTTTCACAGGGCTTACAAAATTCCTTTGCGTCCTCTGACATTCTAGGCCAATGAAACAAGGGAACAAGCCTGTCCCAAGTTTTCATTTGCCCCAAATGTCCAGCTAAGGGAATGTCGTGGGCTAGAGTTAGGAGGAACTTTCTGTACTCCTGAGGAATCACCAATCTCCTGGCAGCTCCAGGTTTTGGATCCCTTGCTTCAGTGTACAAGAGGTTGTCCTCCCAGTAAACTCTGTGAGAGTCACTGACATCCCCATTTGCTTGTTTGACAGCTTGCTGCCTTAGACCCTCTAGTGTGGGACAGGTATGCTGTGCCACACTCAGCTCCTCCCTGGCAGGCCCCCCTTCACCCAAAAGCTCAGCAGTGTCTGCTTCCAGCTCCTCTGGTGTAGGTTCTGCACAGGGTGGAAATTCTTCTTCCTTAGAAGTAGAATCCACTGTAGAGGGAGGGATAGTAGGTAGTGTTTTACCTTTACTAACCCTAGCTTTAGGGAGCACTTGGTCCATTCTTCCAGGATCCAAGTCACCCTGTCCTTTTTGCTTTTTTGCCTGAGCCCTGGTCAAAGCAAAAATATGCCCTGGAATGCCCAGCATTGCTGCATGAGCCTCCAACTCCACTTCTGCCCAAGCTGATGTCTCTACATCATTCCCTAATAGACAGTCTACAGGTAAATCTGAGGCAACCACAACTTTCTTTGGGCCAGTAACCCTCCCCCAGTTGAGATTCACAACAGACATGGGGTGGCTAAGGGTGTTGTTATGAGCATCGGTTACTTGGTACTGGTGACCAAGTTGGTGTTGTTCACGGTGGACCAGTTTCTCTATTACCATTGTAACACTGGCACCTGTGTCCCTGTAGGCCTGAACCTCAACACCATTTATTAGGGGTAGTTGCTTGTACTTATCCATGTTAAGGGGACAAGCAACCAAGGTGGCTAAATCAATAGCGCCCTCAGAGACTAACACAGCCTCCGTGGTCTCCCTAATCAGACCAACCCCAACTAAGTTACCAAATGTGAGCCCAGCTACTCCCTTGGATTGGCTATTAGTAGGGTTCCTCCCACCACCACTGCTATTAGTAGGGACACTAGGTGTAGCAGCAGGGGTTGTAGTGGTAGGAGGCTTGGTGCTTTTCTTTGGACAACTGGGATCTGTTGTCCAATGGCCTTTTTGTTTTACATAAATAGCACCATGGTTTCTTTTCTTTGTTTTGATTTGAAGAGGATTTGGGCCCACCACCCCCACCAGAGTGTTTTTGTGGGCCTGATGAAGACTCATTTTTAGATTCGTCCCCACCCTTGTCAGAAGACTTACCATACTTCTTCTTGCCATCTTTGTCACCCCGTATGAACTTTTCTGTACACCCTTGTTCTGACCCATTTGCCTTCTTTCCCAATTCTTGGGGAGAGGTCAGATCAGAGTCCACCAGGTACTGGTGCAACAAATCAGACACACAATTATTAAGAATATTCTCTCTCAGGATTAAGTTATACAGGCTTTCATAATCAGTAACTTTACTGCCATGTAACCACCCCTCCAAGGCCTTCACTGAATGGTCAACAAAGTCTACCCAGTCTTGTGAAGACTCCTTTTTGGTTTCTCTGAACTTCATCCTGTACTGTTCAGTGGTTAAGCCATAACCATCTAGGAGTGCATTCTTAAGAACTGTAAAATTATTGGCATCACATTCTTTCACAGTAAGGAGCCTATCCCTACCCTTTCCACTAAATGATAGCCATAGGATAGCAGCCCACTGCCTTTGAGGAACATCCTGTACAACACAGGCCCTCTCAAGTGCAGCGAACCACTTGTTAATGTCATCCCCCTCCTTATAAGGGGGAACTATCTTGTGCAGATTCCTAGAATCATGCTCTTTTGCAGGATGACTATTTGGAATACTGCTGCTGCCACCATGGGATTCAAATCCCAGTTTCTATCTTTCTCTTTCTATCTCTAAGGACTGCCTATCTAAATCCAGCTGTTGCTTCTTGAGCTTCAGTCTGGATTGTTCCACTCTCAATCTATTGAGCTCCCTTTCTAACATTCTGTCATCAGGGTCGGTGGGTGAGGCATGTCTTGAAACAGAAGTATGCTGAGATTGAACAGAAGGAGACCTGGCCCTAACAGATGACACTCTAACATTCTGGCCTACAGAAGTAACACTTTTACTGTGATGAGAAACAACACTATGACTGTGATGAGAAACAACACTATTACTGTGATGTGAATTCACATCAGTACCAGCTATGCTAGGTGGCTTGCTAGGGGGCAGGTTGGTAAGATTCCCTCCCAAATCTTTTGCTAGGGGTACCCCAGAATCAGAGTGGGAACCATCAGCTAATTTCTCACCAGAAGTGCCACCTAAGGTCTTATCTTGTTCAATGAGCATATTAACCAACAGTTGTCTTGAGGGATTCTTCCCTACCCCTAAACCTCTATCTATGACTCCTTGCTTCCTTCCAGCTAAGGTTGTCATAAGCTATGTTGGACAGATCAAGAGTTTGGCCTGTACCAGACATGATAGAAAGTGATTAAGGGACAGAAAATGTGAGAAAAAAGTTTTTAGAACTTTTTGAAAAGACAGAAAAAAAAACTTTTTAAGTGGCTGGCAAAACACCACAACGTGTCCAGCAGGGCACTACAGGTGCATTCCCTTTGTCTAAAGTCCTATAAAAGGACAAGCATTTCTCTGTCCTCTTGAACTCTCTAACTCCCATCTTTAGGAGGCGAATCTATCACGGATTTTATATAGAACTTTACTGAGTTCCTTAAACTTATTAATTATGCACTTTAGCTGTTAACTTATTGATGGTCTTTTCCATGTATTTTACATATAATCTCCTCATTTAAACTTTCAAACCATAACCGGTGTCTGTCATTCTCGTCAAAATGCCTCAGTGGTGAATACTGAATTTGATCGCAAATATACCATTGACAGGTTTAATTGGGGGGGCACCAAAGTCAGTACCACTCCCGGTCCCAGCCATTGGCGTGCTTTGGTATGATCATTTGAGATAGGTTGGCACTGACTGCACCAGGTTTGCAGCAAAACAGCATCAGTGGTCTCCAATCCACACACGCCGTACATAATGTTTCACATAAAGGTGACACTATGAAGATACATCATCCCCATCACGCAAACCAGGCAGGGCACTAACTCACATGACCGATCGTCCTCACACCCTTCTCTATGAATGACCGACATGCAGAGGCGGAGCACCAAGTGCACAGCAACCCAGCATCGGTGGTCCCTGTGAGAAAGTAGCCTCTTTCTAGCCTTGTTACCCCCACTTATGGCCTGTTTGTGAGTGTATGTCAGGGTGTTTTCACTGTCTCACTGGGATCCTGCTAGCCAGGGCCCAGTGCTCATAGTGAAAACCCTATGTTTTCAGTATGTTTGTTATGTGTCACTGGGACCCTGCTACTCAGGACCCCAGTGCTCATAAGTTTGTGGCCTATATGTATGTGTTCCCTGTGTGGTGCCTAACTGTCTCACTGAGGCTCTGCTAACCAGAACCTCAGTGGTTAGGCTCTCTCATTTCTTTCAAATTGTCACTAACAGGCTAGTGACCAATTTTACCAATTTACATTGGTTTACTGGAACACCCTTATAATTCCCTAGTATATGGTACTGAGGCACCCAGGGTATTGGGGTTCCAGGAGACCCCTATGGGCTGCAGCAATTCTTTTGCCACCCATAGGGAGCTCTGACAATTCTTACACAGGCCTGCCACTGCAGCCTGAGTGAAATAACGTCTACGTTATTTCACAGCCATTTTACACTGCACTTAAGTAACTTATAAGTCACCTATATGTCTAACCTTTACCTGGTAAAGGTTAGGTGCAAAGTTACTTAGTGTGAGGGCACCCTGGCACTAGCCAAGGTGCCCCCACATTGTTCAGGGCCAATTCCCCGGACTTTGTGAGTGCGGGGACACCATTACACGCGTGCACTACATATAGGTCACTACCTATATGTAGCTTCACAATGGTAACTCCGAATATGGCCATGTAACATGTCTATGCCCCCTCTATGCCATCCTGGCATAGTTGGCACAATCCCATGATCCCAGTGGTCTGTAGCACAGACCCTGGTACTGCCAAACTGCCTTTCCTGGGGTTTCACTGCAGCTACTGCTGCTGCCAACCCCTCAGACAGGCATCTGCCCTCCTGGAGTCCAGCCAGGCCTGGCCCAGGATGGCAGAACAAAGAACTTCCTCTGAGAGAGGGTGTTACACCCTCTCCCTTTGGAAAATGGTGTGAAGGCAGGGGAGGTGTAGCCTCCCCCAGCCTCTGGAAATGCTTTCTTGGGCACAGATGTGCCCAATTCTGCATAAGCCAGTCTACCCCGGTTCAGGGGACCCCTTAGCCCTGCTCTGGCGCGAAACTGGACAAAGGAAAGGGGAGTGACCACTCCCCTGACCTGCACCTCCCCTGGGAGGTGTCCAGAGCTCCTCCAGTGTGCTCCAGACCTCTGCCATCTTGGAAACAGAGGTGCTGCTGGCACACTGGACTGCTCTGAGTGGCCAGTGCCACCAGGTGACGTCAGAGACTCCTTCTGATAGGCTCCTTCAGGTGTTAGTAGCCTATCCTCTCTTCTAGGTAGCCAAACCCTCTTTTCTGGCTATTTAGGGTCTCTGTCTCTGGGGAAACTTTAGATAACGAATGCAAGAGCTCATCCGAGTTCCTCTGCATCTCTCTCTTCACCTTCTGCCAAGGAATCGACTGCTGACCGCGCTGGAAGCCTGCAAACCTGCAACATAGTAGCAAAGACGACTACTGCAACTCTGTAACGCTGATCCTGCCGCCTTCTCGACTGTTTTCCTGGTGGTGCATGCTGTGGGGGTAGTCTGCCTCCTCTCTGCACTAGAAGCTCCGAAGAAATCTCCCGTGGGTCGACGGAATCTTCCCCCTGCAACCGCAGGCACCAAAAAGCTGCATTACCGGTCCCTTGGGTCTCCTCTCAGCACGACGAGCGAGGTCCCTCGAATCCAGCAACTCTGTCCAAGTGACCCCCACAGTCCAGTGACTCTTCAGTCCAAGTTTGGTGGAGGTAAGTCCTTGCCTCACCTCGCTAGACTGCATTGCTGGGAACCGCGACTTTTGCAGCTACTCCGTCCTCCGTGCACTTCCGGCGGAAATCCTTTGTGCACAGTCCAGCCTGGGTCCACGGCACTCTAACCTGCATTGCACGACCTCCTAAGTTGTTCTCCGGCGACGTGGGACTTCTTTGTGCGACTTCGGGTGAGCACCGTTTCACGCATCCTCGTAGTGCCTGTTTCTGGCACTTCTCCGGGTGCTACTGTGAGAAAGTAGCCTCTTTCTAGCCTTGTTACCCCCACTTTTGGCCTGTTTGTGAGTGTATGTCAGGGTGTTTTCACTGTCTCACTGGGATCCTGCTAGCCAGGGCCCAGTGCTCATAGTGAAAACTATATGTTTTCAGTATGTTTGTTATGTGTCACTGGGACCCTGCTAGTCAGGACCCCAGTGCTCATAAGTTTGTGGCCTATATGTATGTGTTCCCTGTGTGGTGCCTAACTGTCTCACTGAGGCTCTGCTAACAGAACCTCAGTGGTTATGCTCTCTCTGTACAAATTGTCACTAACAGGCTAGTGACCAATTTTACCAATTTACATTGGCTTACTGGAACACCCTTATAATTCCCTAGTATATGGTACTGAGGTACCCAGGGTATTGATGTTCCAGGAGATCCCTATGGGCTGCAGCATTTCTTTTGCCACCCATAGGGAGCTCTGACAATTCTTACACAGGCCTGCCACTGCAGCCTGAGTGAAATAACGTCCACGTTATTTCACAGCCATTTTACACTGCACTTAAGTAACTTATAAGTCACCTATATGTCTAACCTTTACCTGGTAAAGGTTAGGTGCAAAGTTACTTAGTGTGAGGGCACCCTGGCACTAGCCAAGGTGCCCCCACATTGTTCAGGGCCAATTCCCCGGACTTTGTGAGTGCGGGGACACCATTACACGCGTGCACTACATATAGGTCACTACCTATATGTAGCTTCGCAATGGTAACTCCGAATATGGCCATGTAACATGTCTATGATCATGGAATTGCCCCCTCTATACCATCCTGGCATAGTTGGCACAATCCCATGATCCCAGTGGTCTGTAGCACAGACCCCGGTACTGCCAAACTGCCCTTCCTGGGGTTTCACTGCAGCTGCTGCTGCTGCCAACCCCTCAGACAGGCATCTGCCCTCCTGGGGTCCAGCCAGGCCTGGCCCAGGATGGCAGAACAAAGGACTTCCTCTGAGAGAGGGTGTTACACCCTCTCCCTTTGGAAAATGGTGTGAAGGCAGGGGAGGAGTAGCCTCCCCCAGCCTCTGGAAATGCTTTCTTGGGCACAGATGTGCCCAATTCTGCATAAGCCAGTCTACACCGGTTCAGGGGACCCCTTAGCCCTGCTCTGGCGCGAAACTGGACAAAGGAAAGGGAAGTGACCACTCCCCTGACCTGCACCTCCCCTGGGAGGTGTCCAGAGCTCCTCCAGTGTGCTCCAGACCTCTGCCATCTTGGAAACAGAGGTGCTGCTGGCACACTGGACTGCTCTGAGTGGCCAGTGCCACCAGGTGACGTCAGAGACTCCTTCTGATAGGCTCCTTCAGGTGTTGCTAGCCTATCCTCTCTCCTAGGTAGCCAAACCCTCTTTTCTGGCTATTTAGGGTCTCTGTCTCTGGGGAAACTTTAGATAACGAATGCAAGAGCTCATCCGAGTTCCTCTGCATCTCTCTCTTCACCTTCTGCCAAGGAATCGACTGCTGACCGCGCTGGAAGCCTGCAACACTGCAACAAAGTAGCAAAGACGACTACTGCAACTCTGTAACGTTGATCCTGCCGCATTCTCGACTGTTTTCCTGGTGGTGCATGCTGTGGGGGTAGTCTGCCTCCTCTCTGCACTAGAAGCTCCGAAGAAATCTCCCGTGGGTCGACGGAATCTTCCCCCTGCAACCGCAGGCACCAAAAAGCTGCATTACCGGTCCCTTGGGTCTCCTCTCAGCACGACGAGCGAGGTCCCTCGAATCCAGCAACTCTGTCCAAGTGGCCCCCACAGTCCAGTGACTCTTCAGTCCAAGTTTGGTGGAGGTAAGTCCTTGCCTCACCTCACTAGACTGCATTGCTGGGAACCGCGACTTTTGCAGCTACTCCGGCCTCCGTGCACTTCCGGCGGAAATCCTTTGTGCACAGTCCAGCCTGGGTCCACGGCACTCTAACCTGCATTGCACGACCTCCTAAGTTGTTCTCCGGCGACGTGGGACTCCTTTGTGTAACTTCGGGTGAGCACCGTTTCACGCATCCTCGTAGTGCCTGTTTCTGGCACTTCTCCGGGTGCTACCTGCTGCTAAGAGGGCTCCTTGTCTTGCTCGACGTCCCCTCTACCTCCTGGTCCAATTTGCGACCTCCTGGTCCCTCCTGGGCCACAGCAGCGTCCAAAAACGCTAACCGCATGACTTGCAGCTAGCACGGCTTGTTGGTGTTCTTTCGGCGGGAAAACACTTCTGCACGACTCTCCACGGCGAGAGGGATCCGTCCACCAAAGGGAAAGTCTCTAGCCCTTTTCGTTCCTGCAGAAACCTCAGCTTCTTCTGTCCAGTAGAAGCTTCTTTGCACCCACAGCTGGCATTTCCTGGGCATATGCCCATCTCCGACTTGCTTGTGACTTTTGGACTTGGTCCCCTTGTTCCACAGGTACCCTAGATTGGAAATCCATCGTTGTTGCATTGTTGGTTTGTGTCTTTCCTGCATTTTTCCTCTAACACGACTTCTTTGTCCTTAGGGGAACTTTAGTGCACTTTGCACTCACTTTTCAGGGTCTTGGGGAGGGTTATTTTTCTAACTCTCACTATTTTCTAATAGTCCCAGCGACCCTCTACAAGGTCACATAGGTTTGGGGTCCATTCGTGGTTCGCATTCCACTTTTGGAGTATATGGTTTGTGTTGGCCCTTTCCCTATGTGTCCCCATTGCGTCCTATTGTAACTATACATTGTTTGCACTGTTTTCTAAGACTATACTGCATATTTTTGCTATTGTGTATATATATCTTGTGTATATTTCATATCCTCTCACTGAGGGTACACTCTAAGATACTTTGGCATATTGTCATAAAAATAAAGTACCTTTATTTTTAGTATAACTGTGTATTGTGTTTTCTTATGATATTGTGCATATGACACTAAGTGGTACTGTAGTAGCTTCGCACGTCTCCTAGTTCAGCCTAAGCTGCTCTGCTAAGCTACCATTATCTATCAGCCTAAGCTGCTAGACACCCTATACACTAATAAGGGATAACTGGGCCTGGTGCAAGGTGCAAGTACCCCTTGGTACTCACTACAAGCCAGTCCAGCCTCCTACATTGGTTGTGCAGCGGTGGGATAAGTGCTTTGAGACTACTTACCACTCTTGTCATTGTACTTTTCATAAGAGAAAAATATACAAAACAAGTTCAGTGTATATACACATAGCCAAAAAGTTTTGCATTTCCTCTTTTCACTCCTTTCTAAGTGCTGAAAAGTACTTCTAACTTTCTAAAAAGTTCTAAAAAGTTTAAAAAGTTTTTTTTCTCTGTCTTTCTAAAAGCTCTGACAAACTTTTTTCTCTTTTTCTATCACTTTAACTCTCTCTAAAAATGTCTGGCACAGGCCTAAATGTTGATCTGTCCAAACTTGCATATGATCACCTTAGCTGGAAAGGAGCAAGGAGCCTCTGCATAGAGAGAGGTTTGAGTGTAGGGAAAAATCCTTCCTTGGAATTGTTAATTAACATGCTTAGAGAACAAGATAAGGCAAGAAGTGCCCCATCTGTTGAAAAAGTAGCTAATGGTTCCCAATCTGATCCAGGGACTCCCCCAGGAAAAGATTCAGGAAAGAAACTTCCTAGCCTGCCCATTACTAGACAGTCTAGCATAGTTGGTAATGATGGAGAGCCACACCATACAAATAGTGTTGTCTCACATCATAGCAAAAGCATTTATTCATACCACAGTGGTACTGATGTTTCTGTTAGCCAAGCTGTTAGGGTGCCCTCTGTAAGGGACAGGTCTCTTTCTGTCCATTCTCACCATACCTCTGTTTCAAGGCATGTCCCTCCCACCCACCCTGATGACAGATTGTTAGAAAGGGAGCTCAATAGATTGAGAGTGGAACAAACCAGATTGAAGCTCAAGAAGCAACAGCTGGATTTGGATAGACAGACTTTAGAAGTAGAGAAGGAGAGACAGAAACTGGGTTTAGAAACCCATGGTGGCAGCAGCAGTATTCCCCATAGTCATCCTGCAAAAGAGCATGATTCCAGGAATCTGCATAAGATAGTTCCCCCTTATAAGGAGGGGGATGACATTAACAAGTGGTTTGCTGCACTTGAGAGGGCCTGTGTTGTACAGGATGTCCCTCAAAGGCAGTGGGCTGCTATCCTATGGCTATCATTTAGTGGAAAAGGTAGGGATAGGCTCCTTACTGTGAAAGAAAGTGATGCCAATAATTTTACAGTTCTTAAGAATGCACTCCTGGATGGTTATGGCTTAACCACTGAACAATACAGGATAAAGTTCAGAGAGACCAAAAAGGAGTCTTCACAAGACTGGGTTGATTTAATTGACCATTCAGTGAAGGCCTTGGAGGGGTGGTTACATGGCAGTAAAGTGACTGATTATGACAGCCTTTATAACTTGATCCTGAGAGAGCATATTCTTAATAATTGTGTGTCTGATTTGTTGCACCAGTACTTGGTGGACTCTGATCTGACCTCTCCCCAAGAATTGGGAAAGAAGGCAGACAAATGGGTCAGAACAAGGGTGAACAGAAAAGTTCATACAGGGGGTGACAAAGAGAACAACAAGAAGAAAGATGGTGAAAAATCTCAAGATAAGCATGGGGATAAGGGTAAAACCAAAGATCCCACTTCAAATCTTAAACACTCTTCAGGGGGTGGGGATAAAACAAATTCTTCCTCTTCTTCTCAACCTACACAATTTAAAAAGCCTTGGTGCTTTGTGTGTAAAAACAGAGGCCATAGGCCAGGGGATAAGTCCTGTCCAGGTAAACCCCCCTGAGCCTACCACCACTAATACATCAAGCTCTAGTGCCCCTAGCAGTAGTGGTACTAGTGGTGGGACTGCTGGCAACAGTCAAGTTAAGGGTGTAGTTGGGTTCACTTATGGGTCCATAGTAGAAACTGGGGTAGTCAGTCCCAAGACAGTTTCTGTCACACCTAGTGGCATTGGCCTTGCCACACTGGCTGCTTGTCCCCTTACAATGGATAAATACAGACAGACAGTTTCAATAAATGGTGCTGAGGCCTTGGCCTACAGGGACACAGGTGCCAGTATCACTTTGGTGACTGAAAACCTAGTGCACCCTGATCAACACATCATTGGACAACAGTATAAGATTATTGATGTCCATAACTCCACTAAGTTTCTTCCCTTAGCTATAATTCAGTTTAGTTGGGGTGGAGTTCCTGGCCCTAAGCAGGTGGTGGTATCACCTAGCTTACCTGTAGACTGTCTCTTAGGTAATGACCTAGAGGCCTCAGGTTGGGCTGATGTAGAGTTTTACGCCCATGCAGCCATGCTGGGCATCCCTGAGGAATTGTTCCCTCTCATTTCTACTGAAATGAAAAAGCAAAGGAGAGAAGGCCTGAAAACTCAGGATCCCTCTATATCAACAGGTAAAAAGGGTATCACAGTATCCCCTAACCACCCTACCATTCAGGATACCATTCCTGTGGTGGGAGAAACCTCTCCTAGGGTGGCACCTGTTCCAAGGGAATCATCAGTTGACAAAACTGTACTCCCTGAGGTAGAAGTACCTCTCTGTGGGATAACTAACATTGGTGAGAAAAAGAGCACCATTTTAGTTAACATGGAGCATCCCTCCAACCCTCCCAGAGAAACTTTAGTGCAGAAACTCTGCACTGCCTCACAACACTTAGGACAGCATCCCTGCCCTAGTGTGGAGCTCATAGGACAGCATCCCTGCCCTATTCCAACTCAAGAGAAACAGCATCCCTGTTCTCTCTTCCAGCCATATGGACAAAGTTTTTGCCCAGCTATGGCTTTACTGAGACAGCATCCTTGTCTGGCATTTCCATCATTACAAATAGGTTCAGTGGATAATTACCACTGCTCTAAACTAAAACTTACTGATAGAAACTCTGAAAATACATCTTCACATTGTTGCTTAGCTAAAAAACTTCAAACAGGGTGGTTTACATCCCCACAGGGAAGTAACCATATAGTGGATGATAAAGGGAGCAACCAGTCTATTGCAGAGCTACTCTCTACTTATCACCACTTAGACAATAAAGTCTCAACTGGCCAAGGTTAGCCTTATTGTCCTTCGTTTGGGGGGGGTTTGTGTGAGAAAGTAGCCTCTTTCTAGCCTTGTTACCCCCACTTTTGGCCTGTTTGTGAGTGTATGTCAGGGTGTTTTCACTGTCTCACTGGGATCCTGCTAGCCAGGGCCCAGTGCTCATAGTGAAAACTATATGTTTTCAGTATGTTTGTTATGTGTCACTGGGACCCTGCTAGTCAGGACCCCAGTGCTCATAAGTTTGTGGCCTATATGTATGTGTTCCCTGTGTGGTGCCTAACTGTCTCACTGAGGCTCTGCTAACCAGAACCTCAGTGGTTATGCTCTCTCTGTACAAATTGTCACTAACAGGCTAGTGACCAATTTTACCAATTTACATTGGCTTACTGGAACACCCTTATAATTCCCTAGTATATGGTACTGAGGTACCCAGGGTATTGGGGTTCCAGGAGATCCCTATGGGCTGCAGCATTTCTTTTGCCACCCATAGGGAGCTCTGACAATTCTTACACAGGCCTGCCACTGCAGCCTGAGTGAAATAACGTCCACGTTATTTCACATCCATTTTACACTGCACTTAAGTAACTTATAAGTCACCTATATGTCTAACCTTTACCTGGTAAAGGTTAGGTGCAAAGTTACTTAGTGTGAGGGCACCCTGGCACTAGCCAAGGTGCCCCCACATTGTTCAGGGCCAATTCCCCGGACTTTGTGAGTACGGGGACACCATTACACGCGTGCACTACATATAGGTCACTACCTATATGTAGCTTCGCAATGGTAACTCCGAATATGGCCATGTAACATGTCTATGATCATGGAATTGCCCCCTCTATACCATCCTGGCATAGTTGGCACAATCCCATGATCCCAGTGGTCTGTAGCACAGACCCTGGTACTGCCAAACTGCCCTTCCTGGGGTTTCACTGCAGCTGCTGCTGCTGCCAACCCCTCAGACAGGCATCTGCCCTCCTGGGGTCCAGCCAGGCCTGGCCCAGGATGGCAGAACAAAGGACTTCCTCTGAGAGAGGGTGTTACACCCTCTCCCTTTGGAAAATGGTGTGAAGGCAGGGGAGGAGTATCCTCCCCCAGCCTCTGGAAATGCTTTCTTGGGCACAGATGTGCCCAATTCTGCATAAGCCAGTCTACACCGGTTCAGGGGACCCCTTAGCCCTGCTCTGGCGCGAAACTGGACAAAGGAAAGGGGAGTGACCACTCCCCTGACCTGCACCTCCCCTGGGAGGTGTCCAGAGCTCCTCCAGTGTGCTCCAGACCTCTGCCATCTTGGAAACAGAGGTGCTGCTGGCACACTGGACTGCTCTGAGTGGCCAGTGCCACCAGGTGACGTCAGAGACTCCTTCTGATAGGCTCCTTCAGGTGTTGCTAGCCTATCCTCTCTCCTAGGTAGCCAAACCCTCTTTTCTGGCTATTTAGGGTCTCTGTCTCTGGGGAAACTTTAGATAACGAATGCAAGAGCTCATCTGAGTTCCTCTGCATCTCTCTCTTCACCTTCTGCCAAGGAATCGACTGCTGACCGCGCTGGAAGCCTGCAACACTGCAACAAAGTAGCAAAGACGACTACTGCAACTCTGTAACGCTGATCCTGCCGCCTTCTCGACTGTTTTCCTGGTGGTGCATGCTGTGGGGGTAGTCTGCCTCCTCTCTGCACTAGAAGCTCCGAAGAAATCGCCCGTGGGTCGACGGAATCTTCCCCCTGCAACCGCAGGCACCAAAAAGCTGCATTACTGGTCCCTTGGGTCTCCTCTCAGCATGACGAGCGAGGTCCCTCGAATCCAGCAACTCTGTCCAAGTGGCCCCCACAGTCCAGTGACTCTTCAGTCCAAGTTTGGTGGAGGTAAGTCCTTGCCTCAACTCGCTAGACTGCATTGCTGGGAACCGCGACTTTTGCAGCTACTCCGGCCTCCGTGCACTTCCGGCGGAAATCCTTTGTACACAGTCCAGCCTGGGTCCACGGCACTCTAACCTGCATTGCACGACCTCCTAAGTTGTTCTCCGGCGACGTGGGACTCCTTTGTGTAACTTCGGGTGAGCACTGTTTCACGCATCCTCGTAGTGCCTGTTTCTGGCACTTCTCCGGGTGCTACCTGCTGCTAAGAGGGCTCCTTGTCTTGCACGACGTCCCCTCTACCTCCTGGTCCAATTTGCGACCTCCTGGGCCACAGCAGCGTCCAAAAACGCTAACCGCACGATTTGCAGCTAGCAAGGCTTGTTGGCGTTCTTTCGGCGGGAAAACACTTCTGCACGACTCTTCACGGCAAGAGGGATCCGTCCACCAAAGGGGAAGTCTCTAGCCCTTTTCGTTCCTGCAGAAACCTCAGCTTCTTCTGTCCAGTAGAAGCTTCTTTGCACCCACAGCTGGCATTTCCTGGGCATATGCCCATCTCCGACTTGCTTGTGACTTTTGGACTTGGTCCCCTTGTTCCACAGGTACCCTAGATTGGAAATCCATCGTTGTTGCATTGTTGGTTTGTGTCTTTCCTGCATTATTCCTTTAACACGACTTCTTTGTCCTTAGGGGAACTTTAGTGCACTTTGCACTCACTTTTCAGGGTCTTGGGGAGGGTTATTTTTCTAACTCTCACTATTTTCTAATAGTCCCAGCGACCCTCTACAAGGTCACATAGGTTTGGGGTCCATTCGTGGTTCGCATTCCACTTTTGGAGTATATGGTTTGTGTTGCCCCTATCCCTATGTGTCCCCATTGTATCCTATTGTAACTATACATTGTTTGCACTGTTTTCTAAGACTATACTGCATATTTTTGCTATTGTGTATATATATCTTGTGTATATTTCCTATCCTCTCACTGAGGGTACACTCTAAGATACTTTGGCATATTGTCATAAAAATAAAGTACCTTTATTTTTAGTATAACTGTGTATTGTGTTTTCTTATGATATTGTGCATATGACACTAAGTGGTACTGTAGTAGCTTCACACGTCTCCTAGTTCAGCCTAAGCGGCTCTGCTAAGCTACCATTATCTATCAGCCTAAGCTGCTAGACACCCTATACACTAATAAGGGATAACTGGGCCTGGTGCAAGGTGCAAGTACCCCTTGGTACTCACTACAAGCCAGTCCAACCTCCTACAGCTACCTGCTGCTAAGAGGGCTCCTTGTCTTGCTCGACGTCCCCTCTACCACCTGGTCCCTCCTGGGCCACAGCAGCGTCCAAAAACGCTAACCGCACGATTTGCAGCTAGCAAGGCTTGTTGGCGTTCTTTCGGCGGGAAAACACTTCTGCACGACTCTCCACGGCGAGAGGGATCCGTCCACCAAAGGGGAAGTCTCTAGCCCTTTTCGTTCCTGCAGAAACCTCAGCTTCTTCTGTCCAGTAGAAGCTTCTTTGCACCCACAGCTGGCATTTCCTGGGCATATGCCCATCTCTGACTTGCTTGTGACTTTTGGACTTGGTCCCCTTGTTCCACAGGTACCCTAGATTGGAAATCCATTGTTGTTGCATTGTTGGTTTGTGTCTTTTCTGCATTATTCCTCTAACACGACTTCTTTGTCCTTAGGGGAACTTTAGTGCACTTTGCACTCACTTTTCGGGGTCTTGGGGAGGGTTATTTTTCTAACTCTCACTATTTTCTAATAGTCCCAGCGACCCTCTACAAGGTCACATAGGTTTGGGGTCCATTCGTGGTTCGCATTCCACTTTTGGAGTATATGGTTTGTGTTGCCCCTATCCCTATGTGTCCCCATTGCATCCTATTGTAACTATACATTGTTTGCACTGTTTTCTAAGACTATACTGCATATTTTTGCTATTGTGTATATATATCTTGTGTATATTTCCTATCCTCTCACTGAGGGTACACTCTAAGATACTTTGGCATATTGTCATAAAAATAAAGTACCTTTATTTTTAGTATAACTGTGTATTGTGTTTTCTTATGATATTGTGCATATGACACTAAGTGGTACTGTAGTAGCTTCACACGTCTCCTAGTTCAGCCTAAGCTGCTCTGCTAAGCTACCATTATCTATCAGCCTATGCTGCTAGACACCCTATACACTAATAAGGGATAACTGGGCCTGGTGCAAGGTGCAAGTACCCCTTGGTACTCACTACAAGCCAGTCCAGCCTCCTACAGTCCCCAATCCAGGCACACCGTACACAATGTTTCACATAAAGGTGACACTATGAAGATACATCATCCTGTAGGAGGCTGGACTGGCTTGTAGTGAGTACCAAGGGGTACTTACACCTTGCACCAGGCCCAGGTATCCCTTATTAGTGTAGAGGGGTGTCTAGCAGCTTAGGCTGATAGAAAAGGTAGCTTAGCAGAGCAGCTTAGGCTGAACTAGGAGACGTGTAAAGCTCCTACAGTACCACTAGTGTCACTTGCACAATGTCATAAGAAAACACAATACACAGATATACTAAAAATAAAGGTACTTTATTTTTATGACAATATGCCAAAGTATCTCAGTGAGTACCCTCAGTATGAGGATAGCAAATATACACAAGATA
Organism: Pleurodeles waltl; assembly: GCF_031143425.1. NCBI lineage: Eukaryota > Metazoa > Chordata > Amphibia > Caudata > Salamandridae > Pleurodeles > Pleurodeles waltl. Next base: position 33,047,555 of record NC_090442.1, read on the forward strand.
TATGTACACAATACCAAAAATATGCAGTATAGCAATAGAAAACAGTGCAAACAATGTATAGTTACAATAGGATGCAATGGGGGAACATAGGGATAGGGGCAACACAAACCATATACTCTAGAAGTGGAATGCGAACCACGAATGGACCCCAAACCTATGTGACCTTGTAGAGGGTCGCTGGGACTGTAAGAAAACAGTGAAGGTTAGAAAAATAGCCCACCCCAAGACCCTGAAAAAGTGAGTGCAAAGTGCACTGAAGTTCCCCAAAGAGCACAGAAGTCGTGATAGGGGCATTCTGCAGGAAAGACCAACACCAGCAATGCAACAACAATGGATTTCCAGACGAGAGTACCTGTGGAACAAGGGGACCAAGTCCAAAAGTCACGATCAAGTCGGGAGTGGGCAGATGCCCAGGATATGCCAACTGTGGGTGCAAAGAAGCTGCCACCGGATGGTAGAAGCTGAGGATTCTGCAAGAACGACAAGGGCTAGAAACTTCCCCTTTGGAGGATGGATGTCCCACGTCGTGAAGAGTCGTGCAGAAGTGTTTTCCCGCAGAAAGACCGCAAGCAAGCCTTGCTAGCTGCAAAGCTCGCGGTTAGGGTTTTTGGGTGCTGCTGTGGCCCAGGAGGGACCAGGATGTCGCCAATTGCGTGAGGGGAGAGAGGGGGCTTCCAGCAAGACAAGGAGCCCTCTCAGAAGCAAGCAGCACCCGGAGAAGTGCCGGAACAGGCACTACAAAGTGGAGTGAAACGGTGCTCACCCGAAGTTGCACAAGAGAGTCCCACGCCACCGGAGGACAACTCAGGAGGTCGTGCAATGCAGGTTAGAGTGCCGTGGACCCAGGCTTGGCTGTGCACAAAGGAAATCCTGGAAAAGTGCACAGGAGCCGGAGTAGCTGCAAAACACGCAGTTCCCAGCAATGAAGTCTGTCGTGGGGAGGCAAGGACTTACCCCCACCAAACTTGGACTGAAGAGTCACTGGACTGTGGGAGTCACTTGGACAGAGTTGCTGAGTTTAAGGGACCTCGCTCGTCGTGCTGAGAGGAGACCCAGAGGACCGGTGATGCAGTTCTTTGGTGCCTGCGGTTGCAGGGGGAAGATTCCGTCAACCCACGGGAGATTTCTTCGGAGCTTCTAGTGCAGAGAGGAGGCAGACTACCCACACAGCATGCACCACCAGGAAAACAGTCGAGAAGGCTGCAGGATCAGCGTTACAAGGTCGCAGTAGTCGTCTTTGCTACTTTGTTGCAGTTTTGCAGGCTTCCAGCGCTGTCAGCAGTCGATTCCTTGGCAGAAGGTGAAGAGAGAGATGCAGAGGAACTCTGATGAGCTCTTGCATTCGTTATCTAAGGAATTCCCCAAAGCAGAGACCCTAAATAGCCAGAAAAGGAGGTTTGGCTACTTAGGAGAGAGGATAGGCTAGCAACACCTGAAGGAGCCTATCAGAAGGAGTCTCTGACGTCACCTGCTGGCACTGGCCACTCAGAGCAGTCCAGTGTGCCAGCAGCACCTCTGTTTCCAAGATGGCAGAGGTCTGGAGCACACTGGAGGAGCTCTGGACACCTCCCAGGGGAGGTGCAGGTCAGGGGAGTGGTCACTCCCCTTTCCTTTGTCCAGTTTTGCACCAGAGCAGGGCTGAGGGATCACTGAACTGGTGCAGACTGGCTTATGCAGAGATGGTGACCATCTGTGCCCATCAAAGCATTTCCAGAGGCTGGGGGAGGCTACTCCTCCCCTGCCTTCACACCTTTTTCCAAAGGGAGAGGGTGTAACACCCTCTCTCTGAGGAAGTCCTTTGTTCTACCTTCCTGGGCCAGGCCTGGCTGGACCCCAGGAGGGGAGAAACCAGTCTGAGGGGTCGGCATCAGCAGCAGCTGCAGTGAAACCCCGGGAAAGGCAGTTTGGCAGTACCCGGGTCTGTGCTAGAGACCCGTGGGATCATGGGATTGTGCCAACAATGCCAGGATGGCATTAAGGGGGCAATTCCATGATCATAGACATGTTACATGGCCATATTCGGAGTTACCATTGTGAAGCTATACATAGGTAGTGACCTATGTATAGTGCACGCGTGTAATGGTGTCCCCGCACTCACAAAGTCCGGGGAATTTGCCCTGAACAATGTGGGAGCACCTTGGCTAGTGCCAGGGTGCCCACACACTAAGTAACTTAGCACCCAACCTTTACTAGGTAAAGGTTAGACATATAGGTGACTTATAAGTTACTTAAGTGCAGTGAAAAATGGCTGTGAAATAATGTGGGCATTATTTCACTCAGGCTGCAGTGGCAGGCCTGTGTAAGAATTGTCAGAGCTCTCTATGGGTGGCATAAGAAATGCTGCAGCCCATAGGGATCTCCTGGAACCCCAATACCCTGGGTACCTCAGTACCATATACTAGGGAATTATAAGGGTGTTCCAGTATGCCAATGTAAATTGGTGAAATTGGTCACTAGCCTGATAGTGACAATTTGGAAAGAAATGAGAGAGCATAACCACTGAGGTTCTGAATAGCAGAGCCTCAGTGAGACAGTTAGTCATAACACAGGTAACACATACAGGGCACACTTATGAGCACTGGGGCCCTGGCTGGCAGGGTCCCAGTGACACATACAACTAAAACAACATATATACAGTGAAAAATGGGGGTAACATGTCAGGCAAGATGGTACTTTCCTACACATCCCCATCACGCAAACCAGGCAGGACACTACATGACCGATCGTCCTCACACCCTTCTTTATGAATGACTGACATGCCAATGCGGAGCACCAAGTGTGCAGCAAGAAGACTGGAGCACATCCTCGTCCATCATGCACGACAGCCAATGCTTACCACACATGTGGTGCTATAAACACTGTCATCCATCATATATAGCTGTGGTGGTAACCTCATGCCCAGTCTGCACCACACAGTACCTGGTGTCCCATCACTGGATATACATGTGTATGGAGACCTTTAAATCCATAAGCCCTTGAATGCACCCACTGCTCCGCCCTAAACTAAACCTTGTCCAGAATGGACTATTTCCTGATAAAACCTTTGTATAAAATATGGAGGAAGATATGATAGAGTTTATAACTCTGAATCTGGATAGTGTTTCAGACTTCAGCTTGGTACAATAGGCCAAAAAGCAACCATTATGTGTCCTGCAATCTCATCTCAGGCACAGACATGCATACACACACAACACACACAATCTCACACACATGCACACACAATCTCTCTCTCTCACAATTCAATTTGAAAAATAAATTAAAATACATGTAAGCATTAAATTAAAAGTTTAACACGCACCCCCCTCCTGTCTAGGCACATGGGGCCAGATTTATCAAGTAGTTGCGTCACCCTTGCACCACGCAACGGGCACAAGAGCAATGCAACTTTTAATTAGATTTATCAAGGCACACAAGGCCACCTGATGGGCTTGATAAATCTAGAGTAATGCAACGTAGCGTACATTGCTGCATTGCTTTGCTCTGCTCCAGGAAGGCGTTCCATGGGTGGAGCGTTGGAGTTCCTACGCATCCACAAATGATTTTTGGTGCATTTCTAGATTTACCATTACTGGTAGAGCTGGGAATGTGTCAAAATGCTGTGCATCCCTGGGAGGAAGGGGAGTAACGAGGAGAGATATCTTTTTTTCTCCTTGTTTTTCCTCTTTCTATGTGTGATGCATTTTGCAGCACACATAGAAAGAGGAAAAAGGCTCAGGAGATTGTTTTTGTGCAGGAAACAATCCTTCCTGCACAAAAATAACGCAGGCACACTTACACCATGGAGCAAGAGTACCTATGTTGGCACTGGGCAGCAGATTGTGCGCCAGCGCAGGGAAAGACAGGAATGCGCCATATATTGTTGAATATGGTACATTTCTTACCCTTTCACTATCCCGCAGCGCAGTGCAGCAATGTGACCCGCTGTGCCGCATGAGCTTTTGATAAATGTGTTATTGGTGTAGAGATAGGCCTCCCTTGAGAATACAAAGAGCCGCAACCCAAATCTCTTTGTCTCTTGGGTTAAATGGAAGCCCATGTGTCAGAAGCACAGAACCAGGACTGTGCGCAGGGGCCTCAGTAGGGATGAGTGATTAAGAGGGAGTGCAGCCGTGAGGGAGGGGCAGGAGCAGCAGGTAAGACTGCTGCACATTTATATTCCCACCCTGGCCTCATACGTGGCCTCTCATTGGGTGTTATATATATATACCCACCCAGGACTCATACGTGGCCCCTCATTGGGTGTTATTTCTATACCCACCCAGCCTCATAAATGGGTTCTCATTGGGTGTTACTTATATACCCACCCAGGCCTCATATGTGGCCTCTCATTGGGTGTTATATAAATACCCAGCCAGGCCTCATACATGGTGTAGGAAAGTACCATCTTGCTTGGCATGTTACCCCCATTTTTCACTGTATATATGTTGTTTTAGTTGTATGTGTCACTGGGACCCTGCCAGCCAGGCCCAATGTGCTCATAAGTGTGCCTGAATGTGTTACCTGTGTTATGACTAACTGTCTCACTGAGGCTCTGCTATCCAGAACCTCAGTGGTTATGCTCTCTCATTTCTTTCCAAATTGTCACTAACAGGCTAGTGACCAATTTCACCAATTCACATTGGCATACTGGAACACCCTTATAATTCCCTAGTACATGGTACTGAGGTAGTCAGGGTATTGGGGTTCCAGGAGATCCCTATGGGCTGCAGCATTTCTTTTGCCACCCATAGGGAGCTCTGACAATTCTTACACAGGCCTGCCACTGCAGCCTGAGTGAAATAATGCACACATTATTTCACAGCCATTTTCACTGCACTTAAGTAACTTATAAGTCACCTATATGTCTAACCTTTACTTAGTAAAGGTTGGGTGCTAAGTTACTTAGTGTGTGGGCACCCTGGCACTAGCCAAGGTGCTCCCACATTGTTCAGGGCAAATTCCTCGGACTTTGTGAGTGTGGGGACACCATTACACGCGTGCACTACACATAAGTCAATACCTATGTGTAGCTTCACAATGGTAATTCCGAATATGGCCATGTAACATGTCTAAGATCATGGAATTGCCCCCTCTATGCCATCCTGGCATTGTTGGCACAATCCCATGATCCCACTGGTCTGTAGCTCAGACCCGGGTACTGCCAAACTGCCTTTTCAGGGGTTTCACTGCAGCTGCTGCTGCTGCCAACCTCTCAGACAGGTTTCTGCCCTCCTGGGGTCCAGCCAGGCTTGGCCCAGGAAGGCAGAACAAAGGACTTCCTCAGAGAGAGGGTGTTACACCCTCTCCCTTTGGAAAAAGGTGTTAAGGCAGGGGAGGAGTAGCCTCCCCCAGCCTCTGGAAATGCTTTCATGGGCACAGATGGTGCCCATTTCTGCATAAGCCAGTCTATACCGGTTCAGGGATCCCTCAGCCCTGCTCTGGCGCGAAACTGGACAAAGGAAAGGGGAGTGACCACTCCCCTGACCTGCACCTCCCCTGGGAGGTGCCCAGAGCTCCTCCAGTGTGCTCCAGACCTCTGCCATCTTGGAAACAGAGGTGCTGCTGGCCCACTGGACTGCTCTGAGTGGCCAGTTGTAGGAGGCTGGACTGGTTTGTAGTGAGTACCAAGGGGTACTTGCACCTTGCACCAGACCCAGTTATCCCTTATTAGTGTATAGGGTGTCTAGCAGCTTAGGCTGATAGATAATGGTAGCTTAGCAGAGCAGCTTAGGCTGAACTAGGAGACGTGTGAAGCTACTACAGTACCACTTAGTGTCATATGCACAATATCATAAGAAAACACAATACACAGTTATACTAAAAATAAAGGTACTTTATTTTTATGACAATATGCCAAAGTATCTTAGAGTGTACCCTCAGTGAGAGGATAGGAAATATACACAATAGCAAAAATATGCAGTATAGTCTTAGAAAACAGTGCAAACAATGTATAGTTACAATAGGATGCAATGGGGAAACATAGGGATAGGGGCAACACAAACCATATACTCCAAAAGTGGAATGCGAACCACGAATGGACCCCACACCTATGTGACCTTGTAGAGGGTCGCTGGGACTATTAGAAAATAGTGAGAGTTAGAAAAATAACCCTCCCCAAGACCCTGAAAAGTGAGTGCAAAGTGCACTAAAGTTCCCCTAAGGACAAAAGAGTCGTGTTAGAGGAATAATGCAGGAAAGACACAAACCAGCAATGCAACAACTGTGGATTTCCAATCTAGGGTACCTGTGGAACAAGGGGACCAAGTCCAAAAGTCACAAGCAAGTCGGAGATGGGCAGATGCCCAGGAAATGCCAGCTGCGGGTGCAAAGAAGCATCGACTGGACGGAAGAAGCTGAGGTTTCTGCAGGAACGAAAAGGGCTAGAGACTTCCCCTTTGGTGGACGGATCCCTCTCGCCTTGGAGAGTCGTGCAGAAGTGTTTTCCCGCCGGAAGGACGCCAACAAGCCTTGCTACATGCAAATCGTGCGTTGGGAGTTTTTGGACGCTGCTGGGGCCCAGGAGGGACCAGGAGGTCGCAAATTGGACCTGAGGAGAGAGGGGACGTCGAGCAAGACAAAGAGCCCTCAATGAAGCAAGTAGCACCCGGAGAAGTGCCAGAAAAAGGCACTACGAGGATGCGTGAAACGGTGCTCGCCGAAGTTGCACAAAGGAGTCCCATGTCGCCGGAGACCAACTTAGAAAGTCGTGCAATGCAGGTTAGAGTGCTGTGGACCCAGGCTTGGCTGTGCACAAAGGATTTCCGCCGGAAGTGCACAGGGGCCGGAGTAGCTGCAAAGTCGCGGTTCCCAGCAATGCAGCCCAGCGAGGTGAGGCAAGGACTTACCTCCACCAAACTTGGGCTGAAGAGTCACTGGACTGTGGGGGTCACTTGGACAGAGTCGCTGGATTCGAGGGACCTCGCTCGTTGTGCTGAGAGGAGACCCAAGGGACCGGTAATGCAGCTTTTTGGTGCCTGCGGTTGCAGGGGGAAGATTCCGTCAACCCACGGGAGATTTCTTCGGAGCTTCTGGTGCAGAGAGGAGGCAGGCTACCCCCACAGCATGCACAAGCAGGAAAACAGTCGAGAAGGCGGCAGGATCAGCGTTACAGAGTTGCAGTAGTCGTCTTTGCTACTATGTTGCAGGTTTGCAGGCTTCCAGCGCGGTCAGCGGTCGTTTCCTTATCAGAAGGTGAAGAGGGAGATGCAGAGGAACTCGGATGAGCTCTTGCATTCGTTATCTAAAGTTTCCCCAGAGACAGAGACCCTAAATAGCCAGAAAAGAGGGTTTGGCTACCTAGGAGAGAGGAAAGGCTACTAACACCTGAAGGAGCCTATCAGCAGGAGTCTCTGACGTCACCTGGTGGCACTGGCCACTCAGAGCAGTCCAGTGTGCCAGCAGCACCTCTGTTTCCAAGATGGCAGAGGTCTGGAGCACACTGGAGGAGCTCTGGACACCTCCCAGGGGAGGTGCAGGTCAGGGGAGTGGTCACTCCCCTTTCCTTTGTCCAGTTTCGCGCCAGAGCAGGGGCTAAGGGGTCCCTGAACCGGTGTAGACTGGCTTATGCAGAATTGGGCACATCTGTGCCCAACAAAGCATTTCCAGAGGCTGGGGGAGGCTACTCCTTGTAGGAGGCTGGACTGGCTTGTAGTGAGTACCAAGGGGTACTTGCACCTTGCACCAGGCCCAGTTATCCCTTATTAGTGTATAGGGTGTCTAGCAGCTTAGGCTGATAGATAATGGTAGCTTAGCAGAGCAGCTTAGGCTGAACTAGGAGACGTGTGAAGCTACTACAGTACCACCTAGTGTCATATGCACAATATCATAAGAAAACACAATACACAGTTATACTAAAAATAAAGGTACTTTATTTTTATGACAATATGCCAAAGTATCTTAGAGTGTACCCTCAGTGAGAGGATAGGAAATATACACAAGATATATATACACAATAGCAAAAATATGCAGTATAGTCTTAGAAAACAGTGCAAACAATGTATAGTTACAATAGGATGCAATGGGGAAACATAGGGATAGGGGCAACACAAACCATATACTCCAGAAGTGGAATGCGAACCACGAATGGACCCCAAACCTATGTGACCTTGTAGAGGGTCGCTGGGACTATTAGAAAATAGTGAGAGTTAGAAAAATAACCCTCCCCAAGACCCTGAAAAGTGAGTGCAAAGTGCACTAAAGTTCCCCTAAGGACAAAAGAGTCGTGTTAGAGGAATAATGCAGGAAAGACACAAACCAGCAATGCAACAACTGTGGATTTCCAATCTAGGGTACCTGTGGAACAAGGGGACCAAGTCCAAAAGTCACAAGCAAGTCGGAGATGGGCAGATGCCCAGGAAATGCCAGCTGCGGGTGCAAAGAAGCTTCGACTGGACAGAAGAAGCTGAGGTTTCTGCAGGAACGAAAAGGGCTAGAGACTTCCCCTTTCGTGGACGGATCCCTCTCGCCTTGGAGAGTCGTGCAGAAGTGTTTTCCCGCCGGAAGGACGCCAACAAGCCTTGCTACACGCAAAACGTGCGTTTGGCGTTTTTGGACGCTGCTGGGGCCCAGGAGGGACCAGGAGGTCGCAAATTGGACCTGAAGAGAGAGGAGACGTCGATCAAGACAAAGAGCCCTCACTGAAGCAGGTAGCTCCCGAAGAAGTGCCAGAAACAGGCACTACGAGGATGCGTGAAACGGTGCTCACCGAAGTTGCACAAAGGAGTCGCCGGAGACCAACTTAGAAAGTCGTGCAATGCAGGTTAGAGTGCCGTGGACCCAGGCTTGGCTGTGCACGAAGGATTTCCGCCGGAAGTGCACAGGGGCCGGAGTAGCTGCAAAGTCGCGGTTCCCAGCAATGCAGCCCAGCGAGGTGAGGCAAGGACTTACCTCCACCAAACTTGGGCTGAAGAGTCACTGGACTGTGGGGGTCACTTGGACAGCGTCGCTGGATTCGAGGGACCTCGCTCGTCGTGCTGAGAGGAGACCCAAGGGACCGGTAATGCAGCTTTTTGGTGCCTGCGGTTGCAGGGGGAAGATTCCGTCGACCCACAGGAGATTTCTTCGGAGCTTCTGGTGCAGAGAGGAGGCAGGCTACCCCCACAGCATGCACAAGCAGGAAAACAGTCGAGAAGGCGGCAGGATCAGCGTTACAGAGTTGCAGTAGTCGTCTTTGCTACTATATTGCAGGTTTGCAGGCTTCCAGCGCGGTCAGCGGTCGATTCCTTATCAGAAGGTGAAGAGGGAGATGCAGAGGAACTCGGCTGAGCTCATGCATTCGTTATCTAAAGTTTCCCCAGAGACAGAGACCCTAAATAGCCAGAAAAGAGGGTTTGGCTACCTAGGAGAGAGGAAAGGCTACTAACACCTGAAGGAGCCTATCAGCAGGAGTCTCTGACGTCACCTGGTGGCACTGGCCACTCAGAGCAGTCCAGTGTGCCAGCAGCACCTCTGTTTCCAAGATGGCAGAGGTCTGGAGCACACTGGAGGAGCTCTGGACACCTCCCAGGGGAGGTGCAGGTCAGGGGAGTGGTCACTCCCCTTTCCTTTGTCCAGTTTCGCACCAGAGCAGGGGCTAAGGGGTCCCTGAACCGGTGTAGACTGGCTTATGCAGAATTGGGCACATCTGTGCCCAACAAAGCATTTCCAGAGGCTGGGGGAGGCTACTCCTCCCCTGCCTTCACACCATTTTCCAAAGGGAGAGGGTGTCACACCCTCTCTCAGAGGAAGTTCTTTGTCCTGCCATCCTGGGCCAGGCCTGGCTGGACCCCAGGAGGGCAGATGCCTGTCTGAGGGGTTGGCAGCAGCTGCAGTGAAACCCCAGGAAGGGCAGTTTGGCAGTACCAGGGTCTGTGCTACAGACCACTGGGATCATGGGATTGTGCCAACTATGCCAGGATGGCATAGAGGGGACAATTCCATGATCATAGACATGTTACATGGCCATATTCGGAGTTACCATTGTGAAGCTACATATAGGTAGTGACCTATATGTAGTGCACGCGTGTAATGGTGTCCCCGCACTCACAAAGTTCAGTGAATTGGCTCTGAACAATGTGGGGGCACCTTGGCTAGTGCCAGGGTGCCCACACACTAAGTAACTTTGCACCTAACCTTTACCAGGTAAAGGTTAGACATATAGGTGACTTATAAGTTACTTAAGTGCAGTGAAAAATGGCTGTGAAATAACGTGGACGTTATTTCACTCAGGCTGCAGCGGCAGGCCTGTGTAAGAATTGTCAGAGCTCCCTATGGGTGGCAAAAGAAATGCTGCAGCCCATAGGGATCTCCTGGAACCCCAATACCCTGGGTACCTCAGTACCATATACTAGGGAATTATAAGGGTGTTCCAGTAAGCCAATGTAAATTGGTAAAATTGGTCACTAGCCTGTTAGTGACAATTTGAAAGTAATGAGTGAGCATAACCACTGAGGTTCTGGTTAGCAGAGCCTCAGTGAGACAGTTAGGCACCACACAGGGAACATATACATGCACACCTATGAGCACTGGGGCCCTGTGTGACAGGGTCCCAGTGACACATACATATAGGCCACAACCTTATGAGCACTGGGGCCCTGACTAGCAGGGTCCCAGTGACACATAACAAACATACTGAAAACATAGTGTTTTCACTATGAGCACTGGGGCCTAGCCATCAGGATCCCAGTGAGACAGTGAAAACAGTGACAAACATCCTGACATACACTCACAAACAGGCCAAAAGTAGGGGTAACAAGGCTAGAAAGAGGCTACTTTCTCACACAACCCCCCCCCCCAAACGAAGGACAATAAGGCTAACCTTGGCCAGTTGAGACTTTATTGTCTAAGTGGTGATAAGTAGAGAGTAGCTCTGCAATAGACTGGTTACTCCCTTTATCATCCACTATATGGTTACTTCCCTGTGGGGATGTAAACCACCCTGTTTTAAGTTTTTTAGCTAACCAACAATGTGAAGATGTATTTTCAGAGTTTCTATCAGTAAGTTTTAGTTTAGAGCAGTGGGAATTATCCACTGAACCTATTTGTAATGATGGAAATGCCAGACAGGGATGCTGTCTCAGTAAAGCCATAGCTGGACAAAAACTTTGTCCATTTGGCTGGAAGAGAGAACAGGGATGCTGTTTCTCTTGAGTTGGAGCAGGGCAGGGATGCTGTCCTATGAGCTCCACACTAGGGCAGGGATGCTGTCCTAAGTGTTGTGAGGCAGTACAGGGTTTCTGCACTAAAGTTTCTCTGGGAGGGTTGGAGGGATGCTCCATGTTAACTAAAATGGTGCTCTTTTTGTCACCAATGTTAGTTATCCCACAGAGAGGTACTTCCACCTCAGGGAGTCCAGCTTTGCCAGCTGATGATTCCCTTGTAACAGGTGCCACCCCAGGAGAGGTTTCTCCCACCACAGGAATAGTATCCTGAATGGTAGGGTGGTTAGGGGATACTGTGATACCCTTTTTACCTGTTGATGGAGAGGGATCCTGAGTTTTCAGGCCTTCTCTCCTTTGCTTTTTCATTTCACTTGAAATGAGAGGGAACAATTCCTCAGGGATGCCCAGCATGGCTGCATGGGCATAAAACTCTACATCAGCCCAACCTGAGGCCTCTAGGTCATTACCTAAGAGACAGTCTACAGGTAAGCTAGGTGATACCACCACCTGCTTAGGGCCAGTAACTCCACCCCAACTAAACTGAATTATAGCTAAGGGGAGAAACTTAGTGGAGGTATGGACATCAATAATCTTATACTGTTGTCCAATGATGTGTTGTTCAGGAGGCACTAGGTTTTCAGTCACCAAAGTGAAACTGGCACCTGTGTCCCTGTAGGCCAAGGCCTCAACACCATTTATTGAAACTGTCTGCCTGTACTTATCCATTGTAAGGGGACAAGCAGCCAGTGTGGCAAGGCCAATGCCACTAGGTGTGACAGAAACTGTCTTGGGACTGATTACATCAGTTTCCACTATGGACCCATAAGTGAACCCAACTACACCCTTTGCTTGACTGTTGCCAGCAGTCCCACCACTAGTACCACTACTGCTAGGGGCACTAGAGCTTGATGTATTAGTGGTGGTAGGCTCAGGGGGTTTACCTGGACAGGGCTTATCCCCTGGCCTATGGCCTCTGTTTTTACACACAAAGCACCAAGGCTTTTTAATGTGTGCAGGTTGGGAAGAAGAGGAAGAATTTGTTTTATCCCCACCCTCTGAAGAGTGTTTAAGATTTGAAGTGGGATCTTTGGTTTTACCCTTATCCCCATGCTTATCTTGAGATTTTTCACCATCTTTCTTCTTATTGCCATCTTTGTCACCCCCTGTATGAACGTTTCTGTTCACCCTTGTTCTGACCCATTTGTCTGCCTTCTTTCCCAATTCTTGGGGAGAGGTCAGATCAGAGTCTACCAGGTACTGGTGCAACAAATCAGACACACAATTATTAAGTATATGCTCTCTCAGGATTGTGTTATACAGGCTTTCATAATTAGTAACTTTACTGCCATGTAACCACTCCTCCAAGGCCTTCACTGCCTGGTCAATGAAATCAACCCAGTCTTGTGAAGACTCCTTTTTGGTCTCTCTGAACTTTATCCTGTACTGTTCAGTGGTTAAGCCATAACCATCCAGGAGTGCATTCTTAAGAACTTGGAAATTATTGGCATCATTTTCTTTCACTGTAAGGAGCCTATCCCTACCTTTTCCACTAAATGATAGCCATAGGATAGCAGCCCACTGCTTTTGAGGGACATCCTGTACAGCACAGGCCCTCTCAAGTGCAGCAAACCACTTGTTAATGTCATCCCCCTCCTTATAAGGGGGAACTATCTTGTGCAGATTCCTGGAATCATGCTCTTTTGGAGGATGACTATGGGGAATACTGCTGCTGCCACCATGGGTTTCTAAACCCAACTTCTGTCTTTCCCTCTCTATTTCTAAAGACTGTCTATCCAAATCCAGCTGTTGCTTCTTGAGCTTCAGTCTGGTTTGTTCCACTCTCAATCTATTGAGCTCCCTTTCTAACAATCTGTCATCAGGGTGGGTGGGAGGGACATTTCTAGATACAGAGGTATGATGGGAATGAACAGAAGGAGACCTGTCCCTTACAGAGGGCACCCTAACAGCTTGGCTACCAGTATAATGTGAGAGCACACCATTAGTATGGTGTGATTCAACCTCTGTACCAACTATGCTAGACTGTCTAGTAATGGGCAGGCTGAGAAGTTTCTTTCCTGAACCTTTTCCTGGGGGAGTCCCTGGATCAGATTGAGAACCATTAGCTACTTTTTCTACAGATTGGGCACTTATGGCCTTATCCTGTACTCTAAGCATATTAATTAACAGTTCTAAGGAAGGATTCTTCCCTACACTCAAACCTCTCTCTATGCAGAGACTCCTTGCTCCTTTCCAGCTAAGGTGATCATATGCAAGTTTGGACAGTTCAACATTTTTTCCTGTGCCAGACATTTTTTAGAGAGAGTTAAAGTGATAGAAAAAGAGAAAAAAGTTTTCAGAACTTTTGGGAAAGACAGAAAAAACTTTTTAAACTTTTAAGAACTTTTTGAAAGTTTAGAAGTACTTTTCAGCACTTAGAAAAGAATGAAAAGAGGAAATGCAAAACTTTTTGGCTATGTGTATATACACTGACCTTGTTTTGTATATTTTTCTCTTATGAAAAGTACAATGACAAGAGTGGTAAGCAGTCTCAAGCACTTATCCCACCACTGCACAACCAATGTAGGAGGCTGGACTGGCTTGTAGTGAGTACCAAGGGGTACTTGCACCTTGCACCAGGCCCAGTTATCCCTTATTAGTGTATAGGGTGTCTAGCAGCTTAGGCTGATAGATAATGGTAGCTTAGCAGAGCAGCTTAGGCTGAACTAGGAGACGTGTGAAGCTACTACAGTACCACCTAGTGTCATATGCACAATATCATAAGAAAACACAATACACAGTTATACTAAAAATAAAGGTACTTTATTTTTATGACAATATGCCAAAGTATCTTAGAGTGTACCCTCAGTGAGAGGATAGGAAATATACACAAGATATATATACACAATAGCAAAAATATGCAGTATAGTCTTAGAAAACAGTGCAAACAATGTATAGTTACAATAGGATGCAATGGGGAAACATAGGGATAGGGGCAACACAAACCATATACTCCAGAAGTGGAATGCGAACCACGAATGGACCCCAAACCTATGTGACCTTGTAGAGGGTCGCTGGGACTATTAGAAAATAGTGAGAATTAGAAAAATAACCCTCCCCAAGACCCTGAAAAGTGAGTGCAAAGTGCACTAAAGTTCCCCTAAGGACAAAAGAGTCGTGTTAGAGGAATAATGCAGGAAAGGCACAAACCAGCAATGCAACAACTGTGGATTTCCAATCTAGGGTACCTGTGGAACAAGGGGACCAAGTCCAAAAGTCACAAGCAAGTCGGAGATGGGCAGATGCCCAGGAAATGCCAGCTGCGGGTGCAAAGAAGCTTCGACTGGACAGAAGAAGCTGAGGTTTCTGCAGAAACGAAAAGGGCTAGAGACTTCCCCTTTGGTGGACGGATCCCTCTCGCCTTAGAGAGTCGTGCAGAAGTGTTTTCCCGCCGGAAGGACGCCAACAAGCCTTGCTACACGCAAAACGTGCGTTTGGCGTTTTTGGACGCTGCTGGGGCCCAGGAGGGACCAGGAGGTCGCAAATTGGACCTGAAAAGAGAGGGGACGTCGAGCAAGACAAAGAGCCCTCACTGAAGCAGGTAGCTCCCGGAGAAGTGCCAGAAACAGGCACTACGAGGATGCGTGAAACGGTGCTCGCCGAAGTTGCACAAAGGAGTCCCACGTCGCCGGAGACCAACTTAGAAAGTCGTGCAATGCAGGTTAGAGTGCCGTGGACCCAGGCTTGGCTGTGCACAAAGGATTTCCGCCGGAAGTGCACAGGGGCCGGACTAGCTGCAAAGTCGCGGTTCCCAGCAATGCAGCCCAGCGAGGTGAGGCAAGGACTTACCTCCACCAAACTTGGGCTGAAGAGTCACTGGACTGTGGGGGTCACTTGGACAGTGTCGCTGGATTCGAGGGACCTCGCTCGTCGTGCTGAGAGGAGACCCAAGGGACCGGTAATGCAGCTTTTTGGTGCCTGCGGTTGCAGGGGGAAGATTCCGTCGACCCACGGGAGATTTCTTCGGAGCTTCTGGTGCAGAGAGGAGGCAGGCTACCCCCACAGCATGCACAAGCAGGAAAACAGTCAAGAAGGCGGCAGGATCAGCGTTACAGAGTTGCAGTAGTCGTCTTTGCTACTATGTTGCAGGTTTGCAGGCTTCCAGCGCGGTCAGCGGTCGATTCCTTATCAGAAGGTGAAGAGGGAGATGCAGAGGAACTCGGCTGAGCTCATGCATTCGTTATCTAAAGTTTCCCCAGAGACAGAGACCCTAAATAGCCAGAAAAGAGGGTTTGGCTACCTAGGAGGGAGGAAAGGCTACTAACACCTGAAGGATACCATATACTAGGGAATTATAAGGGTGTTCCAGTAAGCCAATGTAAATTGGTAAAATTGGTCACTAGCCTGTTAGTGACAATTTGAAAGTAATGAGAGAGCATAACCACTGAGGTTCTGGTTAGCAGAGCCTCAGTGAGACAGTTAGGCACCACACAGGGAACATATACATGCACACCTATGAGCACTGGGGCCCTGTGTGACAGGGTCCCAGTGACACATACATATAGGCCACAAAACCTATGAGCACTGGGGTCCTGACCAGCAGGATCCCAGTGACACATAACAACCATACTGAAAACATAGTGTTTTCACTATGAGCACTGAGGCCTGGCTATCAGGATCCCAGTGAGACAGTGAAAACAGTGACAAACACCCTGGCATACACTCACAAACAGGCCAAAAGTGGGGGTAACAAGGCTAGAAAGAGGCTACCTTCTCACACCAGTGCCAGCAGGTGACGTCAGAGACTCCTTCTGATAGGCTCCTTCAGGTGTTGCTAGCCTATCCTCTCTCCTAAGTAGCCAAACCCTCTTTTCTGGCTATTTAGGGTCTCTGCTTTGGGGAATTCCTTAGCTAACGACTGCAAGAGCTCATCAGAGTTCCTCTGCATCTCTCTCTTCACCTTCTGCCAAGGAATCGACTGCTGACCGCGCTGGAAGCCTGCAAAACTGCAACAAAGTAGCAAAGACGACTACTGCGACCTTGTAACGCTGATCCTGCTGCCTTCTCGACTGTTTTCCTGGTGGTGCATGCTGTGGGGGTAGTCTGCCTCCTCTCTGCACTAGAAGCTCAGAAGAAATCTCCTGTGGGTCGACGGAATCTTCCCCCTGCAACCGCAGGCACCAAAGAACTGCATCACCGGTCCCCTGGGTCTCCTCTCAGCACGACGAGCGAGGTCCCTTGAACTCAGCAACTCTGTCCAAGTGACTCCCACAGTCCAGTGACTCTTCAGTCCAAGTTTGGTGGAGGTAAGTCCTTGCCTCCCCACGCCAGACTGCATTGCTGGGAACCGCGTGTTTTGCAGCTACTCCGGCCTCTGTGCACTTCCGGCGGAAATCCTTTGTGCACAGCCAAGCCTGGGTCCACGGCACCCTAACCTGCATTGCACGACTTTCTAAGTTGTCCTCCGGCGGCGTGGGACTCCTTTGTGCAACTTTGGGTGAGCACTGTTTCACTCCTCTTCGTAGTGCCTGTTCTGGCACTTTTGCGGGTGCTGCCTGCTCCTGGGCCACAGCAGCATCCAAAAACCCTAACCGCACGATTTGCAGCTAGCAAGGCTTGTTGGCGGTCTTTCGGCGAGAAAACACTTCTGCACGACTCTTCACAACGTGGGACATCCATCCTCCAAAGGGGAAGTTTCTAGCCCTTGTAGTTCCTGCAGAATCCTCAGCTTCTACTGCCTAGTAGCAGCTTCTTTGCACCCACAGCTGGCATTTCCTGGGCATCTGCCCATCTCTGACTTGCTTGTCACTTTTGGACTCGGTCCCCTTGTTCCACAGGTACCCTCGACTGGAAATCCATCGTTGTTGCATTGCTGGTTTGTGTCTTTCCTGCAGAATTCCCCTATCACGACTTCTGTGCTCTTTGGGGAACTTTAGTGCACTTTGCACTCACTTTTCAGGGTCTTGGGGTGGGCTATTTTTCTAACCCATACTATTTTCTAATAGTCCCAGCGACCCTCTACAAGGTCACATAGGTTTGGGGTCCATTCGTGGTTCGCATTCCACTTTTGGAGTATATGGTTTGTGTTGCCCCTATCCCTATGTGTCCCCATTGCATCCTATTGTAACTATACATTGTTTGCACTGTTTTCTAAGACTATACTGCATATTTTTGGTATTGTGTATATATATCTTGTGTATATTTGCTATCCTCATACTGAGGGTACTCACTGAGATACTTTGGCATATTGTCATAAAAATAAAGTACCTTTATTTTTAGTATATCTGTGTATTGTGTTTTCTTATGATATTGTGCAAGTGACACTAGTGGTACTGTAGGAGCTTCACTCGTCTCCTAGTTTAGCCTAAGCTGCTCTGCTAAGCTACCATTATCTATCAGCCTAAGCTGCTAGACACCCTATACACTAATAAGGGATACCTGGGCCTGGTGCAAGGTGTAAGTACCCCTTGGTACTCACTACAAGCCAGTCCAGCCTCCTACATTGGTTGTGCAGCGGTGGGATAAGTGCTTTGTAACTACTTACCACTTTTATCATTGTACTTTTCATAAGAGAAAAATATACAAAAGAAGTTCAGTGTATGTACACCTAACCAAAAAGTTTTGCATGTCCTCTTTTCACTTCTTTTCTAAGTGCTGAAAAGTACCTCTAAACTTTCTAAAAGTTTCTAAAAAGTTTTAAAAGGTTTTTTTCTGTCTTTCCAAAAGCTCTGAAAAACTTTTTTCTCTCTTTTTCTATCACTTAAACACTTTCTAAAATGTCTGGCACAGGCCAAACTGTTGATCTGTCCAAACTTGCTTATGATCACCTTAGCTGGAAAGGAGCAAGGAGTCTCTGCATAGAAAGAGGTTTAAGTGTAGGGAAGAATCCTCCTAGAGAACTGTTGGTTAACATGCTTATAGAACAGGATAAGGCCAGAGGTGCCACTTCTGTTGAAAAAGTAGCTAATGGTTCCCAATCTGATCCAGGGACACCCCTAGAAAAGATTCAGGAAAGAAACTTCCTAGCCTGCCCATTACCAGACAACCTAGCATAGCTGGTACTGATGTAGAGTCACACCATACTGATAGTGTTGTCTCACATCATAGCAAGAGTATTCCTTCTCATCATAGTAGAAGTGATGTTTCTGTTAACCAAGCTGTTAGGATGCCTTCTGTTAGGGACAGGTCTCCTTCTGTTCATTCTCAACATACTTCTGTTTCAAGTCATGTCCCACCCACCCACCCTGATGACAGAGTGTTAGAAAGGGAGCTCAATAGATTGAGAGTGGAACAAACCAGACTGAAGCTCAAGAAGCAACAGCTGGATTTGGATAGACAGTCCTTAGAAGTGGAAAGGGAAAGACAGAAATTGGGTTTAGAAACCCATGGTAGCAGCAGCAGTATTCCCAATAGTCATCCTGCAAGAGAGCATGATTCTAGGAATCTGCACAAGATAGTTCCCCCTTATAAGGAGGGGGATGACATTAACAAGTGGTTTGCTGCACTTGAGAGGGCCTGTGTTGTACAGGTTGTCCATCAAAGGCAGTGGGCTGCTATCCTATGGCTATCATTTAGT
This sequence comes from Pleurodeles waltl, assembly GCF_031143425.1. Taxonomy (NCBI): domain Eukaryota; kingdom Metazoa; phylum Chordata; class Amphibia; order Caudata; family Salamandridae; genus Pleurodeles; species Pleurodeles waltl. Next base: position 33,066,245 of record NC_090442.1, read on the forward strand.
GGAAAGGGTAGGGATAGGCTCCTTACTGTGAAAGAAAGTGATGCCAATAATTTTACAGTTCTTAAGAATGCACTCCTGGATGGTTATGGCTTAACCACTGAACAGTACAGGATGAAGTTCAGAGAGACCAAAAAGGAGTCTTCACAAGACTGGGTAGACTTTGTTGACCATTCAGTGAAGGCCTTGGAGGGGTGGTTACATGGCAGTAAAGTTACTGATTATGAAAGCCTGTATAACTTAATCCTGAGAGAGCATATTCTTAATAATTGTGTGTCTGATTTGTTGCACCAGTACCTGGTGGACTCTGATCTGACCTCTCCCCAAGAATTGGGAAAGAAGGCAGACAAATGGGTCAGAACAAGGGTGAACAGAAAAGTTCATACAGGGGGTGACAAAGATGGCAATAAGAAGAAGGACGGTAAGTCTTCTGACAAGGGTGGGGACAAATCTAAAAATGAGTCTTCATCAGGCCCACAAAAACACTCTGTTGAGGGTGGTGGGCCCAAATCCTCTTCCAATCAAAACAAAGAAAAGAAACCATGGTGCTATTTATGTAAAATAAAAGGCCATTGGACAACAGATCCCAGTTGTCCAAAGAAAAGCACCAAGCCTCCTACCACTGCAACCCCTACTGCTACACCTAGTGTCCCTACTAATAGCAGTAGTGGTGGGAGCAAACCTACTAATAGCCAATCCAAGGGAGTAGCTGGGCTCACTATTGGTAACTTAGTTGGGGTTGGACTGATTAGGGAGACCACAGAGGCTGTGTTAGTCTCTGAGGGGGCTATTGATTTAGCCACCTTGGTTGCTTGTCCCCTTAACATGGATAAGTATAAGCAACTACCCCTAATAAATGGTGTTGAGGTTCAGGCCTACAGGGACACTGGTGCCAGTGTTACAATGGTAATAGAAAAACTGGTCCACCCTGAACAACACCTACTTGGTCACCAGTACCAAGTAACCGATGCTCATAACAACACCCTTAGCCACCCCATGGCTGTTGTGAATCTCAACTGGGGTGGGGTTACTGGCCCAAAGAAAGTTGTGGTTGCGTCAGATTTACCTGTAGACTGTCTATTAGGAAATTATTTAGAGACATCAGCTTGGGCAGAAGTGGAGTTGGAGGCTCATGCAGCAATGCTGGGCATTCCAGGGCATATTTTTGCTTTGACCAGAGCTCAGGCCAAAAAGCAAAAAGGACAGGGTGACTTGGATCCTGGAAGAATGGACCTAGTGCTCCCTAAAGCTAGGGCTAGTAGAAGTAAAGCACTACCTACTATCCCTCCCTCTACAGTGGATTCTTCTTCAGAGGAAGAAGAATTTCCACCCTGTGCAGAACCTACACCAGAGGGGCTGGAAGCAGACACTGCTGAGCTTTTGGGTGAAGGGGGGCCTGCCAGGGAGGAGCTGAGTGTGGCACAGCAGACCTGTCCCACACTAGAGGGTCTAAGACAGCAAGCTGTCAAACAAGCAAATGGGGATGTCAGTGACTCTCACAGAGTTTACTCTGAGTACAACCTCTTGTACACTGAAGCAAGGGATCCAAAACCTGGAGCTGCCAGGAGATTGGTGATTCCTCAGGAATACAGAAAGTTCCTCCTAACTCTTGCTCACGACATTCCCTTAGCTGGACATTTGGGGCAAATGAAAACTTGGGACAGGCTTGTTCCCTTGTTTCATTGGCCTAGAATGTCAGAGGACACAAAGGAATTTTGTAAGTCCTGTGAAACCTGTCAAGCCAGTGGCAAGACAGGTGGCACTCCAAAGGCACCCCTTATTCCACTCCCTGTGGTTGGGGTTCCCTTTGAAAGGGTAGGGGTTGACATAGTTGGCCCCCTTGACCCTCCTACTGCTTCAGGCAATAGGTTTATCTTGGTGGTAGTGGACCATGCCACCAGATATCCTGAAGCAATTCCTCTTAGGACCACTACAGCTCCTGCAGTGGCAAAGGCCCTCCTGGGAATCTTTTCCAGGGTGGGCTTCCCAAAAGAGGTAGTATCAGACAGGGGAAGCAATTTCATGTCTGCTTACTTAAAGGCCATGTGGAAGGAGTGTGGTGTGACATGCAAGTTCACTACACCCTATCGTCCACAAACAAATGGACTGGTGGAGAGATTTAACAAAACTCTCAAAGGCATGATTATGGGACTCCCTGAAAAACTCCGCAGGAGATGGGATATCCTTTTACCATGCCTCCTTTTTGCTTACAGGGAGGTACCCCAGAAAGGAGTGGGCTTCAGCCCCTTTGAACTCCTCTTTGGACACCCTGTGAGAGGTCCTCTAACACTTGTTAAGGAGGGTTGGGAACAACCTTTAAAAGCTCCAAAGCAAGACATAGGGGGTCATTCTGACCTCGGCGGTAAAAGGCCCTTACCGCCAGTCAGAAGTCCGCCATACTACCGCCGCGGCCGCGGTAGACCGCCACGGTCATTCTGACCACCAACTGTGAAACTGCCAAAAATCCGACATCCAAGGAAGGCCGCCACATCAGCGGGCCGCGGAAAACTGGAGATGACCAAACCTCCACCGTCACGCCAACACAAACACGCCCATGCCATTCTGACCCACGAATCCACGCGGCGGTCTTTCAACCGCGGTATTCCATTGGCGGTACACACCGCCGCGGTCAAAATACACACACATCTACAAAACACTGCCACATTGGACATTTTGAAATACGCACACCTGAGACACATACAAACAACGCTCCCACACATCCAATCAACTATAAAACACACACCTACATCACCCACAAACCCCCACTAGTTGGAAATCGGAGCGAAGGCGAGAGCGAGAGAGATAGAGATAGCGAGCACAGCATTAGAAAACCCCAACACACACAGGAACCCAACTTCATCACCCACACCACATCTACGCACACCTCACCACATATCACCACGCACATCACCACAAACATCACCCCACACCTCATCCACACCACCCCATGGCACCCCAAAGACACCTACGGTTTTCGGACCAAGAACTCCGGGTCATGGTGGAGGAAATCATGAGGGTTGAGCCCCAGCTCTTCGGCACACAGGTGCAGCACACCACCATAGCAAGGAAGGCTGAGCTATGGCAAAGGATCGTAGACAGGGTCAACGCTGTGGGACAGCATCCCAGAAATCGGGAAGATATCAGAAAGTGATGGAACGACCTACGGGGGAAGGTGCGCTCGATGATCTCCAGGCACAACATCGCTGTGCAGAAGACTGGCGGCGGACCCCCACCCCACCCCAATTCACAGCATGGGAGCAAGAGGTGGTAAACATCCTGCATCCTGATGGCCTCGCTGGAGTACACGGAGGAATGGACTCTGGTAAGTCGAATCTCAACTACTTCACCCCCCCAACCACCAGAATGCCAAACCCCAACCCCCCCCCCAATATCACCCCCAGCACATAACCTCCCTGCCAATGTCTCACCAGCACAACCCACCCTAAACAACACCAACCCCTGAATGCCAACACAAACCATAGACAGCCACCACCAAAGCATGACCATTGCACATACCCATACACCCCCCCCAAACCCTCACAACACCTCCCACAAGGGAATAACAGCACTGGGGGACAAGGGCACCCAAAATGCACGCCATGGCACACACAGAAACAATAACCATACTCCTTCACCCCTGCAGGGCCCGAACGCCAACACACCGCCACGGAGGGTCCAGAGATGTCCATCCCATCCCCAGAACAGGCCCCCAGCGAGGACAGCAGCTCTGTCGACCTCGAACCTGACGACCAGCCCGGACCATCGGGGACCTCTGGACAGTCGGTTCCCCACACACAGACACAGGCCACAGCAGACCCAAACCCCTCTGGGAACACCAGCACAGCTCCCACCCAGCGGGCCCATGCCTCTGTCCCGCGGACGCGTCAATCAGCGGTGTGTCCGCCACTACAGGGCACCCAGGCTGACCCAACACCCCAACAACAACAGGGACCTGGGGGCAGTGGTAGTGGGCACACCGTCCAGGGGACAGAGGCCCAGGGAAACAGGGCAACTGGGAGGGCTGCTGTGCGACAGGGGGGGGAGGACAGGCCCAGGGAACCGACTCTCCAAGAGGCCCTCACCACCATCATGGGAGCATACCATCACTCCCAGGAGACGATGGCAACGGTACTGGCCAGGTTCACCGAGATCCAGGCACAGCAGGAGGAACGGTACATGGGGTTCAGCAATGAACTCCGGGACATCGCTACCGCAATGGGGACCATAGTCCAGGCCCTCAACCGGATAGAAACCACATTGCGGGAGCATGTGGCACCGCAAAGGGCCCCTGTCACTAGCCAGGAACAGCCTACCACCTCCGCCGGCGCTAGTGGTCAGAAGGCCCCCACAGAACGACGGGCCACCAGAACCCCACCTCCTGCTGAAGAACAACCACCCCGCAAGAGGAACCTGAGATCTCAAAGGAAGACAGAGTAGGATGCCAAGACCCCCGCCAGTCTAATATCCCCCCGGATGTCATTCCACTGTCCCACAGTGTCACCCTGTCCAACCATGAACTGCCCCTGCTCCATCCTTCCACAGCCATATGAATAATGCACCTGTGCGACCGAGAACTGGACTCTGCCATGGACATAACTCCACCCTCACCCTTCACCGTTTTAATATCATGTACCAAAATATAGCACTAAAAATAAATCACTCATTGCACATAAATCATTCTGGAGTCAGCCTGTATTATTTACAAATGTATAACACATTACTTATCAATAATGTTCTGTTATTTATGTGTGGACAACATACCGATGTCAATAAGCATTAGTCCATGGGCTAACCAAGCAGAAGTCACGCAGTGGGTCATACAGCACTGAAAAGGGAAGGGAAAAGTAAACTTCAGTTTAAAAGAACTGGGGGGAAATACACAAAGTAAAGATGCAGGGGGCATTCAGTAAATGGTAAATGGCGTGGGTGATTCCTACCTGTGTGCTACTGAAAATACTGATGGATAACTCTGTCCCTGTTGTCTGGGTCGTCCTCTTCGTCTTCCTCCTCTTCACTCTCCGCAGGCTCCACAGCTGCTTCAACACCACCATCTGGGCCATCCTCCTGCAGGAAGGGCACCTGACGTCGCAATGCCAGATTGTGAAGCATGCAGCAGGCCACAATGATCTGGCACACCTTCTTTGGTGAGTACATCAGGGATCCCCCTGTCATATGTAGGCACCTAAACCTGGCCTTCAGGAGGCCAAAGGTTCTTTCAATGACCCTCCTAGTTCGCCCATGGGCCTCATTGTACCGTTCCTCTGCCCTGGTCCGGGGATTCCTCACTGGGGTCAATAGCCAAGGCAGGTTGGGGTAACCAGAGTCACCAATTAGCCACACACGTTGTCTCTGTAGCTGTTCCATCACATAAGGGATGCTGCTATTTCGCATCACATACGCGTCATGCACTGACCCAGGGAACATGGCATTCACATGGGAGATGTACTGGTCAGCCAAACAGACCACCTGAACGTTCATCGAATGGTAACTTTTCCTGTTTCTGTACACCTGCTCATCGTCTTTTGGGGGTACTAAAGCCACATGGGTCCCATCAATGGCACCAATTATGTTGGGAATATGTCCAAGGGCATAAAAATCACCCTTCACAGTGGCCAAATCGACCTCCTCAGGGAATACAATGTAGCGCCGCATGTGTTTCGTCAGGGCAGACAACACTCTAGACAAGATTTTTGAAAACATAGGCTGAGACATTCCAGATGACATGGCCACTGTTGTCTGGAATGAGCCACTTGCCAGAAAATGGAGGACTGACAGAACCTGCACTAGAGGGGGAATTCCTGTGGGTTGGCGGATGGGGGACATCAGGGCTGGCTCCAGCTGGGCACACAGTTCATGTATAGTGGCTCGGTCAAGTCGGTATCGTAGTATGATGTGGCGTTCTTCCATTGTCGACAGGTCCACCAGCGGGCGGTACACGCGAGGATTCATCCTTCTCCTCGCAAGTCCCAGCGGACGGTGCCTAGGAAGGACAACATGGAGCACAGAGTCAAGCAAGTCACAGGTACGTTCACCACTGCATGCACAGTACACGAAAAGGTATGGATGGCTATGTTTGGATGTGTGGCAATGCAAGGCCTAGGCCTGTGTGACGCAGTTGAAATTAAGCCATGTGGGCCCTTGAAATGGCAGCTGCCTGACCGGTGAAGTGTGACAATGGGATGTGAGGTCAATGCGCTGGCGTGGCACGCCGTGGCGGTAGGCGGTCGAAGACCGCTATACGAACCCGCATTGGTTAACATTGAACCCTATGGGATTCAGGAGCCAATGACGATGTGCGCCAGCGGTCGCGGTACGCACCGCCGCGGTACGCACCGCCGCGGCCGTGACCGCCATTTTCTATCTGCCTAATCACTCGATACCTGATCATCCACAGGAGAGGACCTATACTGCAAGTGCTGCTGTGACCTCGGTCTGGAAGTGACAATGGCTGCTGCGACTGGGGAAAGGGCCCCTGCCTTCACGTCTGAAGAGTTGGAGAAACTAGTGGATGGGGTCCTCCCCCAGTATGCGCTACTCTACGGTCCTCCAGACCAACAGGTGAGTACACTGAGTGCACATTGAATGGGTTATGCCTGTGTGGAGTGGGGTGGATGTTAGTTGTTGGGGTGGGGAGAAAATGAGGAGTGCAACGCACGACAGATGAGAGAATGGGCCACATGGCAAGGTTGGGGAGGGGGGGGCATGTACTCCAAACATGCAGAAATTTCACGTTTTCTCTTTCCCACCCTGTACATGTCTAACAGGTGAGCGCCCATCAGAAAATCGACATTTGGCGTGCCATCGCCAAGGAAGTCCGGGCCCTGGGGGTCTACACCAGACGGGGCACCCACTGCCGCAAGAGGTGGGAGGACATCCGCTGCGGAACCCGAAAGACCGCCGAGTCACTGCTGGGGATGGCCTCCCGACCTAGGAGGGGTGCCAGTCGTACCCTGACCCCACTGTGGTCCCGGATCCTGGCGGTGGCCTACCCTGATTTGGATGGGCGCTTGAGGACATCACAGCAGACACAAGGGGGTGAGTACCTGCACATTCTGCTATCCTTAAGCGCAGTTGAGGCGTCTGGGTGGGGGAGGAGGGCCGTGGGTGACACTAGGCCAGGGCGCTTTCTGTAGTGTAGTCCCCTCCCTTAGACATGGCCCTGTGCCCCCGCCCCCCACCTCTGTAGGGTGCCAAGTACAGCTATACATGGTCCTGCATCACCCATGTGCGCGTCCGTTGTCCCTAGACCTGTTGGCCTAGTCAGAAGTACTGAGTAGTGTACCCCAATTTCGCAGCTTAGTGCATGAGGCACCTGTGTCTGTCCTCTCCGCCAACGGTATTGACAAGGCATACACTCAACTTTGTTTTATTTCTCCCCCCACCCTTATTCTTTGTCTTCTTGTGCATTAGCATCATCAGGCGGAGGAGAATTGGCGTCGGAGCACGAGGGAGCTGCAAGTCACAATGCCCCGGTGGGCACTGGAACAGACACCGAGGGCACCAGTGATCCGGAGGACGAGGGGAGCACCACAACGGGGACCGGTGAAGACACCAGCGACACGGACACGTCCTCGTTTGGGAGCTCCCTAGCGGTGGCGGCAACATCTGGGCCCCCCGCCTCCACAGGTACAGCCACCACCCAGCGCTCCAGCTCCGCCCTCCCAGCAGCCCCTCAGCCTTCGCTCCGTGCCCGCTCGCCCAGGAAGGCGGGCGTCTCCTTCGCCCCAGGCACCTCAGCCCCTGCCCCAGTTACCCCTGCTGCCCTCAGTGCGGAGCTCATTGACCTCGTGAGGACGCTCATTGTTGGGCAGACTACTCTTTTGAATGCCATCCAGGGGGTGGAAAGGGAGGTGCATCGGAGCAATGCCTACCTGGAGGGCATTCATTCGGGTCAGGCTGCCCTTCAACGATCGTTCATTGCTCTGGCCTCAGCACTGACGGCAGCCATTGTCCCTGTCTCCAGCCTCCCTCTTCTAACTGCCTCCACCCTTTCTCTGTCTCCTGTCCCTCAGCCTATCCCATCCACACCATCAGACCAGCCTGCACACACCTCAACACCCAAGGCCAGATCATCCAGACACAAGCACCACAGGACACACAAGCATTCACCCCAGCAACACCCAGATGCAGACATTCCAACAGTCACTACCACCTCTGTGTCCCCCTCCTCCTCGTCTCCCTCCTCCCTCCCTGTGACGTCTACACTCACACCTGCATGCACACCACCATCAGCCAGTGCTTCCATCACCAGCACACCCTCCACTACAGTCCTCACACGTGCAGTCACCACCCCCACTGCCATCTACACGTCCCCTGTGTCCTCTCCCACTGTGTCTGTCACCCCCTCTTCCAAGACACATAAACGCAGGCAGACACCCAAACAACAGCCAACCACCTCACGACAGCCTACGCCTCAGTCACCTGCACCCAAAGACAGCACACCTGACTCTCCTACAACCACATCCTCTTCCTCCACTTCCATCACCACTACTCCTACCCTTTACCTTGGTCCTAAGAAATATTACCTCTCTAATCTTAACCTCTTTCCCTCCCCTGACCCACCCCCTCCATCGGTTAAGAGTCCCAAGAGCACCTCAGCCACCACCAGCCCAGCTTTGAGTGTCCAAGTGGTGCATGGCTTCTGGAGTCCACCCTTTGGCGGCAGTGACACTTCACTGAGCAGCAAGAGGACATCCAGCCCACCCCCAGGCAAGAGGACACGTAAACTGAAGGGCCGCCGTGAGAGGACTGAGACGGCTGCCCCCAAAGAGCCAACAACGGCTACTTCACCTGCCACAACAGCCAGGGGAGGCAAGGGCCCGAGAGCCCCATCTAAGGAGCGAAAGGGCAGCAGGGCGGAGAGGTCATCCATCAGGAGCGCGGAGCTGGAGGGCCCCGCAAGCCCCATCCCGCCTGCAAGGGACGACAGCAAAGGGCCCAGGACTCCGTCCCCGAAGGGGCCTGCCACTGCACAGTCGGAGGGCGAGTGAGCAGGGTGTCCAGCCCAGGTCTGGCTCCCTAGACTTCCTGGAAGAGCACCGCTGAAGAGGGCCCCGCCGTGAAGACAGGCACCTTCCTGTCAAGCACCGCTCCGCTGGGCCCCGCCGTCTCAAGCACCGCTCCGCTGGGCCCTTCCTGTCAAGCACTGCTCCGCTGGGCCCCGCCATCTCAAGCACCGCTCCGCTGGGCCCCGCCGTCTCAAGCACCGCTCCGCTGGGCCCTTCCTGTCAAGCACCGCTCCGCTGGGCCCCGCCGTCTCAAGCACCGCTCCGCTGGGCCCCGCCATCTCAAGCACCGCTCCGCTGGGCCCTTCCTGTCAAGCACCGCTCCGCTGGGCCCCGCCGTCTCAAGCACCGCTCCGCTGGGCCCCGCCGTCTCAAGCACCGCTCCGCTGGGCCCTTCCTGTCAAGCACCGCTCCGCTGGGCCCTTCCTGTCAAGCACCGCTCCGCTGGGCCCTTCCTGTCAAGCACCGCTCGGCTGGGCCCCGCCGTCTCATGCACCGCTCCGCTGGGCCCTTCCTGTCAAGCACCGCTCCGCTGGGCCCCGCCGTCTCAAGCACCGCTCCGCTGGGCCCTTCCTGTCAAGCACTCCCCAGGATATGGCAGTGGGCAATCCAACCACTGTAGAGACATTGAGAGACTGTGGCTTTGCACTCCCCAGGATATGGCAGTGGGCAATCCAACCACTGTAGAGACATTGAGAGACTGTGGCTTTGCACTCCCCAGGATATGGCAGTGGGCATGGTGGCCCCTTCGTGGGTCTGGCGTCGTGGACTCATGTGGCTGAGGTGCCCCCCCTTCCCTTCCCCCTGAGGTGCCTGTAGTTTTGTCATCAGATGCCCCTGCAGTGTTCTCTCCAAAGGACTCCGGTCTCGTGTGTGGGCTTTGCCCTTGTGTTGCTACACTTTGGCCCACGGACAAATCGTTAATACGTAAAATGTGCAGGACTGATTTCTTCAGTTGTCCACTGCTGTGTATATAGACTTTTTAAATGTAAATATTCTGGCTAGTTGACCAATACTTATCGGAGGCTATTTTGGACATAAATATTTATTGTCAATTTTGAAATGTCATTGCATTTTTTACGGGGGTTTGGTTGGTGTCACTGTGACTTGTTGCTCTGCATATGTGTGTGCCCGTAACCTTTCGTCCTCCCCCCTCCCGTGTGTCGTAGGTGCTGTACTCACCGTTGACGTCTGCGCCGGAGTTCGTACTCGTGGTAGATGAGCAGGTAGACGAGAGCAGGTATGATGTTCAATTCGGGTTCCATGCTGTCCTCCGTACTCGTGGAGTGCGTAGAGGTGAGCGTTTTCACATTCGTAGTCTGTTTCTGCCGTGTTTTTATCGGCGGGGCTCCCGCCCCGGAAAAGGTGGCGGATTGGTGGGTCATGATAGTGTGGGCGGTACATTGTCTGCCGCCTGGCTGGTGGCGGTGACCGCCGCCCTGTTTGTCGGTCCCGCCGTGGCGGTCGGAGTGTTAATGTGGCGGGCTGTGTTGGCGGTTCCCACCAGGGTCAGAATTCCAATTTTTGGACCGCCAGCCTGTTGGCGGGTTGGCCGCCGCTTTATCACCGACCGCCAGGGTTAGAATCACCCCCATAGTGGACTATGTACTTGGCCTCAGATCAAGGATGGCTGAGTACATGAAAAAGCCAGTAAAAACCTTCAGGCCAGCCAAGAGCTCCAGAAGCAATGGCATGACCAGAAGGCTGTTTTGGTTCAGTACCAACCAGGGCAGAAAGTGTGGGTCTTGGAGCCTGTGGCCCCAAGAGCACTCCAAGATAAATGGAGTGGACCCCACACAATTGTTGAAAAGAAGGGTGAAGTCACCTACTTAGTTGACTTAGGCACTGCCAGGAGTCCCCTTAGGGTGCTCCATGTCAATCGTCTGAAACCCTACTATGACAGGGCTGATCTCACCCTGCTCATGGCAACTGATGAGGGACAGGAAGAAAAGAGTGACCCTCTCCCTGATCTCTTCTCTTCCACAGAATAAGATGCTCTAGTGGAAGGTGTTGTACTGGCAGATTGTCTTACTTCTGAGCAGAAAGACCACTGCATAAATCTCCTGGGTCAGTTTTCTGAACTCTTCTCTACTGTGCCAGGTACCACTTCTTGGTGTGAGCACACATAGATACTGGAGACAGCTTGCCTGCCAAAAGTAAGATCTATAGGCAGCCTGACCATGTCAGAGACTGCATAAAGCAAGAGGTGCAGAAAATGTTAGAACTAGGAGTGGTTGAGCACTCTGAAAGTCCATGGGCTTCTCCTGTGGTACTTGTACCAAAACCTCATTCCAAAGATGGAAAGAAGGAAATGCGGTTTTGTGTAGACTACAGAGGTCTCAACCAGGTAACCAAAACTGATGCTCACCCTATACCCAGGGCAGATGAGCTCATAGATACACTGGCATCTGCCAAATATCTAAGCACTTTTGACTTGACTGCAGGGTATTGGCAGATCAAATTATCAGAAGATGCAAAAGCTAAAACTGCATTTTCAACCATTGGAGGCCATTACCAATTCACAGTAATGCCTATTGGATTGAAAAATGCACCTGCCACTTTTCAGAGGTTGGTGAACACAGTCCCGCAAGGGCTGGAAGCTTTCAGTGCAGCATATTTGGACGATATAGCTGTCTTTAGCTCCAGTTGGGATGATCACCTGGTCCACCTATGGAAAGTTTTAGAGGCCCTGCAAAAGGCAGGCCTCACTATCAAGGCTTCAAAGTGCCAGATAGGGCAGGGAAAGGTGGTTTATCTGGGACAACTGGTTGGTGGAGAACAGATTGCACCACTTCAGGGGAAAATCCAAACTATTTTAGATTGGGTTCCCCCTACTACTCAGACTCAGGTGAAAGCCTTTTTAGGCCTCAGTGGGTACTATAGGAGGTTCATAAAGAACTATGGCTCCATTGTAGCCCCTCTTAATGACCTCACATCCAAGAAAAAGCCTAAAAAGGTATTATGGACAGCAAACTGTCAGAAAGCTTTTGAGGAGCTGAAGCAGGCCATGTGCTCTGCACCTGTCCTGAAAAGCCCTTGTTACTCTAAAAAATTCTATGTCCAAACTGATGCATCTGAATTAGGAGTAGGGGCAGTCCTATCACAACTTAATTCTGAGGGCCAGGATCAACCTGTTGCTTTTATTAACAGGAGGTTGACCCCTAGAGAAAAGCATTGGTCTGCCATAGAGAGGGAGGCCTTTGCTGTGGTCTGGGCACTGAAGAAGTTGAGGCCATACCTGTTTGGCACTCACTTCATTGTTCAGACAGACCACAAACCTCTACTTTTGCTAAAACAAATGAAAGGTGAAAATCCTAAATTGTTGAGGTGGTCCATATCCCTACAGGGAATGGACTATACAGTGGAACATAGACCTGGGAGTACCCACTCCAATGCAGATGGACTCTCCAGATATTTCCACTTAGACAATGAAGACCCATCAGGTAATGACTAGTCTTATTGTCCTTCGTTTGGGGGGGGGTGTAGGAAAGTACCATCTTGCCTGGCATGTTACCCCCATTTTTCACTGTATATATGTTGTTTTAGTTGTATGTGTCACTGGGACCCTGCCAGCCAGGGCCCCAGTGCTCATAAGTGTGCCTGAATGTGTTACCTGTGTTATGACTAACTGTCTCACTGAGGCTCTGCTATCCAGAACCTCAGTGGTTATGCTCTCTCATTTCTTTCCAAATTGTCACTAACAGGCTAGTGACCAATTTCACCAATTCACATTGGCATACTGGAACACCCTTATAATTCCCTAGTACATGGTACTGAGGTACCCAGGGTATTGGGGTTCCAGGAGATCCCTATGGGCTGCAGCATTTCTTTTGCCACCCATAGGGAGCTCTGACAATCCTTACACAGGCCTGCCACTGCAGCCTGAGTGAAATAATGCACACATTATTTCACAGCCATTTTCACTGCACTTAAGTAACTTATAAGTCACTTATATGTCTAACCTTTACTTAGTAAAGGTTGGGTGCTAAGTTACTTAGGCCCTCATTCTGACCTTGGCGGGCGGCGGAGGCCGCCCGCCAAAGTCCCGCCGTCAGATTACCGTTCCGCGGTCGAAAGACTGCCGCGGTAATTCTGACTTTCCCGCTGGGCTGGCGGGCGGTCGCCTTCAGACCGCCCGCCAGCCCAGCGGGAAAGAGGCTTCCACGATGAAGCCGGCTCGGAATCGAGCCGGCGGAGTGGAAGCTGTGCGACGGGTGCAGTTGCACCCGTCGCGTATTTCACTGTCTGCGCAGCAGACAGTGAAATACATGTAGGGGCCCTCTTACGGGGGCCCCTGCAATGCCCATGCCAGTGGCATGGGCACTGCAGGGGCCCCCAGGGGCCCCGCGACCCCCCCTACCGCCATCCGGATCCCGGCGGTCGGACCGCCGGGATCTGGATGGCGGTAGGGGGGGTCGGAATCCCCGCGGCGGTGCAGCAAGCTGCGCCGCCGTGGAGGATTCAATGGGGCGGCGGTACACTGGCAGGAGCCCGCCAGTGGTGCCGGTCCGACCGCGGCTTTACCGCCGCGGTCGGAATCCCCATTGGAGCACCGCCGGCCTGTCGGCGGTGCTCCCGCGGTCCTCCGCCCTGGCCCAGGGTCAGAATGACCACCTTAGTGTGTGGGCACCCTGGCACTAGCCAAGGTGCTCCCACATTGTTCAGGGCAAATTCCCCGGACTTTGTGAGTGCGGGGACACCATTACACGCGTGCACTACACATAAGTCAATACCTATGTGTAGCTTCACAATGGTAACTCCGAATATGGCCATGTAACATGTCTAAGATCATGGAATTGCCCCCTCTATGCCATCCTGGCATTGTTGGCACAATCCCATGATCCCACGGGTCTGTAGCTCAGACCCGGGTACTGCCAAACTGCCTTTTCAGGGGTTTCACTGCAGCTGCTGCTGCTGCCAACCCCTCAGACAGGTTTCTGCCCTCCTGGTGTCCAGCCAGGCTTGGCCCAGGAAGGCAGAACAAAGGACTTCCTCAGAGAGAGGGTGTTACACCCTCTCCCTTTGGAAAAAGGTGTTAAGGCAGGGGAGGAGTAGCCTCCCCCAGCCTCTGGAAATGCTTTCATGGGCACAGATGGTGCCCATTTCTGCATAAGCCAGTCTACACCGGTTCAGGGACCCCTCAGCCCTGCTCTGGCGCGAAACTGGACAAAGGAAAGGGGAGTGACCACTCCCCTGACCTGCACCTCCCCTGGGAGGTGCCCAGAGTTCCTCCAGTGTGCTCCAGACCTCTGCCATCTTGGAAACAGAGATGCTGCTGGCACACTGGACTGCTCTGAGTGGCCAGTGCCAGCAGGTGACGTCAGAGACTCCTTCTGATAGGCTCCTTCAGGTGTTGCTAGCCTATCCTCTCTCCTAAGTAGCCAAACCCTCTTTTCTGGCTATTTAGGGTCTCTGCTTTGGGGAATTCCTTAGATAACGAATGCAAGAGCTCATCAGAGTTCCTCTGCATCTCTCTCTTCACCTTCTGCCAAGGAATCGACTGCTGACCGCGCTGGAAGCCTGCAAAACTGCAACAAAGTAGCAAAGACGACTACTGCAACTGTGTAACGCTGATCCTGCCGCCTTCTCGACTGTTTTCCTGGTGGTGCATGCTGTGGGGGTAGTCTGCCTCCTCTCTGCACTAGAAGCTCTGAAGAAATCTCCCGTGGGTCGACGGAATCTTCCCCCTGCTACCGCAGGCACCAAAGAACTGCATCACCGGTCCCCTGGGTCTCCTCTCAGCACGACGAGCGAGGTCCCTTGAATCCAGCAACTCTGTCCAAGTGACTCCCACAGTCCAGTGACTCTTCAGTCCAAGTTTGGTGGAGGTAAGTCCTTGCCTCCCCACGCCAGACTGCATTGCTGGGAACCGCGTCTTTTGCAGCTACTCTGGCCTGGGTCCATGGCACTCTAACCTGCATTGCACGACTTTCTAAGTTGTCCTCCGGCGGCTTGGGACTCCTTTGTACAACTTCGGGTGAGCACCGTTTCACTCCTCTTCGTAGTGCCTGTTCCGGCACTTCTGCGGGTGCTGCCTGCTTCTAAGAGGGCTTCTTGTCCTGCTCAGCGCCCCCTCTGTCCCCAGACGCAATTGGCGACATCCTGGTCCCTCCTGGGCCACAGAAGCATCCAAAAACCCTAACCGCACGATTTGCAGCTAGCAAGGCTTGTTGGCGGTCTTTCGGCAGGAAAACACTTCTGCGTGACTCTTCACGACGTGGGACATCCATCCTCCAAAGGGGAAGTTTCTAGCCCTTGTCGTTCCTGCAGAATCCTCATCTTCTACTGCCTAGTAGCAGCTTCTTTGCACCCACAGCTGGCATTTCCTGGGCATCTGCCCATCTCCGACTTGCTTGTGACTTTTGGACTCGGTCCCCTTGTTCCACAGGTACCCTCGACTGGAAATCCATCATTGTTGCATTGTTGCATTGCTGGTTTGTGTCTTTCCTGCAGAATTCCCCGATCACGACTTCTGTGCTCTTTGGGGAACTTTAGTGCACTTTGCACTCACTTTTCAGGGTCTTGGGGTGGGCTATTTTTCTAACCCTCACTGTTTGTTTTCTTACAGTCCCAGCGACCCTCTACAAGGTCACATAGGTTTGGGGTCCATTCGTGGTTCGCATTCCACCTTTGGAGTATATGGTTTGTGTTGCCCCTATCCCTATATGTCCCCATTGCATCCTATTGTAACTATACATTGTTTGCACTGTTTTCTAAGACTATACTGCATATTTTTGGTATTGTGTACATATATCTTGTGTATATTTGCTATCCTCATACTGAGGGTACTCACTGAGATACTTTGGCATATTGTCATAAAAATAAAGTACCTTTATTTTTAGTATATCTGTGTATTGTGTTTTCTTATGATATTGTGCAAGTGACACTAGTGGTACTGTAGGAGCTTCACTTGTCTCCTAGTTCATCCTAAGCTGCTCTGCTAAGCTACCATTATCTATCAGCCTAAGCTGCTAGACACCCTATACACTAATAAGGGATAACTGGGCCTGGTGCAAGGTGTAAGTACCCCTTGGTACTCACTACAAGCCAGTCCAGCCTCCTACACATGTGTGTATACCCACCCGGGCCTCATACGTGGCCTCTCATTGAGTATTATTTATATACCCACCTGGGCCTCATACATGGCCTCTCATTGGGTTATATACTTATACCCACCCAGGCCTCATATGTGGCCTCTCATTCTGTGTTATTTATATACCCACCCGGGCCTCATACGTGGAATCTCATTGGGTGTTATTTATATATCCACCCGGGCCTCATACGTTGCCTCTCATTAGGTGTTATTTATATACCCACCCGGGCCTCATACGTGCCCTTTTATTTGGTGTTATTTATATACCCACCCAGGCCTCATACGTGGCCTCTCATTGAGTATTATTTATATACCCACCCAGGCCTCATACATGGCCTTTCATTGGGTGTTATTTATATACCCATCCGGGCCTCATACGTGGCCTCTCATTGAGTGTTATTTATATATCCACCCGGACCCCCATATGTGGTCTCTCAACTGGTGTTATAAATGTACCCACCTGGGCCTCATACGTGGCCTCTCATTGGGTGTTATATAAATACCCACCCAAGCCTGATACGTGGCCTCTTATTGGGTGTTATTTATATATACGTGGCCTCTCATTGGGTGTTATTTATATATCCACCCGGGCCTCATACGTGTTCTCTCAACGGTGTTATAAATGTACCCACCTGGGCCTCATACGTGGACTCTCATTGGGTGTTATATAAATACCCACCCAGGCCTGATACATGGCCTCTCATTGGGTGTTATTTATATACCCACCCGGGCCTCATACGTGGCCTCTCATTGGGTGTTATTTATATATCCACCCGGGCCTCATACGTGGTCTCTCAATGGGTGTTATAAATGTACCCACCTGGGCCTCATACGTGGACTCTCATTGGGTGTTATATAAATACCCACCCAGGCCTGATACATGGCCTCTCTTTGGGTGTTACTTATATACCCACCTGGGCCTCATACATTGCCTCTCATTGGGTGTTAGTTATATATGTACCTACCCAGGCCTCATACATGGCCTCTCATTGGGTGTTTTATATATATATATATATATATATATATATATATATATATATATATATATATATATTGTAGGAAGTTGGCTCTGTATGTACAAGGGCTCCCCTCAGAGGTAAGATAGTGGCAAAAAGAGATAATTCTAATGCTCTATTTTGTGGTAGTGTGGTCGAGCAGTAGGCTTATCAGAGGGTAGTGTTAAGCATTTGTTGTACACACACAGGCAATAAATGAGGAACACACACACTCAGACAATTCCAGGCCAATAGGTTTTATATAGAAAAATATATTTTCTTAGTTTATTTTAAGAACCACAGGTTCAAGATTTACAATCAATACTTTAAATGAAAGGTACTTCACTCAGGTATCATAGGAACTTTGAATCAGCAAAATAGCATGTACAGTTTTGGCAAAAATGGCAATAAGCTATTTTAAAACTAGACACTGCAATTTTCATCAGTTCCGGGGGGAGGTAAGTATTTGTTAGTTTTGCAGGTAAGTAAACCACCTACAGGGTTCAAAGTTGGGTCCAAGGTAGCCCACCGTTGGGGGTTCAGGGCAACCCCTAAGTTACCACACCAGCAGCTCAGGGCCGGTCAGGTGCAGAGGTCAAAGTGGTGCCCAAAACGTATAGGCTTCAATGTAGAAGGGGGTGCCCCGGTTCCAGTCTGCCAGCAGGTAGGTACCCGCGACTTCGGAGGGCAGACCAGGAGGGTTTTGTAGGGCACCGGGGGGGGGGGGGGGGACACAAGTCAGCACAAAAAGTACACCCTCAGCGGCACGGGGCGGCTGGGTGCAGGGTGCAAACTGGCGTCGGGTTTGAAATGGAGTTCAATGGGAGACCCAGGGGTCTATTCAGTGGAGCAGGCAGGCAAGGGGTAGCCACCACCTGGGCAAGGGAGAGGGTCACCTGGGGGTCGCTTCTGCACTGGAGGTCGGATCCTTCAGGTCCTGGGGGCTGCGGGTGCAGTGTCTTTACCAGGCGTTGGGTTCTTAGAAGCAGGCAGTCGCGGTCAGGGGGAGCCGCTGGGGGCGGCTCAGGGGGGTCAACTCTGGATACTCACAGGGTCGCAGTCGCCGGGGAGTCCTCCCTGTAGTGTTGTTTCTCCGCAGGTCAATCCGGGGGCGTCGGGTGCAGAGTGACAAGTCTCACGCTTCCGGCGGGAAACGTGGAGTCCTTTTAAAGTTGTTTCTTTGTTGCAAGTTTTGGTTTCTTTGGAACAGGACTGCTGTCCTTGGAGTTCTTGGTCCTTTTAGATTCAGGGTAGTCCTCTGAGGCTTCAGAGGTCGCTGGACCCTGGGGGACGCGTCGCTGTTGCAGTTTCTTTTGAAGTGGGGAGACAGGCCGGTAGGGCTGGGGCCAAAGCAGTTGGTGCCTCCGTCTTCTCTGCAGGGCTTTCAGGTCAGCAGTCCTTCTTCGTCTTCAGGTTGCAGGAATCTATCTTGCTTGGTTCTTGGGGCCCCTAAATACTCAATTTAGGGGTATGTTTAGGTCTGGGGGTTAGTAGCCAATGGCTACTAGCCCTGAGGGTGGCTACACCCCCTTTTGTGCCTCCTCCCTGAGGGAAGGGGGGCACATCCCTAATCCTATTGGGGGAATCCTCCATCTGCAAGATGGAGAATTTCTAAAAGTAAGAGTCACCTCAGCTCAGGACACCTTAGGGGTTGTCCTGACTGGCCAGTGACTCCTCCTTGTTTTTCTCATTATCTCCTCCGGCCTTGCCGCCAAAAGTGGGGCCGTGGCCGGAGGGAGCGGTGCATCTCCACTAGCTGGAGTGCCCTGGGGCGCTGTAACAAAGGGGGAGGTGAGAAGCACCTCCACCCAGTACAGGCTTTGTTACTAGCCATAGAGTGACAAAGGCACTCTCCCCATGTGGCCAGCAACATGTCTGGTGTGTGGCAGGCTGGCAAAACTAGTCAGCCCACAATGAAAGACGGGTATGTTTTCAGGGGGCATCTCTAAGATGCCCTCTGGGGTGTATTTCACAATAAAGTGTACACTGGCATCAGTGTGCATTTATTGTGCTGAGAAGTTTGATACCAAACTTCCCAGTTTTCAGTGTAGCCATTATGGTGCTGTGGAGTTCGTGTTTGACAGACTCCCAGACCATATACTCTTATGGCTACCCTGCACTTACAATGTCTAAGGTTTTGCTTTGATCCCAAAAAGGCCTGGTGTCGTAGCTGTAATCAGCCTGGACACCAAACTGGAGACAAGGCCTGTCCCAAGAAAGGTTCCACTCCAAACTCCAATCCAGGTAACACTGGAATGGCTAGTCTCCAAGTGGGATCAACAGTGTGCCCAGAGCAAATCAGGGTCCACACTGAAGCTACTCTAGTCTCTGAGGGTGGGGTGGATTTAGCCACACTAGCTGCCTGGCCGCCTAACATGCAAAAATACAGGCAGCAGCTCTTTATTAATGGGACAAGTGTAGAGGGCCTGAGGGATACAGGTGCCAGTGTCACTATGGTGACAGAGAAACTGGTTTCCCCTGGCCAATACCTGACTGGAAAAACCTATACAGTCACCAACGCTGACAATCAGACTAAAGCACATCCCATGGCAATGGTAACTTTAGAATGGGGAGGGGTCAATGGCCTGAAACAGGTGGTGGTCTCCTCAAACATCCCAGTAGACTGTCTGCTTGGAAATGACCTGGAGTCCTCAGCATGGGCTGAGGTAGAACTAAAAACCCATGCAGCCATGCTGGGTATCCCTGAACTGGTGTGTGTAAAAACAAGAGCACAATGCAAGGCACAGGGTGAAAAAGTAGAGCTGGAGTCTGGAAGAAAGGCCCAGCCTACCAAGAGAAAAGGAAAGTCAGTTGGGAAACCAACCGCAACACAGTCAGAAAAAGAGAACCTCTCTTCTCAGGAAGAAGTTCTGCCCTCTGAGGGAACTGAGCCTTTGGAGCTTGAACCTTATCAGGTTGAGCTCTTAGGCCCAGGGGGACCCTCAAGGGAGGAGCTGTGTAAGGGACAAGAAACCTGTCCCTCTCTTGAAAGCCTTAGGCAGCAAGCTGCTGAAGAGTCCAAGGGCAAGAAAAATGGAACACATAGGGTCTATTGGGAAGATGGACTCCTGTACACTGAGGCAAGAGATCCCAAACCTGGTGCCACTAGGAGAGTGGTAGTGCCTCAGGGTTTCAGGGAGTTTATTCTGACCTTAGCCCATGATCAAAGCGGCAAACTAGCTTAAAAAATGTTGACGCTAGTTCCTTAACTTCCATCACGGTGTGCCGTATGTTAATTACGGCGCACACATGGTGGCATTAGGGGGGCGCTAAGGGGTGCAAGAAAAGGTGCGCTGCATTGAATGCAGCACCACTTTTCTTAAATCTGCCCCACAGTTCTTTGGTTTACACACAGCAGGCTTGTTAAAGCTCTGTGCTGCTTTATGATGAATCCAACCTGCCACAAGACAAAACTCTGATCTCTCACCAGCAGAACATTGATCACCAAAGTTATCTTGACATTTTTATGCTTGCCTGAAAACTGCTGGACACACCAGGATCTCTGTAGCAGGTGTGTCCAGCACCTGCTACAGTCCCATAAGTTGTTTCTAAACACAGCGCACTCCGAGGGCAGTGCCAGGCGGGTCAGCACCAGGTGCGGCTGCATGGGTTGCACCGCCCTAAAGCCGGCCGTGCTTGTATGTAGATGTTTACTATGCGGTACGATTGGCAGCTCGGCAGATGTGGCTGGAGACAGGGACATTTCTTCACAGTGCTTGCCGGTGGGTCATAAATGTGTTCAGGCTACATGCTCATCCAATCCTCGCCCTCTCTGCAGAGCACACAGAGTAATGGTCATATATGTGCCAGTTGTGCTTACCCTTTGATATGAAAGTGCATGAAGGAGGTTTACACTTTTGTTGAAACATTAACAGCGCCAAATGAAAAGAAACTGGTATGTATTCAGGTGAGGAGGCAGCGAGAGACTGGGGGGGTGATGTAGGGGCGACACAAGGATCACACACAGAGGAAGTGAGTGAAAAGACAGAGGTAAACAGGAAGGAGACGATGTGTAAGGCATGCAGATGGAGGGAAGGAAAGCAGGAAAGCGCTGCGGATCGGAGAGCGTGACTAAAGATAGCGAGAAACACCAAAGACCACTGCCCCTTCTACTGAGATCAGCAACGTTCAGTGCACAGTCATCCCTTTGTGCAATTAAAACATTCTGAATTCTAATTATTCATGACAAAAACATTGTTATTAATCTTTTAGCTGACACTGTTAACAAGCACTGACAAAGCCAACAGGTCCCGCTTGTATGTAAACTTTTTGTGATATCTGTGTGCAAAAGTAGAAAACTCAAAGAGAATCACTCAAACGCTAGCCACTGCTATGATTTATGGATGACTGTCACTCACACAGTCACACATTTGACAGTTCAGTCCCTCTCACATCACACTGAACATTTAGAAATGTCACATGTACGCAATCTGAAAAACTGGCGGTTATCCCATCATCGGAATGACCACTCTACGTCACAGTAGTATCCTTCCACAGAAATCAGTACCACGTCACAGTAGTATCCTTCCACAGTGATCAGTACTCACTCTATGTCACAGTAGTATCCTTCCACAGTGATCAGTACTCACTCTGCGTCACAGGAGTATCCTTCCACAGTGATCAGTACTCACTCTGCGTCACAGTAGTATCCTTCTGCAGTGATCAGTACTCACTCTATGCTGCAGTAGTATCCTTCTGCAGTGATCAGTCCTCACTCTATGCTGCAGTAGTATCCTTCCACAGTGATCAGTACTCACTCTATGTCACAGTAGTATCCTTCCACAGTGATCAGTACTCACTCTGCGTCACCGTAGTATCCTTCCGCAGAAATCAGTACCACGTCACAGTAGTATCCTTCCACAGTGATCAGTACTCACTCTACGTCACAGTAGTATCCTTCCACAGTGATCAATACTCAGTGATCAGTACTCACTCTACGTCACAGTAGTATCCTTCCACAGTGATCAATACTCACTCTACGTCACAGTAGTATCCTTCCGCAGTGATCAGTACTCACTCTGCGTCACAGTAGTATCCTTCCACAGTGATCAGTACTCACTCTATGTCACAGTAGTATCCTTCCACAGTGATCAGTACTCACTCTATGTCACAATAGTATCCTTCCACAGTGATCAGTACTCACTATACGTCGCGGTAGTATCCTTCCGCAGTATCCTTCCACAGTAATCTCTGCCAGTTATAGAACAAACCTCCTCACTAGCCGGCACCAGTAAACCCCGAGGCTGGTCTTGGAGTGGAGCTGATGGTTTCACTCCCTGGCTCACAACAAGGAGCCCCACACAGGTACTCACCGTGCTACGGAGGGGCTTACATGCGTCTTGAGCTCATCTCTGGCCATGGAATTAACCTCGTTGGGACTGTGGTTAGTCATCATGATAGAAGTGAAACCCTTCACAGGGCTTCTTTTGTGGAGACATGAAGGAAGGAGCCCTCTGCAACACGAGCTGCTTTGAAAACACTGGTGCGTGAAAGGAGTAAAAAATAACTACAATAATTCTTATGGTAAATGTGTGCATGTGTGTGATGTTCTGACTTCACTGCTTCCTTGCAGGGTCCTAGCTGGACCAGAGCTTTGCAGCCTCTGCACCGAGGTACCGTTTACTCCCATCCTCCAGGGAGGACTCAGTCCACCAACATTTAGGGAGATCTTTTTGGGGGTTTAGGACTTTCAACAAGAGGTAGGACCTTTTTGCTTTTCAAAAGTAAACTGTGCTGTGCTAAGTGAAGGAGTTAGCAGCAGCCAGGCCTCCTCTTCTGTAACCAGGTCCCCATCTTGTGTAACCAAGCTCCCTCTTCTGTAACCCGGCTCCCTCTCCTGTAGCTAGGCCCCATCTTACATAACCAGGCCTCCTCTTCTGTAACCAGGCCCCCTCTTCTGTAACAGGGCCCCCATCTTGTGTAACCAGGCCCCCTCTTCTGTAACCAGGTCCCCATCTTGTGTAACCAGGCCCCCTCTTTTGTAACCAGCCCCCCCTATTCTGTAACCAGGCTCCCTCTCCTGTAGCCAGGCCCCATCTTACATAACCAGGCCCCCTCTTCTGTAACCAGGCCCCCATCTTGTGTAACCAGGCCTCCTCTTCTGTAACCAGGCCCCCATCATATGTAACCAGGCCTCCTCTTCTGTAACCAAGCCCCCATCCTATGTAACCTGGCCTCCTCTTCTGTAACTAGTTCCCTATATTGTGTAACCAGGCTCACTCTTCTGTGACCAGGCCCCCTCTTCTGTAACCAGGATCCCATCTTATGTAATCAGGCACCCCACTCATGTAATCAGACCCCCTCTTCTGTAACCAGGCCCCCATCTTATATAACCAGGCACCCCACTCATGTAATCAGGCCCCCTCTTCTGTAACCAGGCCTCCTCTTCTGACGGGTCCACACCCCTGATCCCCCATCCTCACTTGCCGTCCGTGGGAGCCATTGTACGCACTTGTGTTTTCTGCTCCCGGTGGGGGCGGCTCTGGATTACATTCTGCCGCTGCATACTTATCAACTGATAACACTGTGGGCATTGTGAGTGGGAACGTTTTATATGCGCCCAGTGAAACTTCAGAAAGGGATTTCAGAGATGCAGCTCAAGCAATCCTACTCTCTCATCTTGATGGTGGGAACGCCCTGCTCCATGGTCTCCCAGACTCCACGCTGGCACCCCTCTACATGCTGCAGCACGCCTCATCCAGGGCCTGAAGAAATATGATCACATCACCTCCACCCTGATGGAACTCCTGCATGCACCTTGCCAGGCCACACTATCTTCAAAAACCAGCCGCATCATTTACAAAGCTGTCATGGCCAGCACCACCACTTATCTGGCCTCAAGTACACCAGGCCTGGTGGTTCTCTGCACACCCACAGCTGGGGGCCCATTAAATTGCAGAATAAGATGTGTCATTTTAGGGATTTTGGTGTCTCTGGGTAAGCCCCATCATTCCAAATAATATAGAATTGTATGTTAAAAGTTGGAAGGTGAGGGCCCTGGGCAGTTGCTCACTTTGCCCATGCCTTAAGACATCTCTGCTAAGAAGTGTAACAACAAGGCAGCAGGCCTTTTCCATTTCCGAATCAAGGGTGTGCAATAATCCCTCTGTCCATCAGGACCACGGCAACTCTGCTCCTGCTTAGAAAAGAAGTGAAGCTGCAACTTTATAGAACACTAGATCACAATGCATTAACCACCCACACACCAGCAACCTTTTCTGTTATGCGTTAACTTTCTGCTAGAACTTTAACCCAGAACATCTCTCATATGCCTTCTGGCTGGGTTTGTGCTATTGAAAATCTAGAAATACTACATACATAAATATATACATACATACATAAATAAATACATACCCACATAAAGACCAGTGGTGGCCTGCAGCTTTAGGAGGGAGGGGGGTGGGTGTGAAGCACACACACACACTCATTCTTTCACACACACACGCAGGCACGCACGCACATCCATTAACAACACTCATAACATTCAAACATGCACGCACCATACATTCGTTTTAAAAGATCACACACACACTCATTCTTTCACACACACACACACGCATGCACATCCATTAACAACACTCATAACATTCAAACATGCACACACGCACCAAACACACATTTTAAAAGATCTCACACACACACACTCATTCTTTCACACACACATGCACGCATGCACATCCATTAACAACACTCATAACATTCAAACATGCATGCACACACCAAACATTCATTTTAAAAGATCACACACATGCACGCACTCATTCTCACACACACGCACGCACGCACATCCATTAACAACACTCATAACATTCAAGCATGCACGCACGCACCAAACATTCATTTTAAAAGATCACACACACACACTCATTCTTTCAGACACTCACGCACATCCATTGATTATACTCATAACATTCAAACATGCACACACGCACGCATTCACCAAACATCCATTTTAAAAGATCACACACACACTCATTCTTTCACACACACACGCACGCATGCACATCCATTAACAACACTCATAACATTCAAACATGCGCGCACGCACCGAACATTCATTTTAAAAGATCACACACACACGCACGCACCTCCATTAACAACACTCATAACATTCAAACATGCACGCACGCACCAAACATTCCTTTTAAAAGATCACACACACACTCATTCTTTCACATGCACGCACATCCATTAACAACACTCATAACATTCAAACATGCATGCACGCACCAAAACTTCCTTTTAAAAGATCTCACACAAACACACTTATCTTTAGCTTGGGAGGTCCCAGGAGGGTTGGGACTGCTGCCTTCTCTCATTGGCTGGCCCGAGGGCAGCCAATAAGGGAAGGCAGCAGTCCCAGCCTCGTCACAGAGTGGGATGGGGTCAGTGAGACTGCTGACCCCACCCCACTCTGTGACAAAGTGTCACTGATTGACACTCGCCCTGGGCGCTTCAGGGCTTAAACCTGAAGTGCCCAGGTCGAAGTCAATGTGTGACCCTTTCCCGTCACCCAGGGGAGGGCCTCAAGGCACCTTTGCTGAGCCGAGGAGGTCATGCCCATAGGAGCTGTGACTTCCTCAGCCCAGCAAAGTTCACAGCCTGGAGTCTGCACAAATCCCGCATGTCTGCTCCTGGCTGCCTGACCTGAACATGAAGAGTGTCTGTCAGGCTGATCTTTGTTCAGCCTGACAGACACTCTTCATGAGGGACAAAAGGTGGGGGGCGTGGCCCCTCCGCCCTAAAGGACGGGCCGCGCCTGATAGAGACATACACAAATAAATACATACATACGCACATATGTAAATCACACACCTCTCCATGTTCAGTGCCGAGGTGTTTCTCAGGGTAGGTGGGCTCCTTTCAGGGTGGCTGGGTTTGTGCTATAAAAATACTACATACATAAATACTACATTCATAAATATATACATACATACATGCATACATACATAAATCACATACCTCTCAATGTTCAGTGCCAAGGTGCATCTCCGGGGATGTGGGCACCTTTTGGGGGGGCTGGGTTTGTTCTATGGAAATACTACATACATAAATACATACATATATATATATATATATATATATATATATGTATATATATATATATAATATATATACATATATATATATACGTACATACATTTGTATTTACATACATTAATTAGCTATTTCTCCATGTTCAGTGCTGAGGTGTGTCTCCGGGGAAGTGAACCCCTCTCAGAGGGGGCAGGGTTTGGGCTATAGAAATACTACATACATACATACATGCATACATATATACATATATACATACATACAAAAAGGATCTATAGACAGGCTCAAAAGGCAGACACTCTGGTAAAAGCGGAGCAGAAGAATGTGGGATGGACACCTGTAGGGCCATCTCCAAGGGACACCTGCTGCCTGTCACAGGCTCGGGGGCAGGCACTCTGGTACAAGTGGAGTGGAAGATGGCGAGATGGACACCTGTAGGACCATCTCCAAGTGAAACCCGCTGCTTGAGGCAGGCTCGGGGGCAGACACTCTGGTACAAGCAGATCAGAAGGAGGTGGGCTGGACACCTATAGGACTTTCTCCAAGTGACACCTGCTGCCCAAGTCAGGCTCCGAGGCAGACACTTGAAGACAGAGCTGTCCCTCTGGTACAAGCGGAGCTGAAGAATGTCGGATGGACACCTGTAGAACCATCTCCAAGTGACACATGCTGCCCGTCACAGGCTCCGAGGCAGACACTCTAGTACAAGCACAGCAGAAGGGGGTGGGATGGACACCTGTAGGACCGTCTCCAAGTGACACCCACTGCCTGAGACAGGCTCGGGGGCAGACACTCTGGTACAACCGGAGCAGAAGGAGGATGGATGGACTCCTGTACAACTGTCTCCACGTGACAGCTGCTTCCCAAGCCAGGGTCAGAGGCAGACACTTTAAGTAGCAGCTACTGCCCTCACCAGGCTCGGAGCAGACACCTGAAGACATCTGTGCCTCTGGTAAAGCGGAGCAGAAGGATGTGGGATGGACACCTGTAAGACTGTCTCCAAGTAACACCAGCTGCATGTCACAGGCTCAGAATCAGACACTCTGGTACAAATGTGAAATGCGAATGTCGGGTTCCCACCAAGGCAAGTGTAGTGTGTAGAGGGGTGCTGGAAGTGTAAGAAAACACCAAAGGTAAGTAAAGTACCCCACCCCAGACCCCAGGAAATCAGGTGAGCAGCAAATTTCATCAGTACAAATGTTTTTGTCCCCAGGCATGATCCTTCTGTATCCCCACCACCAGGCAGAGGGGGTCAGGGTCACCCCACCCTGCCCCCCATTTCTTTCTGAGTCCCAAGTCCTAAGATTGCTGCTGCTACATCAATGTTACTATGGTAACAGCCAATCAGATTTCATTCTCAGCAGGAGAACTCTTGGGTCTGCTCTTGCTGTGATTTAGTGCTGGAACTGCACTCCACACTGAACAATCAGCACTACGCAGCATGTCAGGGGGTGCAGCTACTTGAGTCAGTTTTGCTGCCGCTCAAGTAGATTTTCTACTCGAGCAGCAGACTTCTGACCAGGAATGGTCGCAACCACCCACAGTGTCCACATTGGAAAGATCTTGCTGGATGTCCTCCTAGCGACTGAAAATCACACTAAGGGACACCAAATCTCTCTTGCACTTACCAACTTTCTGTTTTGGCACATGCACCAGAAAAAAGTTCAGCCACACAGTGATTGGCGGAATTTGACCAAAACTCTGTGTTACAAGAGTAATGCGGAGTCGCCAAAATTCTGCCAATTCCACCAGCGGAAGGAAATATTTTGCCAACCCCTAATGCTAACAATAACTACACAGGGGCGACCAACACTGGGTGATATATATACATATATACTACATTATACTCACGATTTACATAAATCACTACAAGGTTTTATTTCAGTAAGATTATCAGAATTTGCTTATCAATATTGTCAATTTGTTTTTACTGTTTGTAAAAATTGTGTTGCTGTTTTTTTTATGTGTTATTTGCGTTACATTGATGAGCTAATGCCAAGTATAGATAAAATATGGGTAAAAAAATGCTAGTTCCAATGTATTTGGGAAATACCATGAAATAATTATTATATGTGTTTTATTGGTGTAGGAGGCTGGCCTAGTTTGTAGTGGGTACCACAGGTACTTACACCTTATACCAGGTCCAGTTATCCCTTATTAGTGAAATGTAGGCAGTGTCTAGAATCCAGGCTTTCTAGGGGTAGTGTGGATGAGCAGCCAAGGCCTAACTAGGAGACATGCAAAACTCATGCAATACCACTGTAGTCACACAGTACTCACACACATGAACGACAATACTCAGTGTTACCAAAAATAAAGGTACTTTATTTTAGTGACACAAGGCCAAAACTATCTTAGGAGGTAAGTAATATACACAGTAAATACACTAGAATGAAGAAATAGCTGTAAAACCAGTTAGAAAACAGTACAAATAGTGAAAATCACAATAGGTTGCAATGGGCCTAGGGGGAACACAAACCATCTACTAAAATAGTGAAATGCGAATGTTGGTGTAGAGGGGCGCTGGGAGTGTAAGAAAACACCAAAGGTAAGTAAAGTACCCCACCCCAGACCCCAGGAAACAGGAGTAAAGGGCAGCAAATTTCCTCAGAACACACTAGAAGTTGTGATAAAGAATTATGCAAAAACCAAGCAAGACTGCAAGACACCAACAATGTATTCCTGGACCTGAAGACCTGTGGAGAGAGGAGGCCAAGTCCAAGAGTCGATGAAGAGTCCAGGGAGAACAGGAGCCCCTGCCAACCCGGAAGAAGGTGCAAAAGTGAAACCTCCGGTTGGAAGAAAAAGTCAGAAATGCACCAAAGAAGACAGCTGCAGGTTCCTGCTTGGTGCATGAGATGCCCCACGTCGAGTAGAAGAATGCAGGCTGGTTTTCATCATTGGATTCCGCCAACAAGCCTTGCCTCACGCAAAAGACACATTTGGCGGGAAAAGGCGCTACCTGGACCCAGGAGGGACCTGGGGGTCTCAACTCAGACTGAGAAGACAGAGGGGGCTCTTAGCACTTCCGAGAACCCTCAGAAGACCAGGAAGCACCCACAGGAGTCCCAGGACACGGGGACAAAGGAGTTGCAAATTGTGGTTGTTGAAGCACTACACAAAGGGATCCCACGCAACCGGAGAAAAACTGAGGGAGCTGAGCATTGGAGGATAGAGTGCTGGGGACCTGGGTTATGCTGTGAATGATGGATTTCTTGGAGAAGTGTACAAAAGCCCTAGGAGCTGCAAAACACATGGTGCACAAGGGTTCTATCTGGCTCGGGAAGGCAAGCTCTTACTTCCACCAAATTTGGGCAGCTGGACCTTTGGACAGTCAGGGTCACTTCAGTCCACCACCTGTGTTCCAGGATCCATGCTTGTCATCAGGAGAGGGGACCCAGAGTACCGGTCGTGACTGCTGTGAGGTGCCTGCTGAAGCAGGGAAGTGACTCCATCACTCCACAGGAGATTCCTTCAATTCTTCTGTTGCAGGATGAAGACAGGCAGCCCTCAGAGCGTGCATGACTAGTAAACTGTTGCAGTTGCTGGCAGGAGCTGAAGTTACAGAGTTGCAGTAGCCTTCTTGGATACTTTGTTGCAGTTGTAGAGTTCCTGGAGCAGTTCTGCGGTTGATCTGACGGTAGAAGGTGAAGCAAAGGATGCAGAGGAGTCCTGCTGGAGTCTTACAATCCAAATCTGAGGAAACACCCACAGGAGAGACTCTAAATAGCCCTCCGAGGGGGATTGGTCACCTAACCAGGTATGGACCTATCAGGAGGGGTCTCTGACATCACCTGCTGGCACTGGCCACTCAGATGGTCCCAAAGATTCCCAACACCTTGGAATTCAAGATGGCAAAACCCAGGGACACTCTGGAGGAGCTCTGGGCACCACCCCTGGGCTGGTGATGGACATGGGAGTGGTCACTCCCCTTTCCTTTGTCCTGTTTCGTGCCAGAGCAGGGGCTGGGGGTCCCTTAACCAGTGTAGACTGGATTATGCAAGGAGGCCACTATCTGTACCCTTCAAAGCAATTCCAGAGGCTCTGGGAGGAAATCCCTCCCATGCCTGTACCACCTATTTCCAAAGGGAAGGAAATGCATTGTTCTGCCTTTCTGGGATTGGGCTGCCCAAGCCCCAGGAGGGCAGAAGCCTGTCTGTGAGGTGGCAGCAGCTGGGGCTGCAGGGAAAACCTCAGAAGACTGGTATGGCAGTACTGAGGGTCCATGGTGGAGCCCCCAGGGTGCATGGAATTGGCTCCCCAATACCAGAATCAAATTGGGGGTACAATTTCCGGTTCCTAGATACCTCACATGGCCATATTCGGAGTTACCACTGTGAAGCTACGTATTTGTATTGACCTATATGTAGTGCACACATGTAATGGCATCCCCGCACTCACGAAGTCCAGGAAAATGGGCCTGGGCGACGTGGGGGCACCTCTGCTAGTGCAGGGGCGCCCTCACACACAGTAACTTTGCACCTAGCCTTCAGGGTCTGAAGATTAAACATATAAGTGACTTATAAGTTACCTGGTGCAGTGAAAATGGCTGTGAAATAGTACTTACACTATTTCACTCAGGCTGTAATGGCAGCCCTGAAGAAGTGTTTATATGAGCTCCTTATGGGTGGCAAAATAATTGCTGCATCCCATAAGGATTTCCTGGAACCCCAATGCTCTAGGAACCTAGGTACCATATACTAGGGACTTATAAGGGGAGTCCAGTATGCCAATTTGGAGTGGAATACTGGGTTACCAGTATGTAAGTACAAATTTGGAATCAGAGAGAGCATAAGCACTGGAGTTCTGGTTAGCAGGACTCCAGTGACACAGTCAAGCATACTGAAAAAACTGTAAAACATACTGACATATAGGCCACAAGCTATGAGCACTGGGGTCCTGACTAGCAGGATCCCAGTGAAACGGTACAAACATACTGACAAACACTGACAAACAGGCCACAAATGGAGGTAACCATGGTAGAAGAAAGCCACCTTCCTACAATTGGCATGTAGTCTTATTGAGGCATTGTATTCACATTGATATAAATGCATTGATAAACATAATTTTAATGTGCTTGTAATTGACTTTGCCAATGCTTGTTTCGAAAATCACCTTCTCTTTAAAGTAGCAGTTGTTAAATCAGTGGACATCTAGAATATCCAGTTTACATTTTTAGAAGCTTTCATAACAGTTTGAAGGATGTAGCGAGCATTAATTCTACTTAATTTGCTTAAAGAGAACAGCATTCAACGACCAATCTTTTATAGTACCAAACCAGTGCCTCATTTTAATACAATAAACATATTCAATAACACCTCTGTGAATGACTCAAACTCTTGCACCTTCTCAAGCTCCATCCCTCCCTCCCCTCCTCCCCCTCCCTCTCTCGCCTCTGTGGTGAAAGGCTCACGCTGCTGTGTTCTGGTCTCAGCCCAGGAGCCCACATTCAGAGAGCACGATCTTCTAGTGAGATAGAAACATCCGGATATGGCTTCTGCAAAGATATTCAATCAGTACACGAGGAAATAAACACCAGAGACCTCCTGATGACAATCGCACAGGAACCTCCTGCAGCCTCAGTGTGGATGACGCTGATGCTGGCACCAGGAGAGGATTGAGTGGTACCTACCACCCTTGTGATCTGTCAGTTACTCCCAAAGATGAAGTCTTTACCTCTATTAAACACCACAAACCAACTGGTGATAATCACACAAGAACCTCCTGCAGCCTCAGCACATTCCACCCAGTGGCATCTGCAGATCTCTGGCTGTGCTCAAGGCATATTCCACCTAGTACTATCTGCACATGTCTGGCTGTGGCCACAGCATATTCCACCCAGTGCCGTCTGCACATCTCTGGCGTTGGCCACACCACATTCCACCTAGTGCCGTCTGCACATCTCTGGCTGTGGTCACAGCACATTCAGTTTCATCTGCAAATCTCTGGCTGTGGTCACAGCACATTCCACCCAGTACCATCTGTACATCTCTGACTGTGGTCACAGCATATTCAGTGTCATCTGCACATCTCTGGCTATTGTCACAGCACATTCCACCCAGTGCAAATCTATGGTTGTGGTCAAGGCACATTACACCAAGTGCCATTAGCACATCTCTGGCTGTGGTCACAACATATTCCACCCAGTGCCATCCACACACCTCTGGCTGTGGTCACAGCACAATCCACCCAGTGTCATCTGCACATCTCTGGATGTGGTAACAGCACATTCCACCCAGTGCCATCTGCACATCTCTGGCTGTGGTCACAGCATGTTCCACCCAGTGACATCTGCACTTATCTGCCTGCTCACACAGCATATTCCACCCAGTGCCATCTGCACATCTCTGGCTGTGGTCACAGCACATTCAGTGCCATCTGCACATCTCTGGCTGTTGTCACAGCACATTCAGTGCCATTTACACATCTGTGGCTGCAGTCACAGCACATTCCACCCAGTGACATCTTCACATCTCTTGGTGTGGTCTCAGCACATTCCACCCAGTGCCATCTGCATATCTCTGGGTGTGGTCACAGCACATTCAGAGACATCTGCACATCTCTGGCTGTGGTCACAGCACATTCCACCCAGTGCCTTCTGCACATCTCTGGCTGTGGTCACAGCATGTTCCACCCTGTGCCATCTGTACATCTGTGGTCACTGCACATTCCACCCAGTGCCATCAGCACATTTCTGGCTGTGGTCACAGTACATTCCACCCCGTGCCATCAGCACATCTCTGGCTTTGGTCACAGCGCATTCCACCCAGTGCCATCTGCACATCTCCGGCTGTGGTCACAGCACATTCCACTCAGTGCCATCTGCACACCTCTGGCTGTGGTCACAGAACATTCTAACTAGTGCCATCTGCACATCTCTGGGTGTGGTCACAGCACATTCCACCCAGTGCTGTCTGCACATCTCTGGCTGTCATCACAGCACAATCCACCCAGTGCCATCTGCACATCTCTGGCTGAAATCGCAGCACATTCAGTGCCATCTGCACATCCTTGGCTGTGGCCACAGCACATTCCACCCAGTGCCGTCTGCACATCTCTGGCTGTGGTCACAGCACATTCAGTTCCATCTGCATATCTCTGGCTGTAGTCACAGCACATTCCACCCAGTCCCATCTGCACATCTCTGACTGTGGTCACAGCATATTCAGTGTCATTTGCACATCTCTGGCTATGGTCACAGCACATTCCACCCAGTGCAAATCTCTGGTTGTGGTCAGGGCACATTCCACCAAGTACCATTAACACATCTCTGGCTGTGGTCACAACACATTCCACCCAGTGCAATCCACACACCTCTGGCTGTGGTCACAGCACAATCCACCCAGTGTCATCTGCACATCTCTGGCTGTGGTCACAGCACATTCCACCCAGTGCCATCTGCACCTCTCTGGCTGTGTTCACAGCATGTTCCACCCAGTGCCATCTGCACTTATCTGCCTGCTCACAAAGCATATTCCACCAAGTGCCATCTGCACATCTCTGGCTGCGGTCACAGCACATTCAGTGCCATCTGCACATCTCTGGCTGTTGTCACAGCACATTCAGTGCCATCTACACATCTGTGGCTGCAGTCACAGCACATTCCACTCAGTGCTGTCTGCACATCTCTTGGTGTGGTCTCAGCACATTCCACCCAGTGCCATCTGCACATCTCTGGGTGTGGTCACAGCACATTCAGAGACATCTGCACATCTCTGGCTGTGGTCACAGCACATTCCACCCAGTGCCTTCTGCACATCTCTGGCTGTGGTCACAGCATGTTCCACCCAGTGCCATCTGCACTAATCTGCCTGCTCACAAAGCATATTCCACCAAGTGCCATCTGCACATCTCTGGTTGTGGTCTCAGCACATTCCACCCAGTGCCATCTGCACATCTCTGGGTGTGGTCTCAGCACATTCCACCCAGTGCCACCTGCACATCTCTGGCTGTAGTCACAGCACATTCTGACTAATGCCGTCTGCACATCTCTGGCTGAGGCCACAGCACATTCAGGATCTGATTTATAGAAAAGAGGCGCAGCGCGGTGCTCCACCAAAATTGGCAGCGCTGCGCTGCGTCACTTTAGAAATGCAAGGATGTGCCATATTTAAGTGAATATGGCGCACCACTGTGTTTTCCCCTGCGCTGGTGTTAAATTTAACTGCCAGCGCCAGAGCAGGTATCCTTGCACCATTGTGCAAGGATGTCTGCGTTGAGGGGTTTGATTGTTTATGTCGGGGAAGGTGTCTCTTCCTGCACGTAAACAATCACTAATGGCACTTTGGCACTTCTGTGTGTGCTGCACAATGCAGCACACACAGAAGTGCCAAAGGGTCATTTTCAAATGATTGTTTATGTGCAGGAAGGGACACCTTCCCCGACATAAACAATAATTTCTGGCATTTTGCTCTTTCTATGCATGCAGCAGAAAGCAGCACGTATAGAAAAAGAAAAAAACGAGGAGGAATAAAAGTATTCCTCCTTGTTCTGCCCTGCTAACGCCACCTCTGGGGGTGGCGTTAGATTTTGGCACTGCCTCAAGTTTACGAAATTTCATAAATCAGAGGCAGCGTCAAAATGCAATGGGTGTTGCTGTGGTACGCCCACAGCAACACCCATTCCAAAGTGCTGCGTAGGAAGGGGGCGTATTTACAAGGTGATGTTAAGCCACAAAAAGTGGCTTAACGTCACTTGTAGACACGGCGCAGTGCTTAGCGCCACAGGAGCGCCACGAAAAGTGACGCTTCTGTGGCGCTAGGGGCCTATAAATACGCCCCTCAGTGTAGCTGTAGTCACAGCACGTTCCTCCCAGTGCCATCTGCACATCTCTGGCTGTGGCCACAGCACATTCAGTGTTGTCTGAACATCCCTGGCTGTTGTCACAGCACATTCCTACCACTGCCGTCTGCACATTCCCTGCTTGTCCAAATTGTGTGACCCTGGGCAAACAGTTTATTTCAGTCTCCTTGTTCTTTATTCTCACATGAGTGCACTTTTATATGAGTTCAGTATGTGCACTGTGCAAGCGCCTCTTATGTTTGATTTAATATCACTCCATCTGTAATAAGAATCAAGGCCACGTTTAGGGTTTACATGACACTGACTCATATTCACTATTGACGCTGTTGCTAAAAACTGTAATCACTTTAATAAGTGATGGTCTAACCAGTGATATCATCTAATGTGCTAAGGAGAAACACGTCCACATATTAAAGAAACACACGTTTCTGAATTCTGAAGAGATTTTATCATATGTTTAGTAGAGGCCCCTACTTCCCTCACATCAGCCCCTACTTCCCATACATCAGCCCCTACTTCCCTCACATCAGCCCCTACTTCCCTCACATCAGCACCTATTCCCCACTCATCATCCCCTACTTCCCTCACATCAGCCTCTACTTCCCATACATCAGCCTCTACTTCCCTCACATCAGCCCCTACTTCCCGCACTTCAGCCCCTACTTCACCACACATCAGCTTCTACCTCCCTTACATCAGCCCCTTCTTCCCTCACATCAGCCCCTACTTCCCATACATCAGCCCCTACTTCCCTCACATCAGCACCTACTTCCCTCACATCAGCCCTTACTTCCCATACATCAGCCCCTACTTCCCTCACATCAGCACCTATTCCCCACTCATCATCCCCTACTTCCCTCACATCAGCCTCTACTTCCCATACACCAGCCTCTACTTCCCTCACATCAGCCCCTACTTCCCTCACAGCAGCCTCTACTTCCCTCACATCAGCCCCTACTTCCCAGACATCAGGCTCTACTTCCCATACATCAGCCTCTTCTTCCCTAACATCAGCCCCTACTTCCCACACATCAGGCCCTACTTCCCTCACATCAGCCCCTACTTTCCACACATCAGGCCCTACTTCCCATACATCAGCCTCTACTTCCGTCACATCAGCCCCAACTTCCCACACTTCAGCCCCTACTTCACACACATCAACCCCTACTTCCCCTCACATCCGCCCCTACTTCCCATACATCAGCCCCTACCTCCCTCACATCAGCTCCTACTTCACCACACATCAGCCTCTACTTCCCTCATATCAGCCCCTACTTCCCACACATCAGGCCCTACTTCCCTCACATCAGCCTCTAATTCCCACACATCGGCCACTACTTCCCTCACATCAGCCCCTAGATCCCTCACATCACCCCATACTTCGCTACACATCAGCTCCTACTTCCTTCACATCAGCCTCTACTTCCCACACATCAGCCACTACTTCCCGCACATCAGCCCCTACTTCCCTCACATTATCCCCTGCTTCCCAAACATCAGGCCCTACTTCCTTCACATCAGCCCCTACTTCCCACACATCAGCCCCTACTTCCCTCACAGCAGCCTCTACTTCCCTCACATCAGCCCCTACTTCCCAGACATCAGGCTCTACTTCCCATACATCAGCCTCTTCTTCCCTAACATCAGCCCCTACTTCCCACACATCAGGCCCTACTTCCCTCACATCAGCCCCTACTTTCCACACATCAGGCCCTACTTCCCATACATCAGCCTCTACTTCCGTCACATCAGCCCCAACTTCCCACACTTCAGCCCCTACTTCACACACATCAACCCCTACTTCCCCTCACATCCGCCCCTACTTCCCATACATCAGCCCCTACCTCCCTCACATCAGCTCCTACTTCACCACACATCAGCCTCTACTTCCCTCATATCAGCCCCTACTTCCCACACATCAGGCCCTACTTCCCTCACATCAGCCTCTAATTCCCACACATCGGCCACTACTTCCCTCACATCAGCCCCTAGATCCCTCACATCACCCCATACTTCGCTACACATCAGCTCCTACTTCCTTCACATCAGCCTCTACTTCCCACACATCAGCCACTACTTCCCGCACATCAGCCCCTACTTCCCTCACATTATCCTCTGCTTCCCAAACATCAGGCCCTACTTCCTTCACATCAGCCCCTACTTCCCACACATGAACCCCTACTTCCCTCACATCAGCCCCTACTTGCCCCTATTTCCTTCTCATCAGCCCCTACTTCCCACACATCAACTCCTACTTCACCCCACAAAAGCTCCTACTTCCCACACATCAGCCCCTACTTCCCATACATCAACCCCTACTTCACCACACATTATCTCTTACTTCCTTCCCTCACATCAGCCCCTACTTCCCTCACATCAGCCACTATTGCCTACACATCAGCCCCTACTGCTCTCACATTAGCCCGTACTTCCCTCACATCGGCCCCTACTTCAATCAATCAGTACATTTGTAAAGCGCGCTACTCACCCGCGAGGGTCTCAAGGCGCCTTTAGGGGTGGGGGGATGGGGGAGCTGCTACTGCTCGAACAGCCAGGTCTTGAGGTGTCTCCTGAAGGTCAGCAGGTCCTTGGTCTGCTGTAAGTGGATGGGGAGGGTGTTCCAGGTCTGTAGGAAGGTAGCCTCTTTCTAGCCTTGTTACCCCCACTTTTGGCCTGTTTGTGAGGATATGTCAGTGTGTTTTCACTGTTTCACAGGGATCCTGCTAGCCAGGACCCCAGTGCTCATAGTGAAGTCCCTATTTGTCAGTGTGTTTTATATGTCTCACTGGGACCCTGCTAGCCAGGGCCCCAGTGCTCATAGTTTGTGGCCTGAATGTGTTCACTGTGTGGTGCCTAACTGTGTTACTGAGACTCTGGTAACCAGAATCGCAGTGCTTATGCTCTCTCTGCTTTTAAAATTGTCACTGCAGGCTAGTGACCATTTTTACCAATTATGATTGGCACACTGGAACACCCTTATAATTCCCTAGTATATGGTACCTAGGTACCCAGGGTATTGGGGTTCCAGGAGATCCCTATGGGCTGCAGCATTTCTTTTGCCACCCATAGGGAGCTCAGAAAATTCTTACACAGGACTGCCACTGCAGCCTGAGTGAAATAACGTCCACGTTATTTCACAGCGATTTTACACTGCACTTAAGTAACTTATAAGTCAGCTATATGTCTAACCCTCACTTAGTGAAGCTTTGGTGCAAAGTTACTAAGTGTGAGGGCACCCTTGCACTAGCCAAGGTACCCCCACATAGTTCAGGGCAATTTCCCCGGACTTTGTGAGTGCGGGGACACCATTACACGTGTGCACTACATATAGGTCAATACCTATATGTAGCTTCACAATGGTAACTCCGAATATGGCCATGTAACATGTCTAAGATCATGGAATTGTCCCCCCATACCAAATCTGGTATTGGGGTGCCAATCCCATGTCTCCCCGGGGCTCCAGCACGGACCCCGGGTACTGCCAAACTAGCTCTCTGGGGTTTTCACTGCAGCTACCGCTGCTGCCAACCCACAGAAAGGCTTCTGCCCTCCTGGGGTCTGGGCAGCCCAGTCCCAGGAAGGCAGAACAAAGGATTTCCTCTGAGAAAGGGTGTTACACCCTCTCCCTTTGGAAATAGGTGTTAAGGGTCTGAGAGGAGTAGCCTCTCCTGGCCTCTGGGAATGCTTTGAAGGGCACAGATGGTGCCCTCCTTGCATAAACCAGTCTACACCGGTTCAGGGATCCCCCAGCCCCTGCTCTGGGGTGAAACTGGACAAAGGAAAGGGGAGTGACCACTCCCCTGTCCATCACCACCCCAGGGATGGTGCCCAGAGCTCCTCCAGTGTGTCCCAGACCCCTGCCATCTTGAATGCAGAGGTGTGAGGGCACAGTGGAGGCCTCTGAGTGGCCAGTGCCAGCAGGTGACATCAGAGACCACTCCTGATAGGTGCTTACCTGGTTAGGTGGCCAGTCCTCCTCTGAGGGCTATTTAGGGTCTCTCCTGTGGGTTTCTCGTCAGATAATGAATGCAAGAGCTCACCAGAGTTCGTCTGCATCTCCCTGTTCGACTTCTGCCAAGGATCGACCGCTGACTGCTCCAGGACCCCTGCAAAACTGCAACAAAGTAGCAAGAAGGCTACCAGCAACATTGTAGCGCCTAATCCTGTCGGCTTTCTCGACTGTTTCCTGGTGATGCATGCTCTGAGGGCTGCCTGCCTTCACCCTGCACCAGAAGCCAAGAAGAAATCTCCTGTGGGTCGACGGAATCTTCCCCCTGCTAACGCAGGCACCAAACTTCTGCATCACCGGTCCTTTGGGTCCCCTCTCATCTTGACGAGAGTGGTCCCTGGAACACAGGAGCTGGATCCAAGTGACCCCGACAGTCCAGTGGTCCATCTGTCCAAATGTGGTGGAGGTAAGTCCTTGCCTCCCCACGCCAGACAGTAATCCTGTGTACTGCGTGAACTGCAGCTGCTAGGGCTTCTGTGCACTTTTGCAAGGAATCCTTCGTGCACAGCACAGCCCAGGTCCCCAGCATTCCGTCCTGCATTGCTCAACTTGCTGAATTGACCACCGGCTTCGTGGTACCCTCCTTTGTAGTGTTGAGACGACCGCCATGCTCAGTTTTCTTGAACCCGTGTTCAAGTACTTCTGCGGGCGCTGCCTGCTTCTGCGTGGGATCTTTGTGTGGCTGAGCGCCAAGGCTAGGACTGGGATCCGTGTAGTCTTGATATGGACTTTGGTGCTCCCTGTGAGAAAGTAGCCTCTTTCTAGCCTTGTTACCCCCACTTTTGGCCTGTTTGTGAATGTATGTCAGGGTGTTTTCACTGTCTCACTGGGACCCTTCTAGCCAGGACCCCAGTGCTCATAAGTTTGTGACCTATATGTATGTGTTCCCTGTGTGATGCCTAACTGTCTCACTGAGGCTCTGCTAACCAGAACCTCAGTGGTTATGCTCTCTCTTTACAAATTGTCACTAACAGGCTAGTGACCAATTTCACCAATTTACATTGGCATACTGGAACACCCTTATAATTCCCTAGTATATGGTACTGAGGTACCCAGGGTATTGGGGTTCCAGGAGATCCCTATGGGCTGCAGCATTTCTTTTGCCACCCATAGGGAGCTCTGACAATTCTTACACAGGCCTGCCATTGCAGCCTGAGTGAAATAACGTCCACGTTATTTCACAGCCATTTACCACTGCACTTAAGTAACTTATAAGTCACCTATATGTCTAACCTTTACCTGGTAAAGGTTGGGTGCTAAGTTACTTAGTGTGTGGGCACCCTGGCACTAGCCAAGGTGCCCTCACATTGTTCAGGGCAAATCCCCCAGACTTTGTGAGTGCGGGGACACCATTACACGCGTGCACTATACATATGTCACGACATATGTATGGCGTCACAATGGTAACTCCGAACATGGCCATGTAACATGTCTAAGATCATGGAATTGTCACCCCAATGCCATTCTGGCATTGGGGAGACAATTCCATGATCCCCCGAGTCTCTAGCACAGACCCGGGTACTGCCAAACGGCCTTTCCCGGGGTTTCACTGCAGCTGCTGCTGCTGCCAACCCCTCAGACAGGTTTCTGCCCCCCTGGGGTCCAGCCAGGCTTGGCCCAGGAAGGCAGAACAAAGGACTTCCTCAGAGAGAGGGTGTTACATCCTCTCCCTTT
Source organism: Pleurodeles waltl (assembly GCF_031143425.1). Taxonomy (NCBI): domain Eukaryota; kingdom Metazoa; phylum Chordata; class Amphibia; order Caudata; family Salamandridae; genus Pleurodeles; species Pleurodeles waltl. Next base: position 33,106,853 of record NC_090442.1, read on the forward strand.
GGAAAAAGGTGTTAGGGCTTGGGAGGAGTAGCCTCCCCCAGCCTCTGGAAATGCTTTCATGGGCAAGATGGTGCCCATTTCTGCATAAGCCAGTCTACACCGGTTCAGGGATCCCCCAGCCCTGCTCTGGCGCGAAACTGCACAAAGGAAAGGGGAGTGACCACTCCCCTGACCTGCACCTCCCCTGGGAGGTGCCCAGAGCTCCTCCAGTGTGCGCCAGACCTCTGCCATCTTGGAAACAGAGGTGCTGCTGGCACACTGGACTGCTCTGAGTGGCCAGTGCCAGCAGGTGACGTCAGAGACTCCTTCTGATAGGCTCCTTCAGGTGTTGCTAGCCTATCCTCTCTCCTAGGTAGCCAAACCTCCTTTTCTGGCTATTTAGGGTCTCTGCTTTGGGGAATTCTTTAGATAACGAATGCAAGAGCTCATCAGAGTTCCTCTGCATCTCTCTCTTCACCTTCTGCCAAGGAATCAACTGCTGACCACGCTGGAAGCCTGCAAAACTGCAACAAAGTAGCAAAGACGACTACTGCGACCTTGCAAAGCTGATCCTGCTGCCTTCTCAACTGTTTTCCTGGTGGTGCATGCTGTGGGGGTAGTCTGCCTCCTCTCTGCACTAGAAGCTCTGAAGAAATCTCCCGTGGGTCGACGGAATCTTCCCCCTGCAACCGCAGGCACCAAAGAACTGCATCACCGGTCCTCTGGGTCTCCTCTCAGCATGATGAGCGAGGTCCCTTGAACTCAGCAACTCTGTCCAAGTGACTCCCACAGTCCAGTGACTCTTCAGTCCAAGTTTGGTGGAGGTAAGTCCTTGCCTCCCTACGCTAGACTGCATTGCTGGGAACCGCATGTTTTGCAGCTACTCCGGCTCCTGTGCACTCTTCCAGGATTTCCTTTGTGCACAGCCAAGCCTGGGTCCCCGGCACTCTAACCTGCATTGCACGACCTCCTGAGTTGTCCTCCGGCTTCGTGGGACCCTCTTGTGCAACTTCGGGTGAGCTCCAGTTCACTCCACTTTGTAGTGCCTGTTCCGGCACTTCTGCGGGTGCTGCTTGCTTCTGAGTGGGCTCTTTGTCTTGCTGGACGCCCCCTCTGTCTCCTCACGCAATTGGCGAGATTCTGGTCCGTCCTGGGCCACAGCAGCATCCAAAAACCCTAACCGCAACTCTTGCAGCTAACAAGGCTTGTTTGCAGTCTTTCTGCACGAAAACACTTCAGCAAGCTTCTTTATGACATGGGACATCCATCCTCCAAAGTTGAAGTTTCTAGCCCTTGTCGTTCTTGCAGAATCCACAGCTTCTACCATCCGGTGGCAGCTGCTTTGCACCCACAGCTGGCATTTCCTGGGCATCTGCCCACTCCCGACTTGATCGTGACTCTTGGACTTGGTCCCCTTGTTCCACAGGTACTCTCGTCAGGAAATCCATTGTTGTTGCATTGCTGGTGTTGGTCTTCCTTGAAGAATTCCCCTATCACTACTTCTGTGCTCTTTGGGGAACTTAGGTGCACTTTGCACCCACTTTTCAGGGTCTTGGGGTGGGCTATTTTTCTAACCCTCACTGTTTCCTTACAGTCCCAGCGACCCTCTACAAGGTCACATAGGTTTGGGGTCCATTCGTGGTTCGCATTCCACTTCTAGAGTATATGGTTTGTGTTGCCCCTATCCCTATGTGCCCCATTGCATTCTATTGTGACTATACATTGTTTGCACTGTTTTCTATTGCTATTAATGCATATTTTGGTATTGTGTACATATATCTTGTGTATATTTGCTATCCTCATACTGAGGGTACTCACTGAGATACTTTGGCATATTGTCATAAAAATAAAGTACCTTTATTTTTAGTATATCTGTGTATTGTGTTTTCTTATAATATTGTGCAAGTGACACTAGTGGTACTGTAGGAGCTTAACTCGTCTCCTAGTTCAGCCTAAGCTGCTCTGCTAAGCTACCTTTTCTATCAGCCTAAGCTGCTAGACACCCCTCTACACTAATAAGGGATACCTGGGCCTGGTGCCAGGTGTAAGTACCCCTTGGTACCCACTACAAGCCAGTCCAGCCTCCTACACTCCCCGATTGGACCATAATGAGAATGACATACACTGGGTATAGTTTGAAATAGTATATAATGAAGTAATAGGCAAAATACATGGAATATGCATCAAAAGGTTTACCAACGATAACTTACAGTTCATAAGTACAAAGAACTCAGTAATGTTCTATATAGTAAACCGGTATAGATTCACCTTCTAGAAGTAGGGAGTGGGGGGTGGTGTTCGGAATACAACAAAGGTGTGCCCTTTTATTGGACTTTAGACAGTTGTTTCATGCAGTAATGCACCAATACACGGGTCTCAGGCACCAATACACGCGTCTCAGTATGGACACCAGCGAGGAACAAGCAAGAAGAAACATCTTCCTACAGAGTACATTGAAGGATTCTTTCATAGGAGTTTTGTAGGAGACTGGCCTGGTGTGTGGTGGGTAACTATGGTACTTACACCTTATATCAGGTCCAGGTATCCCCACTTGGTGAAGTGTAGGCAGTGTCTCAAAGCCAGGCTCTCTAGAGGTAGCTGTGGATGAGCAGCCAAGGCTTATCTAGGAGACATGCAAAGCTCATGCAACACCACTGTAGTCACACAGCACTCACACACAAAAGAAAATACTCAGTGTTACAAAAATAAAGGTACTTTATTTTGATGACACAAATACCAAAAATACAATAGCGACTATACTCCCTTAGGAGGTAAGTAATACACAAATTACATACACTATTATACAGAAATAGGCATAAAAAAGTTAGAAAACAGTGCAATTAGTAAAAATCACAATGGTTAGAAACGGGCCTAGGGGGAGCACAAACCATATACTAAGAAAGTGAAATGCGAAAGTCAGTCTCCCGCCTAGGCAGGTGTAGTGTGTAGAGGGGCACTGGGAGTACAGGAAAACCCCAAAAGTAAGTACTAGAACCCACCTCAGTGACCAGGAAAGCAGGAGTAAATCATAGTAACTTTCCCAGAACACACACAGAAACTAGAAGAATTATGCAAAACCCAGAGGAGACTGCAGGACACCAACAGTGGATTCCTGGACAAGAGGACCTATGGAAGAAGGGGATCAAGTCCAAGAAGCACAGAAGTGCCCAAGAACCCCTGCTAACCCGGATGAAGGTGCAAAAGGAGAACCACCGGTGAAGAAGGAAAGTCAGTACTGCACCCAAGAAGACGAATTCGGGTTTCTGGAAGGTGCAAGTGATGTCCCACGCCGGATGGAGGATTGCAGTTCAGTTTGCGTCTTAGGAGTCTGCCAACTAGCCTTAGTAAACGCAAAGCTCACGGTTAGCAGAAAATGGTGCTGCCAGGGACCAGAAAGGACCAGATGGACTCTATCCAGGAGGGGGAGTCAAAGGGGGCTCTCAGCAACTCAGAGAGCCCACAGAGGAACGGCAGCACACACAGGAGTCCTACAGCACGGGGACAAGGTAGGTGCAAAAGAGGCCCATGCAGCACTACGACAAAGACTCCCATGTCACCGGAGAACCACTCAGGAAGCTGTGCGTCACAGAATAAAGTGCTACAAGATGCATGAAGGACTTGGTGGAAGGATGCCAACATGCCTTGGCAGCTGCAAAAGATGCAGTGCACAGGGGTACTGTCTTGCATGAGGAGGCAAGCTCTTACCTCCACCAAAGTTGGACAGTTGGAAGTGAGAACTATCGGGACCACTTCAGTCCACCACCCGTGATGCAGGATTCACACAGCTCAGCAGGAGAGGGGATCCACGCAGCCGGTCATTGTTGTAGTTGGTGCCTGCAGAGGTAGGGGAGTGACTCCTCTGAGAGGAAGCCTCTTTTTGCCTGGTTAGCCCCCAATTTTTGCCTGATGTTGATGTGTTCTAGAAATTGGTAGTGCCCAGAGCCTCTGCTAACCAGATTCCCTGGGCCAGAGCTCTTTCCCTAAAACTGTTGTGATGCTTGGCACAATTGGTTATACTCTTAAATACCCCTGTAAGTCCCTACTAACTAGGTACCCCGGTACCCAGGGCAAGAGATATTAAGAGTAAGCCCCTGGGGGCAGCAGCACTGATTGTGCCACCCCCAATGGCCCTGCACCCAAATTCACCCAGCATTGCCATGACAGGCTGAGTGTACTGGGGCAACCATAAAGGATAAACTCGACATGACACACCCTCTGTGTGCCCTGTCCACCATACACTGGATATGTTATGGGTAAGTCACCCCTCTAGGAGGCCTTTCAGCCCTAGGACAGGGTGTACCATACTATATGTGATGGCATAGCTGCATGAGCAATATGCCCCAGCTGTGTCCTTGCTAAACCTAGGACATAGTGAGTGAACAGGGCAGCCATTTTAATGTATGTAGTAGGCACTGGTCAAACACGAGTTCCCCAGCTACATAATGGCCACTCGGTACCCTGGGTTGTTTGGTATCAAACAACTCGGAATATTAAATCCAAACTGATACCAGTATTGGATTTAACTTTAAATGTACCCAGGGGCCACCTTAGAGGTGCTCCCACCTTAGAGGTGCCCCCTGCAAAAGCTAACCCTATCTGGCAGAGTTGCTGGCTGGTTCCATCTAGCTGCCACTCCAGACAGCCAATATACAAACTTGGGGGAGAGCCCTGGCTCTCTGGCTTGTAAGACAATGCCCTTCCTGGGTGGAGGAGCTAACACCCCCTCCCTCAGGAATGTGCAACACCCTGGCGGTAAGCTTCAAAGGGCTACTGCCCCTGAGACTTGAGCCTCCAGGCCTGCTGCTAGCAGCAGAGGGCTTCCACCTTTGCAAACCTCCACCTTTGGCGGGAGCAAAGGCGGGAAACCAGACAAAGGGTAGGACGAGTGGCCTCACTGAGCATGCACCACACCTAAGAGCTTGCATGCAAAGTGGACCCTCTGATTCAGTTTTCTCCATCTTGGAATGGAGAAAAACATCCAATGAGGTTGGGCTGCATTGATAAAGGGGGTCTTGCGATAGTCGCCTCTCGCAATCCTCTAAATTGTGGCACCATTAAGCTGTTATTGCATTCGAGTGTGGTTTCTTCCTGGATTGGTCGCTGATTAGGGGGGAATCATCATACTCTCTCCATTGCATTTTTTATGTCATTTTAAGCCTCCGTTGTTTGTATGAATGTTGTTTGGGGTGCCCCTATGGCGTTGCCCCATGTGGAGCTCATCTTCCCCTCCAGAGCGAGCTGGTGTGTCGAGGATTTCCTCTTAGAGATAGCACCTCCCATAAGCTCATCACCCCCTCGGCCTCTGGGAGTGTCTCTTGTCCAAACACAATCTCTGTCTCACCGGTATGTGAGGGTGCTTGTTTTGTTGTTAGAATTAAATCAACAATTTCCTTATCGCAGCCCTTGACTTTGGGTTGCTCCGTTGACGCGAACAAAGGCGCCTGGCTGGTGTTTGCTGTAGACACTGCCAACTGAGCATTATGGCCACTTTCCACATTATTGACATTGGGAGATTTGTGATCTCCTCTTCTGGCTAGATTGTCCCTGATTGAAGGGGCAATGTGTGCGTGTGAGCAAATAGTGGGTACAAAACAGAAGACGATCTTTGCTGGAAAACTGGGTAGGTTTCAAGCTATACTGGAGTATTTCCAGATGTATTTGCGACTTTCCCATTGCGACTCAGTCTATTATTATTTTTTTGTAACTTTGAGTGATTCTTTCAGCTTTTTCTTCTGTCGTCTTGTTAGTTGTAACTGGTGGTTATTCCCCATATCAGGCTCACGCGGCGGCTTGGAAGTTGCTTCCAGGGCTTGCTCTTTTGTGCTGCTTTCAGCAACGGTAGTGCCTGGAGAGATTGCCAGCATCGGATGTGCAATAATAGATGGCCTGTTACTTGATTCGGTCTCCCTACCTCCTTCCTTGTCCTCTATAAATGGGAAGTTCCCCCTTTACTTAATGGTTCGATAGGTACTATGTCCTGCTGCTTTTTTTCTAGTGTCCGACAACTAGGCGTTTTATTGGTTTCATCAGCTATTTTGCAATGATGGATGAGGCTTGTTAACAGATCTCGCAGGGCCGATAGTTTGTCTATTATTTCATCATTGCAGCTCCTCTCCACCAAGTTGTCATCTTTCCATCTGTTGCCCCACCAGTCTAGCTTTCCGTTTAGTGAATTCAGTTTGTTATCTAGCTAGGAGAGGGGCATTTATGGTATTTATAATGCAGTCGGCTCGATCCTCTTCTCCCATCCCCTCACTGGGGGAACTTTCCTCTGCTATATCCTCCCCGGAGACCCACCTAGACTCTGCGTCTTGGCCTTGCTCTTTCAAGATTGTTTCTTGTAATGACCAGTCTCCGTGTGCTATTGCAGTGAGCATGACCTGGGGGCCTTCCTTTACACCTTCTTAGGGGGGTAGAGCAAGACTGACTGTTGGCAAAGGTCTCTTGTACATAGTTTCCACTGATTGAGATTGCGGTATCCGATGGATCTCTGACTCTATCAGCAATTTGTTCCTACTTGAGGATGCAGCCTGCCCCCCTTCAACTGCTGAGATGTTGCCGCCACGCCAGCAATTCTAGTTGCTCAGTTCCGCAGACTATTTCGGTTGGGCTGGTGTTGATGCCAGGTCTGTTATAATTGTTGTGGTGACTGCTCCTTCTTTCTCCTAATGCAGTCTCTGCCAGTTCTATCAATTCCCCAACTGTTGAACCATCCAGACTGAAGCCTGTAGCACAGCGAGCAGAACCGTGAGCTTGCTCAGTTTGTGTTGGAAGAATTGATAGGTTGAGTTCCAAGATCGGAGTGGGAGGAGCTGTCCGTGTGACTTGATTGTCCATGAGTTTGGTGGATTCCCCTGCCCCACTTCTCGCTCCTGTAAAGTAGTTATGTATATAGGCTATGCTAGTATTCAGAGCCTTTCGCTTAGGACCCGACTTGTGATCCCTCTGGACCTTGAGACCATATGCCGGCAGCTGACCTGCCTCCATGTCCAGCTTATTATTATCCCCTTCATTATTGTGTTCTGTGAGTGTAGGAGGCTGGCCTGGCTTGTAGTGGGTACCAGAGGTACTTACACCTTGTGCCAGGTCCAGTAATCCCTTATTAGTGTAGAAGAGGTGTTTCTAGCAGCGTAGGCTGATAGAAGGTAGCTATGACAAAGCAGCTTAGGCTGAACTAGGAGACATGTAAAGCTCCTACTATACCACTGGTGTCATATGCACAATATCATAAGAAAACACAATACACAGAGTTATTAAAAATATAGGTACTTTATTTTTATGACAATATGCCAAAAGTATCTCAGTGAGTACCCTCACTATGAGGATAAGATATATACACAGCCTGTTGTTATACAAACTTGAAGAAAGCACTGTGTTCTCATACCACGTATCTAGTGTGTTTCATCACACCAGAGGATTTCAGCCCTGATTTTTCACCAAGGAATAAAGCATTCTCATTTTGACCCTGTGATGTGCCGTGGTTTTCTTCTTTTCCTACATGGACTGTGACCTTTGTGGTTAACAGCGTACCACACCCTGTGGCTGGGTGTACTACCACTGGAGCACTCTACTCTGTCTTAACTAGACATACCACCATGAACTTCTGATATCCAGGACAATAGTAAATTTAGATGTACGCACCACTTATACACAACCACAATTTGTCTGACACTTTGGTTGTTTACAAGATATAGGTACACCAACCAAAATTAGGTAAGTAATAGCAAGAAATGTAATGCAAACAGTGTAGAATTACAATAGGTTGCAATAGGAGCACATAGGTATAGGGGCAACACAAACCATATACTCCAAAAGTGGAATGCAAACCACGAATGGACCCCAAACCTATGTGAGCTTGTAGAGGGTCGCTGGGTCTGTAAGAAAACAGTGAGGGTTAGAAAAATAGCCCACCCCAAGACCCTGAAAAGTAGGAGTAAAGTACACCTACTACCCCCAGAGAGCACAGAAGTCGTGATAGGGGGATTCTGCAAGAAGAACAAACACCAGCAATGCAACAACAGTGGATTTCCGGACCTGAGTACCTGTAAGACAAGGGGACCAAGTCCAATAGTCGCGACAGTGTCGAGAGTGGGCAGGAGCACAGGAAATGCCAGCTGAGGATGCAAGGAAGCTGCCACCTGTTGGAAGAAGCATGGAGTTCTGCAAGAAAGAAGAGGACTAGGAACTTCCCCTTTGGAGGATGGATGTCCCACGTTGCGATGAAGCTTGCAGATGTGTTCCCACGCAGAAAGACCGCAAACAAGCCTTGCTAGCTGCAAGGGTCGCGGTAGAGGTTTTTGGGTGCTGCAGTGGCCCAGGAGGGACCGGATGTCGCCACTTGGAAGAGGAGACAGAGGAGGTGCCCAGCAACTCAGGGAGCCCTCACAGAAGCAGACAGCACCCACAAAAGTACCTGAACAGGCACTTGGAAGAAGAGTGAACCGGAGTCCATGCGAAGTCACAAAAGGGAGTCCCACGACGCCGGAGGACAACTCAGAAGGTTGTGCAATGCAGGACAGAGTGCCGGGGACCCAGGCTTGGCTGTGCACAAAGGAAATCCTGGAAAAGTGCACAGGAGCCGGAGCAGCTGCAAATCACGCAGTACCCAGCAATGCAGTCTAGCGTGGGGAGGCAAGGACTTACTTCCACCAAACTTGGACTGAAGAGTCACTGGACTGTGGGAGTCACTTGGACAGAGTTGCTGAGTTCCAGGGACCACGCTCGTCAGGATGAGAGGGGACCAAGAGGACCAGTGATGCAGTCTTTTGGTGCCTGCGGTTGCAGGGGGGAAGATTCCGTCGTCCCACAGGAGATTTCTTCGGAGCTTCTGGTGAGGGTGAAGGCAGGCTACCCCCAGAGCATGCACCACCAGGAAACAGTCGAGAAAGCCGGCAGGATTAGGCGCTACAATGTTGTTGGTAGTCGTCTTGCTACTTTGTTGCGGTTTTGCAGGCGTCCTGGAGCAGTCAGCGGTCGAACCCTGGTAGAAGGTGAAGAGGAAGATGCAGAAGAACTCTGGTGAGCTCTTGCATTCGTTATCCGAAGAATCCCCCAAAGCAGAGACCCTAAATAGCCAGAAAAGGAGGTTTGGGTACCAACAAAGGAGGATTGGCTACCAAGACAGGTAAGAGCCTATCAGAAGGAGTCTCTGACGTCACCTGCTAGCACTGGCCACTCAGAGCAGTCCAGTGTGCCAGCAACACCTCTGAATCAAAGATGGCAGAGGTCTGGGGCACACTGGAGGAGCACTGGGCACCTCCCCTGGGAGGTGCAGGTCAGGGGAGTGGTCATTCCCCTTTCCTTTGTCCAGTTTCGCGCCAGAACAGGGCTGGGGGATCCCTGAACCGGTGTAGACTGGCTTATGCAGAGATGGGCACCATCTGTGCCCATCAAAGCATTTCCAGAGGCTGGGGGAGGCTACTCCTCCCCAGCCCATCACACCTATTTCCAAAGGGAGAGGGTGTAACACCCTCTCTCAGAGGAAATCCTTTGTTCTGCCTTCCTGGGCCAGGGTGCCTGGACCCCAGGGGGGCAGAAACCTGTCTGAGGGGTTGGCAGCAGCAGCAGCTGCAGTGGAGACCCCAAAAAGGCAGTTTGGCAGTGCCCAGGTTCTGTGCTAGAGCCCCGGGGGATCATGGGATTGTCCCCCTAATACCATAATGGTATTGGGGTGACAATTCCATGATCTTAGACCTGTTACATTGCCATGCTCGGAGTTACCATTGTGAAGCTATACATAGGTAGTGACTTATGTATAGTGCACGCATGTAATGGTGTCCCCTCACTCACAAAGTCCGTGGAAATTGCCCTGAGTGATGTGGGGGCACCTTGGCTAGTGCCAGGGTGCCCACACACTAAGTAACTTGGCACCCAACCTTCACTAGGTTAGACATATAGGTGACTTATAAGTTACTTAAGTGCAGTGGTAAATGGCTGTGAAATAAAGTGGACGTTATTTCACTCAGGCTGCACTGGCAGTCCTGTGTAAGAATTGTCAGGTCTCCCTATGGGCGGCAAAAGAAATGCTGAAGCCCATAGGGATCTCCTGGAACCCCAATACCCTGGGTACCTCAGTACCATATACTAGGGAATTATAAGGGTGTTCCAGTATGCCAATGTGAATTGGTAAAATTGGTCACTAGCCTGTTAGTGACAATTTGTGAAGCAGAGAGAGCATAACCACTGGCCACGATTATCTGGCAGACCTTCTTGGGTGAGTAGCACAGGGAACCACCTGTTAGATGTGTCGCGTGGGCTCTCATTATCCTAAATGAGACTACTGGATTTCTAGGCAGCAGGATCGATAACGGTGTGGGGGACTGAGTCTGACCCACGTGTAAGGAACTCTGTCACCCTAAATCCGGTTTTTGCTCCGGCTAACTAGCAGTGCCTCATTTCTCCCATGGGGAAGAGATGATTGGGCAGCCGAGCGCATGACATCTTTGGAACTTCTCAGGGAAGTCGTGGTCACTCAGATCCAAACCAACTCTCTCATTCACAATATGGTCTCATATACAAATGACAAAGACAGTATAAGTTTTATATAATGTTTTAATAAAATGACTGTATTTTAGATAATAAGGCTTGAGCTGCAATAACCAGAACAATACAACATAGTAGGATTGATATAGTCACCAGGAGAGTAAAACATAAGAATAAAGCTATCATATTTCCTAACAGTTTCTACTCTCCCTCTGCTTGTTCTATTTAGAGCACAGCATGTTAAGCTTCTAGCTTGCCTTTCTGAATCACTAGGAAGACATACGCCCTCATACCTGAGCAAAGGCCTGTGATCTGGTTCAGCATCTGCAACGAGGCAGTCAGCGTCTAGTTGTGGTTCCCTGGTCGGAATCTCCCTCTCGCATGTATTGGGACAAGGAAGTGATTTTATAACTAACATGTCATCGTGATCACAAAATGTCCCTTCGCAGGAATGCCAAATCTAAACTCCTACCACGTCTATCAGCAATGTACCAGACTGTATCCTTGACTGAAGCACAGAGTGAATATGTTATGAAGAACTCCAGTGCTGAAGTAGGCAAAACAGTGTGATATGAATAAAAAAACAACACCGTAGAACTGCCTATTTTGTAAAATAACAGTACGAAGCCTAATAAAAAGCATTTAGAGCAAAGTGCACAGAGGCTCTAAGCTGTCAGCAAATGAATAAAATACATTCAGGGCAAAGTGCACAAAGGCCTAAAGCCTGAAGCTAATGCGCAAATTATACGTAAAACTAACCACACTACAGATGGAGGCACCGGAACCTGGCTTTCAGGAGGCTAAAAGTATGTTCAATGACCCTTCTTGTTCGCACATGTGCCTCAGTGCAACGTTCCTCAGCCCTTGCCCTGGGATTCCTCACAGGGGTCAGTAGCCATGATAGGTTGGGGTAACCTGAGTCACCTGCAAATATTGAGGGACAACAGTTAGGCACACACAATCCCTTATGGCCCACACCAGACCCATACACCAACATCCACTGGGTGGGAACCAGGGCTCACCTATTAGCCACACCCTGTGCCTCTGTAGTTGGCCCATCACATTTGGGATGCTGCTATTCCTCAGGATAAAGGCATCATGCACAGACCCAGGATACTTCACATTGATGTGGGAGATGTACTGGTCCGCCAGCCACACCATCTGGACATTCATCGAGTGAAAACTTTTTCGATTTCTGAAGACCTGTTCATTTTGCCGGGGTGGGGGAGGACAAATGCAATATGTGTGTGTTCCATCAATCGCCCCAATGATGTTGGGGATATGTCCCATTGCATAGAAGTCAGCCTTCACTGTGGCCAAATCCTCCACCTGGGGGAAAACAATGTAGCTGCACATGTGTTTAATCAGGGCAGACAACATTCTGGTCAGCAAGTTTGAGAACATTGGCTGTGACATTCCTGCTGCCAAGCCCACTGTCACTTGGAAAGAACCAGTTGCCAGGAAATGGAGTACAGATAGCACTTGCACAAGAGGGATGATCCCAGTGGGTTGACGAATAGCAGATATCAGGTCAGGCTCCAGTTGGGCACACAGTTCCATGATTGTGGCCCTGTCAAGTATGTAGGTAAGGATAATGTGCCTGTCCTCCATTGTTTCCAAGTCTACCAGGGGTCTGTAAACGGGGGGATGTTTCCATCGCCTATTCTTCCTCAGCAGTTGCAATCTATGGGGCAAAAGAGTGAGGAGCCGGTCATAAACTGTACATTGTAGCCACTACAGTTCAATGCATGATGTGAATTTTAAAAGTATCAGTGTCATTTGCCCTGTATGCACAATTATGATCTGTGATGCAGTTATGATCCATGGCCTGCCCCCCCCCCAACTGAAATGGGGGCCGCCTGTCCTTTATGGAGGGACAGGTGGAAGTGACGTAATTCCGCTGACGTTGTGTGCCGTTGCGGGAGGTGGTCGGGAACCGCCGTCCAACGCCTCATTGGGTAATAGTGGGGTGCAGTGGCCAATGGTGATGTACGCCGGTGGTGACGGTATGCACTGCCGCGGACGTGACCGCCATTTTCTATCTGTTCACTCCCTTGCTACCTGACCTTCAACAGGAGAGTACCTACACTACATGTGCTGCTGTGACCTGTGTCTGGAACCTACCATGGCCCGGGTGACTGGGGAAAGGGCCCCTGCCTTCACCTCGGCAGAGTTGGAGAGACTAGTGGATGGGGTCCTACCCCAGTACGGACTGCTGTATGAGCCTCCAGACCAACAGGTGAGTACGCTGTGAGCATGATGCATGGGCCATGAATGCATGGAGTGGTGTATGTGAAGGCCTTGTGTAGGGGGTGGGTTGGTGGATGGGCCCTGGGCGGCGTGCAGCTTGTGTGCTGGGCCATGTGTGTGCAAATGGGGATGGGAATGGGTATGGTGGGTCATGAGTGAAAAAGCCAGGACGGTCTGACTAATACCTTTCCATGTGTGTATTTCTTCTGCAGGTCAGCGCCCATCAAAAGAAGGGTCTATGGCAGGCGGCGCACCCACTGTCGGAAACTGTGGGAGGACCTGAGACGCTGGGCAGGGAAGACAGCAGAGGCCCAGCTGGGGATGGCCTCCCAATGAGGAAGCGGTGCCAGTCGAACCCTGACCCCCCTGATGGCCTGCATACTGTCGGTGGCCTATCCGGAGCTGGATGGGAGCTTGGGGGCATTACAGCAGCCACAAGGGGGTGAGTACAGTGCCCATCATTACTACTTCCGCATGGTGGGGTGGTATCCGGGTGGGGGATGTGTGTCAGTGGGTGCCCCTAGGTCAGGCCTGACATTGCAGAGTAGGTCTCATGTTGGGCAGGGTTCTGATGTGATATTCCTCCAACCTAGCTAGTAGGCATCCACTACTGGGCAGGGCTGTGTGGGTCCCAGGTATGCTGCAGTTGGTGGTATGTATCCCTCCCCATGCCCTGGTGACTAGCATTGTTACTGGTAGTGCATTGCATAGTGCGTAGGGCTGTTTCCTGTGTGTGAGTGTGCTGTGTACGCCAACTGTGGTGTAGGTGCAGCCATTGACCAAGTGTATCCTTTGTCTCTCCCTCCCCTTTTTGTTTTGTCATCCTCTCTTTATGTCCATTAGCATCATCTGGCGGAGGAGCAGAGGCACCGGCGACAGAGGGAGCTGCATCTCAAAAGGCCCAGGAGGCAGAGTCCACCGGCGCCGAGGGAACCAGTGGGACGGAGGGCGAGGGGAGCACCACGGCGGGGACTGGAGGGGACAGTTCAGGCACAGATACCTCCTCCGATGGAAGCTCCCTGGTGGTGGCGGACACCTTTGTGCCACGCCATCTACAGGTACAGCTGCCACCCCCGTACCAGCATCGTCCTCCCAGCAGCCCCTCATCGAGTTGCCGTGCCCGCTCACCCAGGAGGGTGGGCATCTCCTTCGCCACAGGCACCTCAGGCCCTGCCCCAGTTAGCCCTGCTGCCCTGACTGAGGAGGCTATTGACCTTCTTAGAGCCATCTCTGTTGGGCAGTCAACCATTGTGAATGCCATCCAGGGGCTGGCAGCCCAAATGCGACAGACCAGTGCATTTCTGGAGGGCATTCACACTGGCTTGGCGGCCCAACAGAGATCAATCCAGGCTCTGGCCTCCTCTCTGATGGCAGCCATTGTCCCTGTTTCTACCGTTCCCCCCTCCAACTTCCTCTTCCCAATCCCATTCCCCTCAACCCCAACGTATCCCAAGTACACAGGGAGACGAGCATGCACACAGGACAACACACAAGAGTGGCACAGGCAAACACAAGCACCACACTTCATCCCACAGGCACTCACACAAACACCATCCAGATGCAGGCGTACCAACATCCACAATTTCCACTGTGTCCCCCTCCTCCTCCTCCACCTCCCTCCCAGTTCCGTCTACAATCACAACTGCATGCACTACATCCTCATCCACTACTGCCATCACCAGCACACCTATCAGAACACACACCTCACTGGCAGACACCACCCCAACAGCCATGCACACGTCCCCTGTGTCCTCTCCCACTGTGTCTGTGCCCCCCCTCCCAGAGTACACAAATGCAAGCACTCAGACACCCAACAGCCATCCACCTCACAACAGCATCCAGCCCATGCACCTGCACCCAAACACAGCAGACTGACTCCTCCTACAACCACTCCCTCTTCCTTCACTCGCAAACCTTCTCCCTCTTCCTGTCCCAGTGTCCCTAAGCAGCTTTTCCTCTCCACCATTGACCTCTTCCCTACCCCTACCCCCGTCCTTCACGTCTGGCCAGGGTGGCTAAAACCCAGGCAAGCACCTCAGCCACCCAGGATGAAAATCACAGGCCACGATGCACCCCTCCAGGACCAGTGGGCAAGTCACCCACCCGAGAGACTGTGGCCTTGCCCTCCCCAGGACAAAGCAGTGCGCAAATCACCCACTTGAGAGACCGTGGCCTTGCACTCCCCAGGACCAACCAGGACCAAGCAGTGGGCAACTCACCCACTTGAGAGACTGTGGCCTTGCACTCCCCAGGACCAAGCAGTGGGCACATCACCCACTTGAGAGACTGTGGCCCATATTTATACTTTTTGACGCTAAACTGCGCTAACGCAGTTTAGCGTCAAAATATTTTGCGCCGTCTAACGCCATTCTGAAGCGCCATGCGGGCGCCGTATTTATGGAATGGCGTTAGACGGCGCAATCAGACCGGCGCTGCCTGGTGTGCGTGGAAAAAAACCACGTAGACCAGGCAGCGCCGGCGTTGGGAAAAAATGACGTTAGGGCGTCTTAAAATGGCGCAAGTCCGGTTGACGCTAAAAAATCGTCTTAACCCGACTTGCGCCATTTTTTTTCGACGCCCATCCCCCATCAACATGACTCCTATCATTGTAAAGATAGGAGTCATGCCCCCTTGCCCAATGGCCATGCCCAGGGGACTTATGTCCCCTGGGCATGGTCATTGGGCATAGTGGCATGTAGGGGGGCACAAATCAGGCCCCCCTATGCCACAAAAATTAAAAAAAAAAATACTTACCTGAACTTACCTTAATGTCCATGGGATGGGTCCCTCCGTCCTTGGGTGTCCTCCTGGGGTGGGCAAGGGTGGCAGGGGGGGTCCCTGGGGGCAGGGGAGGGCACTCTGGGCTCATTTTGAGCCCACTTGTCCCTTAACGCCATCCCTGACCCAGGCGTTAAAAAGCGGCGCAAATGCGCCGTTTTTGGCCACGCCCACTCCCGGGCGTCTCTTTTGCCCGGGAGTATAAATACCACGTAAAGGCCTGGGAGTCATTTTTTAAGACGGGAACGCCTCCCTTGCATATCATTAACGCAAGGAAGGGGTTCACGCTAAAAAATGACGCACACTCCGGGCACTTTGGCGCCCGAAGCGTCTAACGCCAGAGTATAAATATGGCGTTAGTTGGCGTTAGTTCTGCGTCGAATTTGCGTCGAAAAAAACGACGCAAATTCGGCGCAACCAGAGTATAAATATGGCCCTGTGTCCTTGCACTCCCTAGGACCAAGCAGTGGGCAACTCACCCACTTGAGAGACTGTGGCCTTGCACTCCCCAGGACCAAGCAGTGGGCAAATAACCCACTTGAGAGACTGTGGCCTTGCACTCCCCAGGACAAAGGGCACAGGGCATGTTGCCCCCTCCAGGACCACTGGTGTTGTACCATCTTCCGGCTGAGGTGCCCCCCCATTCCCCACCCCCCTGAGGTGCCTGCCTATTTTCAAAATGATGCCCCTGCAGTGTTCTCTCTGTGTTGTTGCAGGCGACAATTGGGGCCTTGGACTTTGTAATGTAGCCATGTGGCCACCGCACGTTGAGGACTGGGCAGTGTCCCTTGTAATGTACATATGTATATACTTTTGGATTGAATGTTTGTATTTTTACTTTATTCTTATTTTTTTATTTTTATTACAGCTTTATTTCGGCAAACCAATACCATAAAAGCATAATGACAAAATTCTTACATTTCTAAAACGAAAACACTTTTGAAAAAGACGATAAAATCAGATCACGACCAGAACTCCCTCAGGGCCATACAATACAAATAGGCAAGTTGTGGATATGAGTGTTATAAGAGTAAACAATTAATCAATAAAAACACTATAAAAATATACAATACGCATCATTATACAAATCACCATATAAATATTATAAAATACCTATAAATATAAATCTTTGTACAAAAACAGTTAAGATTGCTATCTCACTAATAGTAGCAATAACTATGTACTAGCACAAATAGTGACCATTATAAAAATAGGGTGCATGCTTTTTGGAAGAATATTTGCCTCTAGCATATCAAAATGCCTCTAAAAATCTTGGCAATGTGCATACCGTCATCCCATGAGGGGTTGTTTAGCTAATTTTTGAGAGGTGATTAACAGTCCCTAGGACCCAACGTTTTCTTTCTTTCATGTGTGCCTATATTCATTTAGAAGCCATAAAAGGGGTACAAACAGGTAATACAAAAGGCACATTATTCCAACAGCAACTAATATTCACTTAACTACTAAAAACAAGTTATCTGATGTTGGTCTTAAAAACAATAAATAAGAATCAAGTACAGTATTTCATTTATAAAACCCATAACATTTACCTCCCGTGCCATCAGGCACTTATTTGCTTAGCTAAGGGGGGATTTTTTAGAATAAAAGTAGATAAATAACTGGATCCAAGAACTAGTTTCATAAGTGTCAAATGACCATTCTAGGTAACTTAAGAAACCTCCCAATGACTACGGTCCTTGTGCCAGTGGGCAAAAAAATATTATGATTCGAGTACTTCCCGGGCATTGTCAATATCCCCTGGGCTAAATATATCCTTGGCTAATTGTATATCCCAAGGCCATTGGATTACAAAAGGTGGCTCCCAATTATCAGTTTGGGGACCGTGGATTAACTATGGGAGTTTTGCCTGAGTTAAAGTGCCTATAACCTCAGGCCCGCCTTGTCTCTGATGAATGAAATTGCTAGTAGAAACCGGCTTAGACCAAGAACAACATATGGTATCGTGCTGGATCTCAAGAATCTTGCTGCTTCATTGCAGTTCCTGATTCCAACGTTCCTGCAGATAGGTCGGATCCATTTCCTCCTTGGTTTTTCGTAAGCAATGCAGTTTAAAAGAACATGATCCATCGTTTCTGGAGTCTCCATATTACACAGCTCACAGGTCGCCTCATGACTACTCCCATTCAGTCCCAAAGGCAAAGCCCGTCTGCGCGCGCCTGTCCCGCGCCCAGCGCCACGACCCCTGGTCCCCAGCTCTCCCAAGCCCTGCTGACCCGCTACGACCCCACCACCCTCCACGCCCTCAACCCAGGACGCTCCAAAACTTGCTTCCAAGCTCACCCCAAACGCACCCATGGACCCTTCGCCTGCAACTCTTGCAAACGCACCTTCCACCACGCAACAACAACGACCACAAGCCCACGCGCCATCAACCACCTCAAGTGCATCCTAGTCAACGCCCGCTCCATCCACAAACACGTGAACTCTGGGACCTCCTGGACTCCATAGCACCGGACGTCGCCTTCATCACGGAGACCTGGATGAACGCCTCCTCGGCCCCCGACATCGCCACTGCCATCCCCGAAGGCTACAAGATCTCCAGAAAAGATCGCACCAACCAGGTAGGAGGAGGGATCGCCATTGTCTTCAAAGACTCCATCAGCGTCACCACCTCCACCGAAGACACCCCTCTCGCCGCTGAACACCTGCACTTTCAGATTCGCACCGATCCGAGGACCACCCTCAGAGGATCCCTCGTCTACCGTCCTCCCGGGCCACGCGCCCCCTTCAGCGACGCCATCGCCGACTTCATTTCCCCGCACGCCCTCGCCTCACCGGACTACATCCTCTTAGGCGACCTCAACTTCCATCTGGAACAAAACAACGACCCCAACACCACCACCCTGCTCGACAACCTCGCCAACCTCGGCCTCAAACAACTGGTGAACACCGCCACCCACATCGCCGGACACACGCTTGACCCCATCTTCTCCGCCAGCAAACACGTCTTCTTCAGCCACGCCTCCGCCCTACACTGGACCGACCACAGCTGCGTCCACTTTACATTCCGACGCGAGACCCGCCACCTCCGCACCCAACCCATCCCTCGTCGACAGTGGAACAAGATCCCCGAAGAGCAACTCTTCTCCGCACTCGCCGCCAACCAACCCACCCTCACCACCGACCCCAACGACGCAGCCCTCAACCTCACAAACTGGATCTCCAACCGCGCAGACATCCTTGCCCCCCTCAAATGCACGCATCGACAGACCAACACCAAAAAACCTCTCTGCTTCTCTGACACCCTCAAAGAATCAAAGAAATCTTGTCGCGCCCTTGAGAAAGCCTGGCGCAAGGACCGCACCGCTGACAACATGACCGCCCTCAAGAACGCTACCCGCGAACACCACCACCTGATCCGCGCCGCCAAAAGGAACTTTTTCACCTACAGACTGGACAAAAACAGACACAACAGCAGAGAACTCTTCAGCATCGTCAAGGAGTTCTCCAACCCCAGCGCCAATGCCAACGCCGTCACGCCCTCACAGGATCTGTGCGAATCCCTTGCCACTTTCTTCCATCGCAAGATTAGCGACCTCCACGACAGCTTCGGACACCAGACCCAACCAAACACCACCGAACCGGCATCCACGGCCATCACCCTCATCAACTGGTCCTTCATCAACACGGAAGAAACCAAATCCATCATGAACTCTATCCACTCCGGCGCCCCTTCGGACCCCTGCCCGCACTTCATCTTTAACAAAGCCGACGACATCATCGCCCCGCACCTCCAGACCGTCATCAACTCCTCTTTTTCTTCTGCTACCTACCCCGAATGCTGGAAACACGCCGAAGTCAACGCTCTACTAAAGAAACCTACGGCTGACCCGAGCGACCTGAATAACTTCCGCCCCATCTCTCTTCTGCCTTTCCCAGCCAAAGTAATAGAGAAGACCGTCAACAAACAGCTGACCACCTTCCTGGAAGACAACAACCTGCTCGACCCCTCACAAACCGGATTCCGAACCAACCACAGCACTGAAACCGCCCTCATCTCAGTCACTGACGACATCAGAACCCTGATGGACAACGGTGAAACAGTCGCCCTCATTCTGCTCGACCTCTCGGCTGCCTTTGACACCGTCTGTCACCGCACCCTAATCACCTGCCTCCGCTCCACCGGAATCCAAGGCCAGGCCCTGGACTGGATCGCCTCCTTCCTCTCTAACCGTTCCCAAAGAGTTTACCTCCCTCCGTTTCGCTCTGAACCCACCGAGATCATCTGCGGCGTACCCCAAGGCTCATCACTCAGCCCAACACTCTTCAATGTCTACATGAGCCCCCTCGCCAACATCGTACGCAAGCACGACATCATCATCACCTCCTACGCCAACGACACCCAACTTATACTCTCCCTCACCAAGGACCCCGCCAGCGCCAAGACCAACCTACAAGAGGGTATGAAGGACGTCGCAGATTGGATGAGGCTCAGCCGCCTAAAGCTGAACTCGGAAAAAACGGAAGTCCTCATCCACGGCAACACCCCGTCCGCCTGGGACGACTCCTGGTGGCCCACTGCCCTCGGCACCGCACCGACCCCCACAGACCACGCCCGCAACCTCGGCTTCATCTTGGACCCTCTTCTCACCATGACCAAGCAAGTCAACGCCGTGTCCTCCGCCTGCTTCCTCACCCTCCGCATGCTCCGCAAGATCTTCCGCTGGATCCCCGCCGACACCAGAAAAACTGTGACCCACGCCCTCGTCACGAGCCGCCTGGACTACGGCAACACCCTCTACGCCGGGACCACAGCCAAACTCCAAAACCGCCTGCAACGCATTCAAAACGCCTCGGCCTGCCTCATCCTCGACATACCCCGCAGCAGCCACATCTCCGCACACCTGAGACACCATTGTCTTCAAAGACTCCATCAGCGTCACCACCTCCACCGAAGACACCCCTCTCGCCGCTGAACACCTGCACTTTCAGATTCGCACCGATCCGAGGACCACCCTCAGAGGATCCCTCGTCTACCGTCCTCCCGGGCCACGCGCCCCCTTCAGCGACGCCATCGCCGACTTCATTTCCCCGCACGCCCTCGCCTCACCGGACTACATCCGCTTAGGCGACCTCAACTTCCATCTGGAACAAAACAACGACCCCAACACCACCACCCTGCTCGACAACCTCGCCAACCTCGGCCTCAAACAACTGGTGAACACCGCCACCCACATCGCCGGACACACGCTTGACCCCATCTTCTCCGCCAGCAAACACGTCTTCTTCAGCCACGCCTCCGCCCTACACTGGACCGACCACAGCTGCGTCCACTTCACATTCCGACGCGAGACCCGCCACCTCCGCACCCAACCCATCCCTCGTCGACAGTGGAACAAGATCCCCGAAGAGCAACTCTTCTCCGCACTCGCCGCCAACCAACCCACCCTCACCACCGACCCCAACGACGCAGCCCTCAACCTCACAAACTGGATCTCCAACTGCGCAGACATCCTTGCCCCCCTCAAACGCACGCATCGACAGACCAACACCAAAAAACCTCTCTGGTTCTCTGACACCCTCAAAGAATCAAAGAAATCTTGTCGCGCCCTTGAGAAAGCCTGGCGCAAGGACCACACCGCTGACAACATGACCGCCCTCAAGAACGCTACCCGCGAACACCACCACCTGATCCGCGCCGCCAAAAGGAACTTTTTCACCTACAGACTGGACAAAAACAGACACAACAGCAGAGAACTCTTCAGCATCGTCAATGAGTTCTCCAACCCCAGCGCCAACGCCAACGCCGTCACGCCCTCACAGGATCTGTGCGAATCCCTTGCCACTTTCTTCCATCGCAAGATTAGCGACCTCCACGACAGCTTCGGACACCAGACCCAACCAAACACCACCGAACCGGCATCCACGGCCATCACCCTCATCAACTGGTCCTTCATCAACACGGAAGAAACCAAATCCATCATTAACTCTATCCACTCCGGCGCCCCTTCGGACCCCTGCCCGCACTTCATCTTTAACAAAGCCGACGACATCATCGCCCCGCACCTCCAGACCGTCATCAACTCCTCTTTTTCTTCTGCTACCTACCCCGAATGCTGGAAACACGCTGAAGTCAACGCTCTACTAAAGAAACCTACGGCTGACCCGAGCGACCTGAATAACTTCCGCCCCATCTCTCTTCTGCCTTTCCCAGCCAAAGTAATAGAGAAGACCGTCAACAAACAGCTGACCACCTTCCTGGAAGACAACAACCTGCTCGACCCCTCACAAACCGGATTCCGAACCAACCACAGCACTGAAACCGCCCTCATCTCAGTCACTGACGACATCAGAACCCTGATGGACAACGGTGAAACAGTCGCCCTCATTCTGCTCGACCTCTCGGCTGCCTTTGACACCGTCTGTCACCGCACCCTAATCACCCGCCTCCGCTCCACCGGAATCCAAGGCCAGGCCCTGGACTGGATCGCCTCCTTCCTCTCTAACCGTTCCCAAAGAGTTTACCTCCCTCCGTTTCGCTCTGAACCCACCGAGATCATCTGCGGCGTACCCCAAGGCTCATCACTCAGCCCAACACTCTTCAATGTCTACATGAGCCCCCTCGCCAACATCGTACACAAGCACGACATCATCATCACCTCCTACGCCAACGACACCCAACTTATACTCTCCCTCACCAAGGACCCCGCCAGCGCCAAGACCAACCTACAAGAGGGTATGAAGGACGTCGCAGATTGGATGAGGCTCAGCCGCCTAAAGCTGAACTCGGAAAAAACGGAAGTCCTCATCCTCGGCAACACCCCGTCCGCCTGGGACGACTCCTGGTGGCCCACTGCCCTCGGCACCACACCGACCCCCACAGACCACGCCCGCAACCTCGGCTTCATCTTGGACCCTCTTCTCACCATGACCAAGCAAGTCATCGCCGTGTCCTCCGCCTGCTTCCTCACCCTCCGCATGCTCCGCAAGATCTTCCGCTGGATCCCCGCCGACACCAGAAAAACTGTGACCCACGCCCTCGTCACGAGCCGCCTGGACTACGGCAACACCCTCTACGCCGGGACCACAGCCAAACTCCAAAACCGCCTGCAACGCATTCAAAACGCCTCGGCCTGCCTCATCCTCGACATACTCCGCAGCAGCCACATCTCCGCACACCTGAGACACCTGCATTGGCTCCCAGTCAGCAAAAGGATCACCTTCCGACTTCTCACCCACGCACACAAAGCCCTCCACGACAAGGGACCGGAATACCTCAACAGACGCCTCAGCTTCTACGTCCCCACCCGCCTCCTCCGCTCCTCTGGCCTCGCACTCGCTGCTGTCCCTCGCATCCGCCGCTCCACGGCGGGTGGGAGATCTTTCTCCTTCCTGGCGGCCAAGACCTGGAACTCCCTTCCCACCAGCCTCAGGACCACCCAGGACCACTCCGCTTTCCGGAGACTCCTAAAGACCTGGCTGTTCGAGCAGCGATAACCCCCCCTTTCTTTCCCGTAGCGCCTTGAGACCCGCACGGGTGAGTAGCGCGCTTTATAAATGTTAATGATTTGATTTGATTTGATTCAGGAGGCCCCATTTAAAGGTAAAAGCCTTAACCTGGAGAATCCCATATCGAAGCTTCATAAATAAAACTTTTGCTTGTCTTGGTTGGATAGTATCTATCCATTCCTCAGCACTCGGTAATGGTTTGAAATCCAGGAAACTTAAGGTTAGTCTACCTAGATCCTTGCTATAGAAAGGGCTATTAAAGGTGAAGTCCCAAAATACTTGCTATAGTCGGATCTTGGATTGAGTTGTGAGTGTATGCGGTTCATCCCAATAGAATTTCAGCCCTAGATTGTAAAAGCATTGCCTGATATAGTGAAGCCACGGGAGGGAGATGGCCTTGTCCAAACCCATGATCTCAGTTAGTGCTTGCCTGTATTGGATCAATTCAGGGGTTGTCCAAAGTCTACACCAGTAAAGCAGGGGCCTCAGGGCTGCCAATTTGCCTATCAACGGAGTGGATGGAGGGAGACCCAGTACCCCCCTCATAAAATTATTTTCCTGAGTAACCAATGGGGTTAGTTTTGTGAACCCCCAGAGTTCAGCGCCATATAGAGCAGCGGCCTGTGCTTTGCACCTATAGATCTCAAATACTGGTGACACAATGCTCGACCTTGAGCATTTGTAATTTTTACTAATTGCCATGGAGCTATGAGTTAAGGAGATAGCAGCTTTATGGATGTGCAGTGCCCATGACAATTTGGCATCAAGCAGTATCCCTAGGTAGTTGAAGTTTTTTACTCGTTCCAGTGCCTGCCCTCTAATCCGAATGTTTCTCTTAAGTGCTTTATGGGGGTTAACAGTCAGGTATTTGGTCTTATTTGTATTTATTTCTAATCCCTTCAAGCTGCAGTACTCACTGAATTTATGTAATAGAGATTGCAAGCCCATGGAAGTTTGAGATAATAGAATGGTATCATCTGCAAAAAGGAGGGCGGGGACTGGATCATCGTTCAATCTTGGTGAATCATGGTTACTTTGTTTCAAATGATGAACCAGATCATTGATGTATAATGAGAAAAGTGTTGGGGCCAGCACACAGCCCTGTCTCACCCCCCTCTTGATAGGTATTGGGTCTGTCAACTCTCCCTTTGGCCCCCACCGAACCTTTGCAAATGTATTTTCATGTAACCTCTCCAGCTGGCCCAGGAGGTTCCCTGGCATGCCCTGTTTTCCTAGTGCTGCCCATAAGGAGTCTCTTGGCACCAGATCAAAGGCTGCACGCAGATCCACAAACGCGATATAGAGGTGACCTTTCCTTAGTCTAGTATATTTCCACATTATTGTCAATAGCCTAAAGGCCTGTTCGACTGTACTCGTCTGCTGTCTAAAGCCTGCTTGGTATATAGTCATTATGCTGTTCTCTTCTATCCAGGTACTAATTCTATTCAGGATCTGTCTAGCGTAAAATTTTTGCATGACATCTATGAGGCTGATTGGTCTATAGTTCCCTGGGTCTTCCCTGGATCCTTTTTTGTAGATTGGAATAATTTCTGCCCCTTTCCATGTCTCGGGCATTAGGCCTCCCCTTGCTATAGCGTTACTTAAAAGGTTTAGATAAGGTGCCCAAATTTCTATGCTATGTTTGAATATATCCCCCGGGATCTTATCCAAACCGGGGGCTTTTCCTGGCTTGATTGCTTCAATGGCAATCACCGTCTCCTCCAGACCAAATTGTAACTCGGGTAAAATGCCCCTAGTAGCTAGGGTTTTATGTCTTGAGGGATAGAAATCGAGGGTGGGGGGGTCAGAGTAAAGATGTGTAAAGTAGTTAACCCATGTTTTGGGATCTATATGATGATCTGTTCTAAATATCCCCTCTTTGCTGCCATGGGTAACTATTTTCCAGAAGATCCTTGTATCATTGCTTTTTGCTGCTTCCAGCAGGTTTTGCCATTTTTGGTCCTCTCGGTTGCTTTGGGCAGTAGCCAGCGTTTTCTTGTAGCTGGCCCTTGCCTGTTGTACGGCTAATTGATTTTTTTGCTTTAGTGCCTCTATCAGTACTCTTTTCCTCTCCCTACATTTGATAGTATACCATGGACTGCTTGGGGTGGTTTGGACCTTCTCCTTTTTATGCTTGTTCTGTAGCTGTTTGGTCAGGACGGGTCTTAGTGCAATACTCAATGAATGGTGGATAGCCGTAATAGGGATGTCACTAGGTTTATTTTCTGCATAAGGCTCCAGGAGATCAGAAAATATGTTGTAAATATTTGTCATTGTATCCTGATTGCCTAGTATTGCTGGCCATTTTACAACCCTTCTATTGTTACTGAGGGTGGGTTGTAACTCCACCTTGTCGTGTTCTATATATTTCAAGTCCAAATCTAGGAGGTGGGCCCTGAGTTCAATTATTAGCGGGAAGTGATCACTATCCCTTCTTTTATCAATTTTAAAATTCGCTAATGTTCCCCATGTACTTATACTATGCAGAATGTAGTCTATTTTTGAAGTTGAGTTGCCTCTCTGGAAAGTATCCAGATTAAGGCCTCCTTCACCCACTCTGCCATTGCACGCCCTCAGTCCGTGGTTTAATGTAAGGCCCATGAGTTGCAGTGCGGCCACTGTGCCTGGAACAGTTTTTTCTATTGTTAAGTAAGGAATTGCTCTCATTCGATCTTCCTCTTCTGCTAAATGTTCGAATCCAGTTATAGGTTCATAATTACAGTTAAGGTCACCCCCTCTCATAATTGTCTCTCCTACTGGGATTTTTTTGAGCAGGTCATCTAGTAGAGTTATTTCAGGAGACTCCAAGTTTGTCCTTCTAGGTCTTATATATACATTGAACAAGTGGGTTATTATCTTATTTTTTTCCCCACTACCAACCATAAAATGTCCTCTGACTCAGTGGCTTGCATACATATCTCGACATTTAATGAGATTTTCGCCCATACAACCAACCCCCCAGACGGTCTCCCTCTGGCAGCTGAAGTTGCACTAATAAAGTAGGTTTTATATCCTAATTTATACGGTGGATCTTTAAGCCACGTCTCTTGAAAGAGACAGACATGATATCGATCAATATAGTCCTGCCATTCGGGGTCTATAAGCTTATTTTTTAAGCCGGCTACATTCCATGAGATCATGGTGATAAGACCCCTTCCGTTTAGGGTCGTAACATTGGAAGTAGGACTCGGATAGGTTGTTGAATCTTTCCTACTATGCAAAGGCTCCACTACACTCCCTGCCCCTGTAGCATGAAAATCATTCCCTTCGTGGGGCTCACCTACTGTTGGGTCCCCATTGGGTCCCACTTGTGCCTGATCTATCTGGATTAGTCAATCTACTCTTTCAAGATTGGAATCACCATTTCTCTTTTGCAATCCCTCATTGTGATTGTGCTTATGCCTCTGGACTCGGAGTTTGGTAATTAATGGATCCGAACTAAACCTCATGGCATTGAAATTGGGGGCGGTGGTTCTCTGTTCCATGTCAATCAAGCCTCTGGTTAATCTTCCATCCTTAAATGTTAGTGCAATAACGTCAAGTTGCCCCTTCTCTCCAGGGATTCTTTCTGCCCCCCTGATATCTGAACGAATTATGGATAGACAGTGTCTTTTGGCCCTAATCCAGTGTGTAAGCTTATTTTTTAAGGAGTCCTTGTCTTCTCTGCTATTTAAGGGCAATTTTGGAACATTTAACAGATAAACAACATTGGTCCTAATAGGAAACCTATCCTCCTCAGAATATGGATTCCATATAGTGTATTGATTATAATCATTAGATACTTGGGAATAGGGGTTCAGAGTAGGTTCCAAATTTCCTTTTTGGGATCCTTTTACCAAACGGGGATCTCTTTGTGGATTCCCTGTTCCTTGGCATAAATCACTAGCATTTCTTCTAGGGAAGTTGTGTGAGCCAATATTTTCCCCAATAACCCCTATCATGCATCCCTGTGGTTGATGTACAATCTTAGCTATAGCTGGAGTAGGGTTGGGGTTAGTGATAAAATTTTGAAGACATGTGGGTTTACCTTGTAGATGGAACGATATTGGGTGGGACTCCTTTTCGCACTGAGCTCTATGGGTACCCCTACCCCCCTCCTTTTCCACGATATCTGTTAAGGTTCTTACTTCAAGTTTCAAGTCCCTAACTTCCTGGATTAATCCGGTGATTAGATCATAAAGGTCTGCTATAGATCTTGTTTTGTGTTTTAGAGGGTTCACTGGTTCTAAATTGAGAGGAGAGGTCCTCTCACTATCTAACTGTACAGTTGAGATAAATGGGTGTATCTCATCCACAGATTCCCCCTCTTGTGCATTCTGTACATTACTACTATCGAGTTCTGCCAGGACTGCATATTTATTGGAGCACATAGCTTCACACTCCTGCGTATGGCCCTTCTTCCTAGTATTATCGTAGGTGCATAGGTGTATGGATCGAGTTGTAGCAACCTTAGGGCTGCCAGTCCTAATATCGGATGATGCCTCCCCCTCTTGCTGGCAAACAATCTCTATCACTTTATCTTCCACTGGTTCGGTTTTCTTCGTGTAATAGGAGGTAATCTTTTTATCGGGACCCTCCCGAATAGTGGCCCTACTACATAGTAGTGACTCTACCTCCTTGATAAGATTATCTATTTCAGCTATTGTTCAGTTCTCACCCGCATTCCTAAGTTTTTTTACAGATTTCTCCTTCCCCCTTGGGGGTTCTGATGCCTTGCGTTTTCCCATAGCTTGAACTGCCTATGTAGTGCTTCGGCTCTGTGAACCAGTCCACAATATATAATTTATAAAAGAGATTAGAAGAAGGGCTGGTGGGGATAGACCTAGTTAGTACAATTATCTTCTCGTATGACAACGATAACTATAAATTTTCCACTATAGATATAAGCAGACCTCTTGCAAATTGTGAAAAGGCAGAGGCCCAACCTAGCCTCTCTCCAATATCTATTAGGTAATGATAAAAGCTTTGCAACAATAGGTGGAGAATACCGTCCTAAGGCCCTCTGTAGAAAGACCTATTTAGGAGTAAATGTCAACACAGTACCTTCAGGCAGCCATACGTGTAGGTTGCCTAATCCATACAACTTTGGATGAATGTCAGGGGGGTGGCCCAGCCCTGCCTCTTCCTGGCAATGACGGGCAAGGACGGGCCCGCCCTTGGCCCGGGCTTTGCACGGGCGCGTCCCGCGCGGCGGGAGCGCTGGTAAAGATTTAAAGGGATCCTGCTCTTGACACACCTCCTGAGACCTCTGACGCGCTACCCGCGGCGGCGGGAGCGCTGGTAATGATTTAAAGGGCTCCTGCCCTCAACACACCTCCTGAGACCTCTGACGCGTTACTTTATTCATACTATAACAGTCACTTTCATCTATTCGTGGTGTCCTTGCATGAGGGGTACGGGGTAAATGTTTACTTACTGCATCTGCATGTGTGTATGGTGTTGGGGGTGGGGGTGTTGCATATTGCGTATGTGTCACTCTCTTTTTCCTCCCCCCCTCCTCTGTGTGCTAGGCGGCTGTACTCACTGTGGTCGTCTTCCCCGTCATTGGTGTTCGTGGTGGAGCAGGACATAGAAAAGCATTGGGAAGATCTGCAGTTCAGGCTCCATGGTGGCATGGTTGTTTCCTGAGTCTCCAATGGTGAGTTGTTTCCCTTCTGTGCAGTGTTTCTGTCAGGCTTTTGGTGTCGTTGGTACCGCCCTGGAAAAGGTGGCAGATTGGGCTGTTATAATACAATGGGCAGAACATTGTATTCCACCTGGCTGTAGGCGGCTAACGCCGTGGTGGCTGTTGATTCCGCCCTGGCTGGCGGTGTGGTAAAGTGGCTGTCTGTCCAAGCTCTTTCCGTCATAATTTGGCAGAATTTACCGCCAGCCTGTTGACAGTATTACCGTCACTTTATCACCAACCACCAGGGTTGTAATGAGGTCCTATATGTTAACCCAACCACCGCCCGGCCCTGATGCCAACCCCCTAGAAGCACCCAAATTTGCACTGTGTATGGCCTCCACCCATGCGCAGGGGAGGTTGACCGCAAGACCTGGCCTGCAACTCCCCCTAGCCACTGAACCCCATGATGTAAACGTGCCTTTGGCTGTGCGCAGCTGGAGTTGGCTGCGGCCTCCCTGGGTGTGAGAATAGATGTAAGAGGGCGTATCTGAGGGTGAGAGTGCCTGTCAGATTGTCTATCTGGGTGTGATAGTGCATACATCAGTGTTTTAGTGGGTGCGTCAGTGAATGGGTGCATGAGGGTGTGAGTGGGTTTATGAGTGGGTGCGCAAGTGTCTGAGTGGGTGTGGGACGTTTTTATTAAATAAAAAAATGAAAATGTGTTTTTTTTATTTTTAAGAAATAAAATCACCTTAAATTTTTTACTTAAACATTAGTAATGGACTTGAACCCTCAGTGTGAAAGTCCTTGAATTTCACACCAAGCTATCTTTATTTTCTTCTTTCAGCTCTATTTTTTCCACCCTTTATGGGCTATCTGGCACCTTCCGACCCCTATATGTATTTTTTTTTTAAATATTATTTCAAAACAGTCCCTTTATAGGCTCCCCTGTGGTCCCTTCTTTTTTTACTCATTTAATTTTTTTTTTTAAATTTTTTTTTTTTTTTTACAAAAAGCCTTTATGGGCTACCTGACACTGTGGGTGAAGCCGTAAGCCTTAAGGCTTCCCTCGCGGTGCCAATGCTTCAGCAAGTACAGAGCTGCTTTGACAGCAGCTCCCTGCTTGCTAATGCATTTGGACAGAGGTGATACTTCGGATTTTGACAGCAGTATCTGCTTTACAGGCTCCGCTGTCAAAGCCCGAAGTGCTTGCTGTGGCTTGGCATGGCTGCAGCGCAGCAGCCAAGACACAGCAAATAGCTACGTCCTGGGGGTGGAACCTATGGAACTAAGCAGAGACCGGCCCTGGGGGAGCCGCTCCTCTCCAACGAGAATATTGCCCTGGGGGTGGTGGTCCCCAGGAATAATGGGGGTCCCAAATGGACCCCCTTTCCATTGTTATCTATTTGTTCCGGGAGGTGGTGGCGCGCAGGGGGGCCACGGGACCCCGGCATATATCTACATAGAAGCTCCGATGGGGTGGTGGTACCCAGGGTGCAAGCGCAGGGGTGCCATAGGGACCCCCCTTTTTAAAAAAAGATTTGCCCCGAGGGTGGTGGTCTGCCCACCAGAAAAGTCCTGTGGAGGTGGCGGTCCCCAGTGCAGCAGCGGGGCCCAAGGTCCGCCACATATACAAAAATTAAAGCCCTTCGGAGGTGGCGTCCCACAGGGCATTGGGGGGACCACGGGCCCCTGCATATTAAAAAATGAGAGATCTGGGGAGGTGGTGGTCCCCGGAGTTGTAGGGAGACCGGATGCCCCCCCACACTAAATGAAAAAACAGCATGAAGGCCTGCACTTGTTTTTTTCTTCATTTTTTGCCAATAATTTGCGAATCTCTCGAACTAGCGGCAAAAAAATAATTACAAAAATGTTTTTTTGCTCTGGTGCTAAGGGGTCAGGGTATCGCTACCCTCATCCCTTTTATTTTATTTTTTACTTTTTTTCTGCGACTCGGTTCAAGCCGAGTCCCAAGATGGCTGCCAACACTTCCTGGTTTGAAGTGTTGGCAGACAATCAGAGCTATGCTTTTCCCTGCACAAGTTTGTCTTTGTTTGCGAATACTGCCCGGCCAGAGATTTACTAATTTGAATTTCCCTAAATTTCTCAAAAACTACTGAACAAATTTACTTAAAATAAGCAAAAGCGTGATCTGCGTACCAACTGGGGTGTATTTCCATCCAGTGGTTCGGCCTGTAGTCGTGTCTAAAGAATCCTATTGAAATTAAAATGGGAAACGCCCCCCTTTTCCCTCCCCCCACTTGACGGAGCACCCTGAAACTTTCCATGTGCAACAACAATCACTGCAACACTTTTTTGGGGAAAATTTCGTGAAGATTCGTCAAACGGTGCCAAAGTTATAGGCAAGTAAAAAAACGCTATTCCTATGGAAACATGGACCTAACTACCGCCAGTAGGTATTCTATATATATATATATATATATATATATATATATATATATATATAAATATAAAACATAGTGGCGGTTGCCACTAGGTAATTATAGTTAGTACCTAGCTTCCATAGATGGAGTGTTTTTGTTTTGCCAATAACGTTGGTGCCGCTTGACGAAACTTCAAAAAACGTATACTTCGGTCAGTTCAGCTGCTGTTTTGAAAGTTTTTGGGTGATCTGTCAAGCGGGGGCCGAAAAAAGGTGGGGAGGGGGGCAAAACGCATTTTCCATAGGATCTTTAGACACTTCTACAGCCAGAACCACTGAACGTTATTACACCAACTTTGGCACAAAGGTAGACTCTCTTCCGCAGATTATATCTTTCTGTGTGGTGCGAATCTGTTCAGTAGTTTTGGAGTAATTTAAGTCCAAAAAATATAGATATCTAGGGACTCGGATCCTCCGCAGATCCAACTGTCCCCTAGCTGATATCTGATTTGCTGCCAACACTTCAACAAGGAAGTGTTGGCAGCCATCTTAAAAAGCCAAACAACAGAAGACGGGCGATGGTAGAGTCACCCCGACCCCTTAGCCCTGGTGATGGGGTCCCTGAGGGAATCCGGCAGGGCTAAAAAGCATTTTTTTTTTTAAAACATCGGAAAAATCCGCTGATGGATACCTGCGCTTTCTGTCCCTGGGGCATTTGGGGATTAATAGAGGAAGGGGGGTACAAGGGCCCCCCTTCCTTAGGCTTTAATAAGCCCCGAAGACCACCACCCCACTGGGGTGATTTTGTAAAATTCTCAGGGACCACCACGTTCCCGGGGCAGAATGCTTTTCTAAAGTAGGGGAGGCCTTACGGCCCCCCCAGAGCCCCGGGGACCACCACCTCCCCAGGGCTTTAAATAATCTAAATGCCCTGGGAACTGCCACCTCCCCAGGGCTTTGAGTAATCTAAATGCCCTGGGGACTGCCACCTCCCCAGGGCTTTTAAATTAAATAGGGGTGGGGGGCGCTGCCCCAGTGTCCACCACCTCCCCAGAACAAAGGTGAAAAAAAAAGTGAAGCGGGTCCATTTCTGACCCCCCTGTAGCTGTGGGGACCACCACATCCCTAAGGGCTATAATTGTTGCAGGGGGGCATCTAGGAGCCACTGATGACCCTGGGGTCCATCCCCCCTCCCTTGGCAGGCTCCTGCTATGTCCCAGGGTGCCCGGGAACAGAAATGAAAGCTTTGCTTCATTAACCACAGAGCTGCTGTTAAAGCAGCTCCTTGCTTGGTGAAACAATAGGACAGCGAGGAGGCCTTAAGGCTTCCCCCGCGGTCCCAGATAGCCCATAAAGGGCACATTATAAAATATTTTTAAAAAAACATGTTGGGACCGCAGGGGAGCCTGGAGCCCTAGAGGGCTCCCCGCAGTCCCAGATAGCCCAGAAAGGGCTAAAAAACATTTTAAAAAAGGAATAGCTCAGTGTGGAGATCACAGACATTTGAAATGAGGATACGAGTCCTGCTGGACTTATTTCCCTCCTTTTTTTTAAGTAGAAATATTTAAGGCTTAAATGAAAGGTGATCCTACACTTTTTAAATGACAAATATATTTTTGTTTTCAAATTGTACAGAAATATTTAATTCTAAGTATATCATACATCAAAGCCTAAAAAAGTCTCTTTCTCCCTCTCACTCTCTTTCTGTCGCTCTCTCTTTCAATCTCTTTCTCTTATGCACACACACACAGTTAGACACTCACTCGCCCACTCACAGATGCACTCTGACCCTCATGCACCGAGTCACAGCGGAAGTCGGACCCTCACGCACCCATTCACATACCCACTCAGACAGTTACGCACCCTACTCACAGACCCATTCAGACCCTCATGCACTCACTCACAGACCCACTGACACCCGCATGCACTCACACACAGACCCACGCACACACTGACGCACCCACTAAAACACTGATGTATGCACTCTCACACCCAGACAGACGCTCTCACCCCCAGATACACCCTCTCACACCTTATTCTGACATCCAGAGAGGCCTCAGCCAACTTCTGCTATGCACGGACAAAGGGCCATGCACAGAGAGGGGTTGGGTGGTTAGGGGGTTTGGCCAAGAGTCTGGATGCAGCCCAATTCTTACAGTCAACTCACACCCTTACCATGCACTGCTAATTATTCCACAAATTACGGCTCTCATGAAATCTTTGATAACTTCATTGATAATATCAATTAAATATTTAAAGTAACATTTTGACGAAAAAACTGTGCATGGCGAGGACACAAGTTATAGTTACCGTAGGGCATGAGTTAAAGTTACTTGAGCAAACTATAACTGGTGAATTTCTGTGGTTTTGTACATTTAAAATGTGTCCCTAACTAGAACATTCCTGTAACCTTTGTTTTTTTCAGCAAATATGTATACCTATAAATACAATTCTATGCCTGGCTTGTATATAGGTCACTGCATAGTTTGAATAGTTGCTTATGGGTCTCTGTTTTATTTATCTATCACAATATGTAAATAGTATCATAACTATTTGATCTACAAGTGTTTCACTATTTAAATACTGAGGAAAATTTAACATTTTAAAAAAGTTATAAAAATTCACAAATAAATTTGCGTAAAGCACAGCAACACTTGAAAGCCTGAGTTGATAAAATACTACTTTAAATCTCTATATATGGTCTTCCTTGTCTCCTCCTATACCTCTCTTAATGCATCCACTCTCTGACTCATCTCAAACCTCATTCTACTACTATGATCTCCAAAACAACCCTTTCTGGACTCTTCCCACCTCTATCCCTCCTTGGATCACTCAAACCTCATTTTACTACCATGATCTCCCAAACAGCCATTTCTAAATTCTTCCCTCACTTATCCCTCCTTTGACTCATCCCGAGCCTCATATTTTTTGTATGATCTTCCTAATCCATGTCTAGAGACTCTTCACTCCTCCATCTCTCCTTTCACTAATCCCAAACCTCATCTTAATACTATGATCTCCCAAATAACACTTTCTAGACTCTCCCCTCTTCTAACCGTCCATTTTCCTATTCAATCCAGCAGATGCTGCTAATAGATGCAGCTCCAATCCACTCATATTTACCTATACTAATCCACCATTAATCCTTTTTGGATTCTCGAGTAGCGTGCTACTCACCGAAAAGGGCTTTGATGCTAGTACTAAGTGCTATATAAATACAATTACATTTCTCTACTTTACACCCGTCTAAACCACTCTGTCTACCTCACCACTCAATTCTATTCCACTCTACCCCACTCTATGATATTCTATTCCACTGTATGCCACTCCACTCCGCTCTACTCCACTTCATGCCACTCCACTCCATGCTACCCTACTCTGTGCCACTCTACTCTACTCCACAACACTCTACGAACTGTAATCTATGCCACTCTACTCTACACTACACTACTCAAATCCACACAGTGCCACTCTATGCAAGTCTGCTCTACGTAACTCTACTTCACTCTATTCTATGACACTCTACTCCAGTCTGTCAGTCCACTTTATGCAACTCCACTCTTCGTCCAGAACGCCTCCGCACGCCTCATCCTTGACATCCCCCGACACAGCCACATCTCCGGACACCTGAGAGACTTGCATTGGCTCCCCGTCAGCAAGAGAATCATGTTCCGCCTCCTCACCCACGCACACAAGGCCCTCCACGACCTGGGCCCCAGGTACCTCAACAACCGCCTAACCTTCTACACTCCCACCCGCCAGCTACGATCGACCAGCCACGCCCTCGCCGCCGTGCCACGCATTAGAAAAGCCACCATGGGAGGAAGATCCTTCTCCTACCTGGCAGCCAAGACTTGGAACTCCCTCCCCATCCACCTCCGTCTGACCCAAGACCACCTCTCCTTCAGGAAGCAACTCAAGACCTGGCTGTTTGAGCAGTAGCGGTCCCCCCTCCCCCAGCGCCTTGAGACCCTCCGGGTGAGTAGCGCGCTATACAAATTTCTTGATTGATTGATTGATTGATTCGTCACACCACTCGACTCTACACCACTCTACGCCACTCTACACCACTCCTGTGAGAAAGTAGCCTCTTTCTAGCCTTGTTACCCCCACTTTTGGCCTGTTTGTGAGTGTATGTCAGGGTGTTTTCGCTGTCTCACTGGGATCCTGCTAGCCAGGGCCCAGTGCTCATAGTGAAAACCCTATGTTTTCAGTATGTTTGTTATGTGTCACTGGGAGCCTGCTAGCCAGGACCCCAGTGCTCATAAGTTTGTGACCTATATGTATGTGTTCCCTGTGTGATGCCTAACTGTCTCACTGAGGCTCTGCTAACCAGAACCTCAGTGGTTATGCTCTCTCTGTACAAATTGTCACTAACAGGCTAGTGACCAATTTTACCAATTTACATTGGCATACTGGAACACCCTTATAATTCCCTAGTATATGGTACTGAGGTACCCAGGGTATTGGGGTTCCAGGAGATCCCTATGGGCTGCAGCATTGCTTTTGCCACCCATAGGGAGCTCTGACAATTCTTACACAGGCCTGCCACTGCAGCCTGAGTGAAATAACGTCCACGTTATTTCACAGCCATTTACCACTGCACTTAAGTAACTTATAAGTCACCTATATGTCTAACCTTTACCTGGTAAAGGTTGGGTGCTAAATTACTTAGTGTGTGGGCACCCTGGCACTAGCCAAGGTGCTCCCACATTGTACAGGGCAAATTCCCCGGACTTTGTGAGTGCGGGGACACCATTACACGCATGCACTAAATATAGGTCACTACCTATGTGTAGCTTCACAATGGTAACTCCGAATATGGCCATGTAGCATGTCTAAGATCATGGAATTGCCCCACCAATGCCATCCTGGTATTGGGGAGACAATCCCATGATTCCCCAGGTCTCTAGCACAGACCCGGGTACTGCCAAACTGC
Organism: Pleurodeles waltl; assembly: GCF_031143425.1. Classification (NCBI taxonomy): domain Eukaryota; kingdom Metazoa; phylum Chordata; class Amphibia; order Caudata; family Salamandridae; genus Pleurodeles; species Pleurodeles waltl. Next base: position 33,142,742 of record NC_090442.1, read on the forward strand.
CTTTCCTGGGGTTTCACTGCAGCTGCTGCTGCTGCCAACCCCTCAGACAGGTTTCTGCCCTCCTGGGGTCCAGCCAGGCTTGGCCCAGGAGGGCAGAACAAAGGACTTCCTCAGAGAGAGGGTGTTACACCCTCTCCCTTTGGAATAAGGTGTCAGGGCTGGGGAGGAGTAGCCTCCCCCAGCCTCTGGAAATGCTTTGATGGGCACAGATGGTGCCCATCTCTGCATAAGCCAGTCTACACCGGTTCAGGGATCCCTCAGCCCTGCTCTGGCGCAAAACTGGACAAAGGAAAGGGGAGTGACCACTCCTCCAGTGTGCTCCAGACCTCTGCCATCTTGGAAACAGAGGTGCTGCTGGCACACTGGACTGCTCTGAGTAACCAGGGCCAGCAGGTGACGTCAGAGACTCCTTCTGATAGGCTCCTTCAGGTGTTGCTAGCCTATCCTCTCTCCTAAGTAGCCAAACCCTCTTTTCTGGCTATTTAGGGTCTCTGCTTTGGGGAATTAGTTAGATAACGAATGCAAGAGCTCATCAGAGTTCCTCTGCATCTCTCTCTCTTCACCTGCTTCCAAGGAATCGACTGCTGACCGCGCTGGAAGCCTGCAAAACGGCAACAAAGTAGCAAAGATGACTACTGCGACACTGTAACGCTGATCCTGCCGCCTTCTCGACTGTTTTCCTGGTGGTGCATTCTGTGGGGGTAGTCTGCCTCCTCTCTGCACTAGAAGCTCCGAAGAAATCTCCCGTGGGTCGACGGAATCTTCCCCCTGCTACCGCAGGCACCAAAGAACTGCATCACCGGTCCTCTGGGTCTCCTCTCAGCACGACGAACGAGGTCCCTTGAACTCAGCAACTCTGTCCAAGTGACTCCCACAGTCCAGTGACTCTTCAGTCCAAGTTTGGTGGAGGTAAGTCCTTGCCTCCCCACGCCAGACTGCATTGCTGGGAACCGCGTGTTTTGCAGCTACTCCGGCTCCTGTGCACTCACCGAGGATTTCCTTCGTGCACAGCCAAGCCTGGGTCCACAGCACTCTAACCTGCATTGCACGACCTCCTGAGTTGTCCCCGGCGGCGTGGGACTCTCTTGTGCAACTTCGGGTGAACACCGTTTCACTCCACTTCGTAGTGCCTGTCTGGCACTTCTGCGGATGCTGCCTGCTTCTGAGAGGGCTCCTTGTCTTGCTGGGCGCCCCCTCTGTCCCCTGACGCAATTGGTGACATCCTGGTCCCTCCTGGGCCGCAGCAGCATCCAAAAACCCTAACCGCAACCCTTGCAGCTAGCAAGGCTTGTTTGCGGTCTTTCTGCGGGAAAAGACTTCTGCACGACTCCTCACGACTTGGGACATCCATCCTCCAAAGGGGAAGTTTCTAGCCCTTGTCGTTCGTGCAGAATCCTCAGCTTCTACCATCCGGTGGCAGCTTCTTTGCATCCACAGCTGGCATTTCCTGGGCATCTGCCCACTCCCGACTTGATCGTGACTTTTGGACTTGGTCCCCTTGTTCCACAGGTACCCTCGTCTGGAAATCCATTGTTGTTGCATTGCTGGTGTTGGTCTTTCCTGCAGAATTCCCCTATCACGACTTCTGTGCTCTTTGGGGAACTTAGGTGCACTTTGCACCCACTTTTCAGGGTCTTGGGGTGGGCTATTTTTCTAACCCTCACTGTTTTCTTACAGTCCCAGCGACCCTCTACAAGGTCACATAGGTTTGGGGTCCATTTGTGGTTCGCATTCCACTTCTAGAGTATATGGTTTGTGTTGCCCCTATCCCTATGTGCCCCCATTGCATTCTATTGTGACTATACATTGTTTGCACTGTTTTCTATTGCTATTACTGCATATTTTGGTATTATGTACATATATCTTGTGTATATTTGCTATCCTCATACTGAGGGTACTCACTGAGATACTTTTGGCATATTGTCATAAAAATAAAGTACCTTTATTTTTAGTATATCTGTGTATGGTGTTTTCTTATGATATTGTGCATATGACACTAGTGGTACTGTAGGAGCTTCACTCGTCTCCTAGTTCAGCCTAAGCTGCTCTGCTAAGCTACCTTTTCTATCAGCCTAAGCTGCTAGACACCCCTCTACACTAATAAGGGATACCTGGGCCTGGTGCAAGGTGTATGTACCCCTTGGTACTCACTACAAGCCAGTCCAGCCTCCTACAACTCCACGCTATGCCAAACTACTCTACTCTACTCCGCTACACCCCACTCTATGCCACTCTACTATACACCACTCTATGCTATGACCACTCCACTCTAGGCATTCCAGTTCACTCCATGTCACTGCACCAAACACCATTGTACTCTGTGCCATTCTACTGCATGCTCCTCTACTGTATGCCCCTCCACTATACCACTCCACACCACTCTACTTTACTCTACACCACTGCACTTCATTCTGCGCTACTATACGCCACTACACTCCATGCTACTCCACTCTATGCCATTCCACGCTGCTGTACAACTCGGCTAAATGACAATGGCAAAACCAATAGCTCTCACATGGGTGAGACCTGTTGGCTTTGACGATGCTTGTTACTTAGGTAATAAAAATGTACTTTTTCTATTTTTTATCACAATGGCACTGCCATGCCTCCTCAAAATATTGTTGTCGTGGCTTCTCCATGGCTACCCCTCCAGCTACAACACTGCAAAGAATGCATTTGGGTCTTATGACCTACATAACGCTCAGTGTGAACCTCACGCAGTCCATGTGAGATTCATGTTTGAGCTTCTTGGTCACCTAAGGAGAGCTCCACGTAGGCCTCTATGCATAGCCCATAAGCCTTGAGTGGGCTATCTCTGCTCTTTGCATGGTCTTCATGTTATGTACATGTGGCATATGTGTTGGCATTGGGAAAGCACATTATGGCTTTGTGTATTCCACATGTCAGTATCATGTTAGTCTTATGTAAGCAATATCACAGCCTCTTGTGAGCCTTATGTGGCCTTCAGGTGAGCTCATGTGACCTAAATTTGAGCATCTCCTGAGCTTCATGTTAGCTTCATTTGAGCCTCTTGGAAGCAGCAGGTAGGTCTCATCCATGACCATCTATCTCTTACTCTGCTTCTGTTCATGGTGACCTTGTTAGGCCTGCGCCTCCAGCAGTCTCCCCATCTGTCTCAGAGAGAGAGAAAGACACTATGAAGAACGTGTGCTTCTTCCTGTCTGTGCTTTAATGACCCCAGTCTGACCCAGCTCCACAGGTACTCAGAGCCCTCAAAGGTGCGCTGCATTATAAAAGGGCCTTCATCTTCAAGACCTGGAGGACTTGTTTAGTTCTTCTTACAAATCTGCCCAGATGTGGGGACTCTGTGGAACTGAACCTAAAGACAAGGAAGACTACAGACACTTCTTACCGCACCCCTCAGCACTGCTCCATGGTGCCAGAGGACACTTGCTGCTAAGGCTGTTATTTCATGACTTGTGTGGAGGCATCCCCCATCTTGTTAGGGGAATTGTGCTGAGTATTCAATACTTCGTACTCATTTCTTCAAAGTTTTCTTGGGATTGGTGAGTCCCAAGCCTCTTATGAGAGGGTCAGGCTTGTTTGACACACAACAAAAGTATTGTCCTATGTCATGAGTGCCCCTTCATACCCTTCGGCTGTTTAGCCAACTTAGTTGAAAAGGTATTTTCTTAGAAGAACTATTTGTCCCCAGGCCCCGCTGAACGTGTGTGCACTGTGCACTTATTTCAGTGTCAGAGTCAGCGCAGGAATTTACACCACTTTCACATTTTAATCAGCAACCACTCTTCACACCGTCCCTTTCTGACCCATCATTCTCATAGTCACCATCATCATCATCATCACTGGCCACTGCACCTCCTTCAGGAGCCTTGCACAGCTCTCAGCTCTGACAACATTTAATAACCACCATCATCATCTTCACCATAAGCATCACCATCATCCCCACCATCATCCTCACTGGCCACTGTGCCTCCTTTAGGAGCCTACCACAGCTTTCGAGACACAGAGCACTTAATGATCCTTATCATCACCATCATCATCATCACTGGCCACGGCAGCTCTTGAGACTCAGAACACTTAATAATCATCATCATCACTGTCTCTTGCACCCCCCTCAGGAGATTTCCTCAGCTCTGGAGACTCAGGGCACTTAATATTCATCATCATCATCCTCATCACCATCATCAACATCGTCACCATCATCATCATCTTAACCATCATCATAACCATCATCATCATCATCACTGGCCACCTTGCCCCCTTCAGGAGCCTTCCACAGCTCTCAAGATGCAGAACACTTAATAATCATCATCATCCTCATCCTCATCATCATCATCATCATCACTACCATCATCATCATCATCACTGGCCACTGCACCTCTTTCAGGAGCCTTCCACAGCTGTCAACTCTGACAACATTCAATAATCACCATCATCAACATCACTGACCACGACACCCCTTTCAGGAGCCTTCCGCAGCTCTTGAGACTCTGAACACTTAATAATCATCATCATCACCACCACCATCATCACCAACATCGCTGGCAAAGGCGCCCCCTTCAGGAGCCGTCCACAGTTCTTGAGACTTAGAACACTTAATAATAATAATAATAATAATAATAATATTGATGACCTCCACCATAATCGCCGTCTTCATCATCATCATCCAGCAGAATGTACATTATTAAACCATGTTTAAGACCAAACTTTAACTTGGACATTACTGCTGAGGTTGACGACCTCCTACAAACTGTCCCTCTGTGGTTATAATGTAGAATTAGGAGCCTCTATTTCATTTAATCTGCAGTTTTTCTAATCATGTCTGAATCAGAGAAGCTCTTTCATGTGCCACCGGGGGCAGTAGGGTCTGAAAGTCAACTCCACACTTCTTACCCAGACGGTAGAGCGCAATGTTTAGGAATGTGGTGACTGCAACCATCACTCCCAGGGCTATCACCTGCATCCTTACACGAGGGACCTCCCGGCCACCTGGAGAGGAAATCACAGAATCCTGCGTTTAATGTTACATGCGGAGTGGATCACCGCCTGTAGCTGGAGAACAACTTATAATATCCTCAGGTCGTGAGTGTCAAGTAGTAGTAAAAATCAGGCTTTTGGGACTCAACTCCATAAAACATCAAGAATCATAGAACATCATAAAACCACAATACATCAACTAAAACCAATGAATCCAAGCTTAACAACCCTGCTTGATAGACAGTATAAAATGTGCAATCCCCACTGCAACATCATAAAACCACATTTCAGACAGTAAAGTCAGCCCCTCCCACCAACAGCGTATATGATATTTAAAAAACAAGGGCTTTTAAAAACCTATTACAGGCAGACGTATAAAAATCACAGTCCAACTAAATATGGCATAAAGAACATTTTGCATGAAGAGGACATACACTCACACCATTTTCATTAGGTACCTCTTTACACCAAACAGAGAAGATAGGGTCACACCCCAATCTTAGTTTCAGAAATTCATTACAAAGCTTAGAGGCAGGTGACTGAGACAAGTAGGGAAATACATCCCCCGGCCCAACGCTGGTATGGTAAATGTTATTAAGGGTTTCTCCAGTAGCTTGGCCATATCCGGCAAATAACCCACTTTCTGGGCTGATTCCCTCAAAGCCTGCTCACTGGAGGAAGGAGACCATGTGTCAACTGAGCCCCACGTGGTATGGAGAGTTTTAAGATCCCATACCCTGTGGGGTACACCACAGGCCCAACTCCCCTTCACTGCAGGGATTTCTTCCCAGCATAATATAGATATCTTTAGAAGGCCTTCATCATGTCCTAGCTTATTTAAAAACATCAGTGTCTGCCACTTGGCCAGTACACACCAACTCATACCCTGAACCATCGCGCCCGGGGCAGACTTACTAGGCCCTTCAGGACTGCACTTTCAACCAAGTCTCAAATAGTGTCAAGAGCAAGAATTTCAACACCATACAGGACAAGAGGAGGGATTTTTCCTTCATAAGGTTTCCTATTGGGAGCCAAACGCAGACACCCATTCACCTGATTGAACTTAGCAAGACACTTAGGGGCATATTTATACCCGGTTTGTGCCAAATTAGAGTAATTTTTTTATACGCTTATTCAGCGCACACCATATTTATACTTTGTCGCTAGACATATCTAGTGCCAAAGTTATGGAGTTAACGTCATTTTCTGGACGTGGAAACCCACCTTGCGTAAATGAGAAGCAAGGTAGGTGTTCCAGTGCAGAAAACGACGGTATGGCCCTTGCGCCATATTTATCCCCCCATGCTATAATCATGCACGGGGGGAGGGGATGGGGGCCTTTAGCGCCATTATTTAACGCCTGGGTATGGACAGGCGTTAGGGGACCTGTGAGCGTATTTCCATGGTCAGCGACCATGGAAAGTGCCCACAGGTGCCCTTCCCTGGCCCCAGGGACACCCCACCCACACCAGGAAGACACCTAAGGATGGGGGGGACCCCATCCCAGGTAAGTAAAGGTGAGTATGTAAAAAACAATTTAAGTGCCATAGGGGAGCCCAACTTGAGCCCTCCTACATGGCACTGGGCCCAGTGGCAATGCCTAGGGGACATAAGTCCCCTGGGCATGGCAATTGGGCTGGGGGCATGACTCCTGTCTTTACTTAGACAGGAGTCATGTCCATGGCGGTTGTGTGCCGAAATATGACGCTAATCAGGTTAGAGTCATTTTCTTCACTCTAACCTGACTAACGCCATTCTTTGACGCACAACCTCCAGTTTTTCCTCTGCCTCCCCCACCCGGTTAGCATCAAATATTTGGATGCTAACCGGGCCTTACCGCCGGCTAACATCATACCATAAATATGACGCCCGGCTGGCGTCTTGGGATGGCGCTAGCCAGCGGTATACTTTTTGAAGCTAAACTGCGTTAGCGCAGTTTAGAGTCAAGAAGTATAAATCAGGGCCCTGGGACCATATGTACAAGGCCCGTGGCGCAGGGAGGCGCAGCAAGTGCCTTGCTGAACCACCCACCGCCATCAGGAAAGGGCAGAAATGTGCTGTATCTACAAGATACGCCACATTTATGTCCTCTTCCCCTGTGCTGGTGCACACATTTCTGCCTTGTGCCAACTCAGGCACCCTTGCACCTTAGCACTATAGTGCAAGTGTGTGGGGGTGATTGCTTTTGTGCAGGAAAGGACACCTTCCTGCACAAAATCAATCAATGGAGGGGATTTCCTCCTTCTATGCAGGCTGCATAACGCAGCACACATAGAAAGAGGAAAAACAGGGAGAATTAACGATATTGCTCTTCATTGTGTCTCTCTTGCGCCACCCCTGGGTGGTGTAGGATTGTGGCACATTCCCAGGTTTACAAGACCTTGTAATTCTGGGAATGCTTCAAAATCCAAAGATGTTGAGTGGGAACACCCAGGCAACACCCACGGAAATGCCTCCTGACACACAGTGAGGCAGCGCAGGGACCTGCACTGTGCTGCGCTGCCTTTCTCCATATCTACAAGGCCATGTAAAGCCGTGCGGCGCGGACCAGCAGCCTGCACCTCCGGAGCGTCACAGAAAGCGCTGCTTGTAAATTGGGCTTACTCTTGTTTTGGTGGATCGCCCTTAGTTTTAAAATTATGCAATTCTTTCTTTCTAAAACTTGGGCTGTGCACATCCCATGCTTGGAGTAGCAGATAATTTAATGTTGATAGATCTACTTGGAAATTAGAGTCTCTAGATGCCTATATTAAACAAAATTCCCTGAAGAGAAGTCAAAAATGGAGATGTTTTGCTAAATGACTTCTAAGTTCAATTCTGCCTCCACCACCATGTTAGCGATCAAGGGATAGATAAAATCTATCTCAGTTAGTTCCCTCCCCCCTCACCGGGGAGGAAGTCCAAATGGAGTTAGGGGCATATTTCGATGTCGGCGGAGGGGAATACTCCATCACAAGGGTGACAGATATCCCCGTCCGCTGCTTTGTGATACCATGATATCCTATGGGTGTCGTAAGACGGTGGATGAGATATCCGTCACTTTTGTGACACAGTATTCCCCTCCGCCGACATCTAAGTCAGGCCCAGAGTCACCTGTCAACATCCCTGACAAGGAAGGGATTTGTTGAAACACTGCTGACACCTTAGACCGATTCGCAGGTCTCCATTTTCTAGCTCTCCTGCCCTTGCGTACAATATCCAGTAGCAAGGTACGTGTCCCCGTATGTGTCCCCTAACTGGGCTTTTATACTTCCCCCAGCTTCAGCCGGTGTCCCCTTCAGCTCCCAGGGCTGAAACTCTTTCTTGTGTAGGTTCCTGTTCTCTTAGGGGGTCCCACTTACCAACTTCCCGTTTGTTACCCTGCTTTGGGGGCTCTTGAGTGATGCTGCTGAGGCCCCATAAAGGGGAGGCTGTGAGCAGGCACTATCAGGCCCCCCAACATTCACCTGCGACTGAGCAGCTTCGACCTTCGAAGTGCCCCTATGAGTAACCCTCCCTTCAGGCTTCAACCTCTCCAACAACCTCTCCCGCCAGGCAGGAAGAGCCCAGGGAGGGCAGGCCGGATCCTGAAGACTCACGGCTCCCACATTAGGCCCCACGGAGCTCGCTACAGGAGGCAGCGCTAAGGGAGGGCAGGCCGGACCCTGAAGACTCACGGCTCCCACATTAGCCCCCACGAGGCTCGCTACAGGAGGCAGAGCTCAGGGAGGGCAGGCCGGACCCTGAAGACTCACGGCTCCCACATTAGCCCCCACGAGGCTCGCTACAGGAGGCAGCGCTCAGGGAGGGCAGGCTGGACCCTGAAGACTCACGGCTCCCACATTAGGCCCCACTACAGGAGGCAGAGCTCAGGGAGGACAGGCCGGACCCTCAAGACTCACGGCTCCCACATTAGCCCCCACGGGGCTCGCTACAGGAGACAGAGCTCCCTCAGGTGACTGGATTGCAGAGCTTGACTAGAGCTCACAACCACAAGAGTCTCCAGGATTCCTTGCTAGGGCTTTTGCATCAATAGAACAACAGCCGGCAGCAACCACTAAGCATCAAGTCAGAGGATGAGATGCAACCCCCCCTCCCAGTGCTGCAGCCCTTGTAGTTCTCTGAGAGGAGGATGCTGGGATACGGTACATGTACTGTTGTGGGATTTGTATCATGATAGCCTCTCACTCCATGTGAAATGATGGGGGATGGAGGGACCTTTTTCTTCGATTCTTTCTTTGCAGTGCTCTTTACAAACTGCAAACAATAAAAGATGTCTTAAAAAAAACAAGCATTCCCAATGCAATAGGTCTCGCATTTGTTGTAAATGACAGTGTCTTCTACCCATGTATTTTGGTTTGGAGTGGAATTATGTAATGTGGAGTGTAATTATGTGGGTTGCATTGGAATAGAAACACTCCCAACACCCTCCAGTTCTTTTCTTTGCCAGCGCAGTGTCATATCACCATGCCTGAAACACAATAATGCTCTGTACCCCTCATGAGCGCCCCCACAAAATATTAGGGCGGCCTGCATGATTGATTAATAATCGCCCATAAAATTATTGTGACCCTAAATCTTCCCAAATAAATTTCCCTGAAAGGCTACAGTTAACACAAATTTCACCTAAGTTAATAGAAATGCACAGAATGATAAATATTTTTTGATGCAAGAATATCTCAAATTAAATGCTAGACATTCCCTGCTCATTACAATTGATCTTCATCCTTCTAATGCTGCTTGTGGAGCTACACACCTAATGCAGTAATAGAGCATCATTCTTTCCAAACGTTTCTCTAAACCAATCTTCCAAAGTTTGGACTGTGAGGTGAATGACTGTGAACGTGTCCCTGTGTAATGTAACTGGTGCTAATGTAAGGCGCTCCAGTACCTTCGGGTCGAGTTTGCGCTATATAAAACTACAAAATAAAAATGGTAGATGCACTTCTCCTTAGTGATTTACCGTTCATTTTGTAAGGGACAGCATTGGGACACATCAAAGTTTGGGAGAATCTTGTGAGGTCACAGCCTGTAAAATGTGGATCACAACATGCACACATGGGCCTAGCGGCGTCCAAGGCTTCTTCCTGATCGGTTTACATCGACTCATGCTGTTGTTAGAGAGTCTGCACAGCTGACGGAGACCCTCGAAGTCCCACCAGCCTTTGCACTTCTTCCCCCACCCTAAGGGCTGCAGCCCTGGAGACTTTCACGCAAAAACCAAAGGACACAAGTGTGAGCACGGCAGCTATGCTTGTTATCTCAGAACATACCACAGATGATAAATTGGAAAAATAAAAGATCGCTTGCACGCTGTACAAGAGTCAGTCTTTATACTACATGCCCAGAGAGCAGTAGTAGAGAAGGGGGGATAAAATGTAAATTTTCCTTCAATAACGCGAGAATTATTTCAGAAAAGTTGTCTCTTTCAGGTCTTCCATGCTATCATAAATCACATATGATAAAAGCTCCTATCATTCTAAAATTATTTCACCAAAAGATTTTACTTTTGTGCTGGACCTTTGAAAAGCAGTCAGTCTTTTGTTTTCTGCAGTAAACTACGCTCCAGCGTGCGGCTGCTCTTCCAATAAATACTTCGTGTAAGAGGCCCTGGCCTTTGCTTGGAAGAGTTAGATGGTTTAGGCGCGCCCCGAGTGCCCCGGCTCATTGTCCGTGTTTACTAGGCCTCGCTGATCTCGGAGAACAGTCCCCAGGAGAAGTGACACAGCACCGCGCTTCAAAGCAGTGGTGGTGGAGCAGGTCTCGTGTTCGCTAGAGTTTCAGCTATTAGCGTTTTCTTGCCACAAACTGAAAATAAAAAGTAAAACAGTTGACAATAAGCGCCCGGTTCAAAGCGACACCATGAACTCGCAGAGACAGACAAAAGGAACAAGCATTTGCAATGCAAGAACAGAAAATGCGCAAGGGAGAGTAAGGAATGGAGTAAACAAAGTCACACATGACTGCAGATGAAAATAAGTAGTAGACTAGAGCCCTGTAAACAGAAACAGCCTGGAGCCACTGAAACATCCAGCGCTCTGGTCAAATGCTATTAGCCTAAGAAAAAAGTAATCCCTAAGCACATGCTACATAGACACAAGTGGAAGGGTACAAGTACTAGGGCCATGCTCCAGGGGAGTGTACAACTGTGGAAAAGGTGGCACAAAGAGCAAGGATTGACCACTACCAAGCAAGGATTTTTTAAGGACACTGAAACAAACCAGTGAAAAAGCAGAGACCCCACAAAGTACAGAAGTATATACTAAAGTATATACAAGAGGTATCGAATGCTCGACCTAACAATATCCATCAACGTGCTCCTCGGAGCTGCCGACCACAACAGACCTGAAACAGCCCAAGGAAGCCAAAAACAGTTTGCTGTCGACCTCTTGCAGTGAAAACATCCTCAGGAATACTGAACTCGCCCCAGTGATGAGCAGGAGTGATGGGCTGGGCTGGTGCTGTAAAAAGGGACAGAACAGATGGAGCAGCAGAGAGCTGCTGACTGGGAACTGCTGGGAGATACTGGTGGCTGTTGGGAGGGGAGCTGCTGGTGTGGGCATGAGCACAACAGCAGACAGCTGGTGACTGGAAGATACTAGGAACTGTTAGGGGATGCTGGGAACTGCTGGGAGCCGCTGGAAGCCACTGGTAACTGCTGGGAGCTGAAAAAGCACAACAGCAGACAGCTGCTGACTGGGAGATATTGGGAACTGCTTAGGTCGGCAGGCACGAGCAGAACAGCAGACAGCTGGTGACTGGGAGCCGCTGGGAACTGCTGGGGCCAGCACTAGAGGAACAGCAGACAGGTGGTATCTGGGAGCTGCTAAGAACTCCTGGTGCAGGCAGGCACGAGCACAACAGCAGACAGCTGGTGACTGGGAGCTGTTGGGGCATGCACAAGTACAACAGCAGACAGCTGCTGACTGGGAGCTGCTATGAACTTCTGAGAGCTGCTGGGAACTGCTGCAGCGGGCAGGCATGAGAACAACAGCAGTAAGCTGGTGAATGGAAGCTGCTGAGAACTGCTGGGGCGGGCAGGCCTGAGCACAACAGTAGACATCTGGTGACTGGGAGCCGCTGGGAACTGCTGGGGCGGGCAGGTACGAGCACAACAGCAGACAGCTGCTGACTGGGAGCTGCTGAGAACTGCTGGGAGCTGTTGGGGCAAGCAGGCACCAGGCAGAAATGTGAGGGGGAGGAGGGGAGGAAAAAAAATACAAGCTGAGGACTTGCCACTTGGAAAATTGGTTAAATCACAAAATGGTAAGATAATTAGATGACTTGCATTAAGTTGTTGCAGATTTATCAGTCAGTCGATGTTTCTGCAATGCTCAGTGTAAGTTGGGTCAGACTGTATTATGTGGTATAAATTCAACGGGTCACTGCCTGACCATTACAACATCTGTTTGTTGCCTTAGCCAAGAGAAATGTGGAGGCAATAGAGACAACACATGACTTACCTCCCCCTCCAGTTGCAAGACATTAACCACCACCACCACCCCTCCAGCTTTCTCGCAGTCCATACATTCCGCTGCCACATTAGCAGTCTGTGATACCTTTCCCTTAGCCCTGGCATGGATATCACACCAAGCAAGCCTCCTGAGGCCTGGATTCAAACGGCATCGGGTCCCGACAGGCACCAAGGGCATCCGGGGAGAACACTAGGACGAAACCAGAGCATCAGCCCGTGGCCTGAGGGTCAAAACCCCCAAAACTGAACTCCCTGAGCCATATGCTGGGCACCAAGACCTGACAGTCAGGAAAGCAGGCAGCGGGCCAAGGAAGGAGCAGCTCTGGGGGTGGGCATGATCAAGACGTGGAGCACTGAGTAATTTCAGTGAATCTCAGTGTGTGTCAAGACTGGTCACTGAGTCTCTGGGTGCCAAGACTGGTCACTGAGTTTTGGTGTATGCCAAGACTGGCCATTGAGTCTCAGTGTCTGTGAAGACTGGTGACTGATTCTCAATGTGTCTCCCGCCGACTTTTCGCTGCTCGGGGGAATCCTCCATGGCGGCAGAGCGCGCTCCGCCGCCATGGGGATTCTGACACCCCCTACCGCCATCCTGTTCCTGGCGGGTCTCCCGCCAGGAACAGGATGGCGGTAGGGGGTGCCGCGGGGCCCCTGGGGGCCCCTGCAGTGCCCATGCCAATAGCATGGGCACTGCAGGGGCCCCCGTAAGAGGGCCCCGCAAAGTATTTCAGTGTCTGCAAAGCAGACACTGAAATACGCGACGGGTGCAACTGCACCCGTCGCACCTTCCCACTACGCCGGCTCCATTCGGAGCCGGCGTCCTCGTGGGAAGGTAGATTTGCCCTGGGCTGGCGGGCGGCCTTTTGGCGGCCGCCCGCCAGCCCAGGGCAAATCTCAAAATACCCTCAGCGGTCTTGTGACCGCGGAGCGGTATTTTGTCGGGGGAACATTGGCTGAGGCCGCCCGCCAATGTTAGAATCACCCCCTGAGTCTCATTGTGTGCCAAGACTGGTCAATGAGTCTTAGTGTGTGTCAAGACTGGTCACTGAGTCTCAGTATATGAGAAGACTGGTCACTGAGTCCTGGCGTGTGCCAAGACTGGTACTGAGTATCGGTGTGTGTCAAGTCATTCCAGTGACTATCAGCAGAGGAAGAAGCAGCTCTGCAGGTGGACACGAGCACTGTGTAGAGCACAGAGTCATTCCAGTGAATATCCATCTGCAGGAAGACTGGTCACTGTGTCTGTGTGTGCCAAGGCTTGTCACTGAATCTCGGTGTGTATCAAGACTGGTACTGAGTCTCGGTATGGGCCAAGATTGGCCATTGAGTCTCAGTGTGTGCTGAGACTGGTGACTGATTCTCATTGTGTTCGAAGACTGGTCCCTGAGTCTGAATGTATGAGAAGACTGGTCACTGAGTCTTGGTGTGTGCCAAGACTGATCACTGAGTCTCAGTGTGTGCCAAGACTGATCACTGAGTCTCAGTGTGTGCCAAGACTGGTCACTGAGTCGCACTGTGTGCAAAGATTGGTCACTGAGTCTTGGTGCGTGCAAAGACTGGCCACTGAGTCTCGGTGAGTGCCAAGCCTTGTAACTGAGTCTTGGTGTGTGCCAAGACTGGTCACTGAGTCTCAGTGTATGAGAACACTGGTTACTGAGTCTTGGTGTGTACCAAGACTGGCCGCTGAGTTTCAGTGTGTGTGCCAAGACTGGTCTCTGAGTTTCAGTGTATGAGAGGACTGGTCACTGACCCTCGGTGTGTGCAAAGACTGGTCACTAAGTCTCAGTGTGTGCCAACACATTTCACTCAGTCTCCGTGTGTGCCAAGACTGGTCACTGAATCTCACTGTGTACAAAGACTGGTTACGGATTCTCAATGTGTGCCAAAACTGGTCACTGAGTCTCAGTGTGTGTCAAGACTGGTCCCTGAGCCTCAGTGTGTGCCAAGATTGATCACTGAGTCTCAGTGTGTGCCAAGATTGTTCACTGAGTCTCCATGTGTGACAAGACTGGTCAATGAGGCTCAATGTAAGAGAAGACTGGTCACTGAGTCTTGGTGTGTGCCAAAACTGGTCACTGAGTCTCAGTGCATGTGCTAAGACTGGTCACTGAGTCTCAATGTAAGAGAAGACTGGTCACTGACTCTCAGTGTGTGCCAAAACTGGTCACTGAGTCTCAGTGTGTGCCAAGACTGGTTGATTCTCAATGTGTGCCAAGACTGCTCACTGAGTCTCAGTGTGTGCCAAGAGAGGTCACTGGGTCTCCATGTGTGCCAAGACTGCTGAGTCTCAATGAGTGCTAAGGGTTGTCACTGAGTCTCAGTGTGTGCCAAGTCTAGTCACTGAGTCTTGGTGTGCATGAGGACTGGTCACTGAGTCTCAGTGTGTGCCAAGACTGGTCACTGAGTCTCCATGCGTACAAGGACTGGTCACTGATTCTCAGTGTGTGCCAAGACTGGTCACTGAGTTTCAGTGTGTGCCAAGTCTGTTCACTGAGTCTGAGTGTATGACAAGACTGGTCACTGAGTCTCAGTGTGAGCCAAGACTGATCACTGAGCTTTAGTGTGAGCCAAGACAGCTAACTGAGTCTCAGTCTGTTCCAAGACTGGTAACTGAGTCTTGGTGTGCATCTAGACTGGTCACTGAGTCTCAGTGTATGTGCCAAGAGTGGTCACTGAGCTCAGTGCATGCCAAGACTGGTCACTGAGTCTCGGTGTGTGCCAAGACTGGTCACTAAGTCTCAGTGTATGTGCCAAGACTGGTCTCTGAGTCTCAGTGTTTGACAATAATGGTCACTGAGCCTCAATGTGTATAAAGACTCATTACTGAGCTCAGTGCTGCCAAGACTGGTCATTGAGTCTCGGTGTGTCCCAAGACTGATAACTGAGTCTTGGTGTGTACCAAGACTGTTCACTGACTCTCAGTACATACAAAGACTGGTCACTGAGCCTCAGTGTGTGTCAGGACTCGTCACTGAGTCTCAGTGTGTGCCAAGACTGGTCTTTGAGTCTCAGTGTGTGTCAAGACTGGTCTCTGAGTCTCAGTGTGTCCCAAGAATGGTCACTGAGACTCAATGTATGAGAAGACCGGTCACTGAGTCTCGGTGTGTGCCAAGACTGGTCATTGAGTCTCAGTGTGTGTGCCAGGACTGGTCACTGAGTCACAAGGTGTGCTCAGACTGGTCACTGAGTCTCAGTGTATGTGCCAAGACTGGTCACTGAGCTCAGTGCATGACAAGACATATCACTGAGTCTCAGTGTGTGCCAAGACTGGTCACTGAGTCTCAGTATGTGCCTAGACTGGTCACTGAATCTTGGTGCATGCCAATTCTGGTCACTGAGTCACTTTGTGTGCCAAGACTGGTCACTTAGTCTCAATGTGTGCCAAGACTGGTCTCTGAGTCTCAGTGTCTGCCAAGACTAGTCACTGAATCTCAGTACATGCCAATACTGGTCACTGACTCTCCATGTGTGCCAGGACTGGTCACTGAGTCTCAATGTATGAGAAGACTGGTCACTGAGTCTCGGTGTATGCCAAGACTGCTCACTAAGTCTCAGTGTATGTTCCAAGACTTATCACTGAGCTCAATGCATGCCAAGACTTGTCAGTGAGACTCAGTGTGTGGGAAGACTGGTAACTGAGTCTCTGTGTGTGCCAAGACTGGTCTCTGAGGCTCAGAGAATGACAAGACAGGTCACTGAGTCGCGGCGTGTACTAAGACTGGTCACTGAGTCTCCGTGTGTGCAAAGACTGTTCACTGAGTCTCAGTGTGAGCCAAGAGTGGTCACTGAGTATCAGTGTGTGGTAAGACTAGTCACTGAGTCTCAGTGTGTGCCAAGACTAGTCACTGAATCTCAGTGCATGCCAGTGCTGGTCACTGAGTCTCTGTTTGTGCAAAGACTGGTCACTGAGTCTCAATGTATTAGAAGACTAGTCACTGATCCTCAGTGTGTGCCAAGGCTGGTCACTAAGCCTCAGTGTGTGTGTCAATACTGGTCACTGAGTCTCAGTGTATCCTAAGACTGGTCACTGAGTCTTAGTGTGTGCCAAGACTGGTAACTGAATCTCAGTGTGTGCCACGGCTGTTCACTGACTCTCAGTGTGTGTGCCAAGAGTGGTCACTGAGTATCAGTGTGTGCTAAGACTCGTCACTGAGTCTCAGTGTATGTGCCAAGACTGGTCACTGAGTCTCAGTGTGTTCCAAGACTCGTCACTGAGTCTCAGTGTGTGCCAAGACTGTTCACTGAGTCTCAGTACATATGAAGACAGGTCACTGAGTCTCGGTGTGTGCCAAGACTGGTAACTGAGTTTCGGTGTGTGTCAAGGCTAGTCACTGAGTCTCAGTGTATGACAAGACTGGTCACTGAGTCTTAATGTGAGCCATGGCTGAAAATGCCTTTCAGTGTCTGCCAAGATTGAACAATGAATCTTAATGAGATCATTGGGTTTTGTTGCCAACTAAGGGCCAGATGTACGAAGCCGTTTGCATGTCGCAAACTGTGAAAAACGCAGTTTGCGGCATGAAAACGGCCGAACGCGATGCTCATTCCCAAATTGCGAGTCGGTACCGACTCGCAATTTGGGAATGCGACTCGCAAATAGGAAGGGGTGTTCCATTACTATTTGCGACCGCATCGCAATGCAGAGTTGCTTTGTGACCGCGAATGCGGTCGCAAACCAACTCGCAGTTACCACCAGTGTCACACTGGTGGTAAATCATTCGCAAAAGGGAAGGGGTTCCCATTGGACCCCTTCCCCTTTGTGAATGCCGAAAAAAACGAAACCAAATGGTTTCGGTTTAGTTTTCATTTTGCAGCTCGTTTGACTACAGCAGGCCACCATCCCTGTGAGTGCAGGGACTCGCTATGGGGTCGCAAATTGCGACCCACCTCATGAATATTGATGAGGTGGGTCTTTGCGACCCCATAGCGAGTCACAGAAGGTGTCTGAGACACCTTTCTGCATCCAATTTTGCGAGTTGCAAATTGCAAGTCGGTCAGACTCGCAATTTGCAAATCGCAAAATTGGAGTTTGTTACATCTGGCCCTAAGAATCTGAGAGGGAAATTGAGTGAGCATAAGTGTTTGCAAGGTCTGGAGGCATGCAATGTTCGAACTGAAAATTACTGCATATATTATTTCAGCATTATCCCTCAGTAGGCGTGCTGCATCTGGACTGCCACTTACTGTGTATATATGGTTGGACTGTGACTTAGTGTGTGTGTCATTTGTGGACTGTGACTGAAGGTGTTCAAATGCTTAACACTGAATCTCAGTAGGTGCAAAGGCTGACCATTGCCTCTCAGTGTGTGCTGATGCTGCCCATTGCCTCTCAGTGTGTGTCAATGCTGACCATTGACTGTCAGTGTGTGCTGATGCTGCCCATTGACTGTCAGTGTGTGCTGATGCTGCCCATTGACTGTCAGTGTGTGCCAATGTTTACTAGAGGCTCTAGTGTGTACCAATGCTGGCCATTGCCGCTGCGTGTGTGCCAGTGTGACCATTGCCTCTCAGTGTGTGTCATTGCTGACCATTGCCTCTCAGTGTGTGCTGATGCTGACCATTGCCGCTCAGTGTGTGTCATTGCTGACCATTGCCTCTCAGTGTGTGTCAATGCTGACCATTGACTCTCAGTGTGTGCCAATGTTTACCAGAGGCTCTAGTGTGTACCAATGCTGGCCATTGCCGCTCAGTGTGTGTCATTGCTGACCATTGCCTCTCAGTGTGTGCCAATGCTGACCATTGCCGCTCAGTGAGTGCCAATGCTGACCATTGCCGCTCAGTGTGTGTCATTGCTGACCTTTGCCTCTCAGTGTATGCCGATGCTGACCATTGCCGCTCAGTGTGTGCCGATGGTGACCATTGTTGTTATTGTGTGCCAATACTTACCAGAGCCGTCCAGTGTGTACCGATGCTGACCATTGCCTCTCAGTGTGTGTCATTGCTGACCTTTGCTTCTCAGTGTGTGTGTCAATGCTGACCATTGCTTCTCAGTGTGTGCCAGAGCTGTCCATCACCTCTCAGTGTGTGTCATTGCTGACCATTGCTTCTCAGTGTGTGCCAAAGCTGTCCATCGCGTCTCAGTGTGTGCCAAAGCTATCGCCTCTCAGTGAGTGTCATTGCTGACCATTGCTTCTCAGTGTGTGTCATTGCTGACCATTGCTTCTCAGTGTGTGTCAATGCTGACCATTGCTTCTCAGTGTGTGCCAAAGCTGTCCATCGCCTCTCAGTGTGTGCCAAAGCTGTCTATCGCCTCTCAGTGTGTGTCATTGCTGACTATTGCTTTTCAGTGTGTGCCAATGCTTACCAGAGCCTCTCAGTGGGTGCCAAGACCTGCCACTGTCTCTCAATGAGTGCCAGTACGGACCATTGCCTCTCAGTGAGTGCCAAGACCTGCCAGTGTCTCTCAGTGTGCACCAGGAATGGGCTCCTGTCTAGTATAGTCACTGATTGTCAGTGGTTGTGCATGAAAATATTGAGTCCAGGGATATCGTCCTGCACATACATCTACTATAAAACATCAGCTACCAACATATCATCAAAGTATACAAACATATAGAAGTAGACATTTACTGTTCTAACCCCACATCTGCTATCTTGTCGATATTTTGTTCAACAACATTGTGGAGTTGATGTTTGTGCAGATCACTACAAAAAGTATAGAGCACAGTTAACATTTTTTCACGCAGTGCAACTTTCACTGTGTGAAAGGGAGAGAGCAGAAATGCTTCATACATACACAGATATGGCGTATTATTGCTCTCTGCCCGCACTGGCTCGCTTTTGTCAGCCTAGCGCCAACGCAGGAACCCTTGCACCGCGGTGTTAGGGCGCCTCCGCTGCATGCGGGATTGTTTGTGTGCAGGAAGGGACACCTTACTGAGCAGAAACAATCCTTAGAGGCATTTTCCTCTTTCTATGTGTGCTGCAGACTGCGGAGCTCATAGGAAGAGGAATAAACAAGAAGATGTTCCTAGTTGTTGCACCGCTGACAGGTAGGGGCATCATTTTGCTGTAAACCCAGGTATACGTCTTTGTAAATCTGGGCCTCCTTGAAGCCGGCATTAACAAGGGGAAATGTTTCTATTTCTGCATAAAATCTCCAGATTGCATGTGAGTTGCAGGACACAGAACTAGTGCAGATGTGTGGCATCCTTCTGAGTTTGCGTGGGCACAGGAATGTGTACTGGAAGGGTCTGCCTCCAGAACAAATCCTACACTATACAACACAATCTCACCTCCGCGGCGTGGTGCTAGGCAGTGTATTGTGTACACAGTCTTCTCTTCCCCCTGCGCTACACAGTGCAGCAGTTTGTCTGCTGCGTTGTGTGTGCTGCCATTAGGTGTGATTCCATTAGTCGTCCGCACTGACCGTGTATAGATTATAATTCATTTACTCTGGACAGACTGCATGGAACACACCGCTTGGAAAAAGAGAGGTGTCTTCAGCCCCCCTGTCCAGACTGTAAACCACTAACCATCACCTTCAGGTGAGGTTTACTACCCTCTATCCTACTCATGCTGTATAACACTAACCATCGCCTTCAGATGAAGGTTACGCACCTCTATCCTGCCCAGACTCTACAACACTAACCATCGCCTTCAGATGAGATTTACTCACCCCTATCCTGCCCAGACTCTACAACACTAACCATCGCCTGCAGATGAGATTTACTCACCTCTATCCTGCCCAGACTCTACAACACTAACCATCGCCTTCAGATGAGATTTACTCACCCCTATCCTGCCCAGACTGTACAACACTAACCATCACCTTTAGAGGAGGTTTATTCAACTCTGTCCTGCCCAAGCTGTGGTTTACTCACCTCTGTCCTGCCCAGACTGTATAACACTAACAATCACCTTCGGATGAAGTTTTCTCACCTCTATCCTGCCCAGACTGTACAACACTAACCACCACCTTCGGATGAAGTTTACTCACCTCTATCCTGCCCAGGCTGTATAACACTAACCATCACCTTCAGATGAGGTTTACTCACCCCTATCCTGCGTAAACTGTGGTTTACTAACCTCCATCCTGCCCAGACTTTATAACACTAAGCATCACCTTCAGATGAAGTTTACGCACGTCTAGCCTTCTCAGACTGTACAACACTAACCATCGCTTGCAGATGAGGTTTACTCACCGCTGTCCTGCCCAGACTGTACAACACTAACCATCGCCTTCAGATGATATTTACTCACCTCTATCCTGCCCAGACTGTTGTTTACTTACCTTTGTCCTGCCCAGTCTGTACACCACTAACCATTGCCTACAGATAAAGTTTACTCCCCTCTATCCTGCCCAGGCTGCACAAAACTAACCATCGCCTTCAGATGAGGTTTACTCACCTCTGTCCTGCCCAGACTGTACAACACTAACCATTGCCTTCAGATGAAGTTAACTACCTTCTACCCTGCCCAGACTGTACAACACTAACCATCACCTTCGGATGAAGTTTACTCACATCTATCCTGCCCAGACTGTAGAACACTAACCATTGCCTTCAGATGAGGTTTACTCACCTTTATCCTGCACAGACTGTGGTTTACTCACCTCTATCCTGCCCAGACTGTCAACTACTCACCTCTATCCTCCCCAGTCTGTACACCACTAAACATTGCCTTCAGATGAAGTTTACTCCCCTCTATCCTGCCCCAGGCTGCACAAAACTAACCATCACCTTCAGATGAGGTTTACTCACCTCTGTCCTGCCCAGTCTATACAACACTAACCATTGCCTTCAGATGTGGTTTACTCACCCCTATCCTGCCCAGACTGTACAACACTAACCATCGCCTTCAGATGAGATTTACTCACCTCTATCCTGCCTAGACTGTTGTTTACTCACCTCTGTCCTGCCCAGTCTGTACACCACTAACCATTGCCTTCAGATGAAGTTTACTCCCCTCTATCCTGCCCAGGCTGCACAAAACTAACCATCACCTTCAGATGAGGTTTACTCACCTCTGTCCTGCCCAGACTGTACAACACTAACCATAGCCTTCAGATGAGGTTTACTCACCTCTGTCCTGCCCAGAGTGTACAACATTAACCATTGCCTTCGGATTAAGTTAACTACCCTCTATCCTGCCCAGACTGTAGAACACTAACCATCACCTTCAGATGAGGTTTACTCAACTCTGTCCTGCCCAAACTGTGGTTTACTCACCTCTATCCTGCCCAGACTGTATAATGCTAAGCATCGCCTTAAGATGAAGTTGACACACCTCTATCCTGCCCAGGCTGTACAACACTAACCATGGCCTTCAGATGAGGTTTACTCACCCCTATCCTGCCCAGACTGTGGTTTACTCACCTCTATCCTGCCCAGACTGTATAACAGTAAGCATTGCCTTCAGATAAGGTTTACTCACCTCTGTCCTGCCCAGACTGTGCAACACTAACCATCACCTTCAGATGAGGTTTACTCACCTCTGTCCTGCCCAGAGTGTACAACATTCACCATTGCCTTCAGATGAAGTTAACTACCCTCTATCCTGCCCAGTCTGTACAACACTAACCATCACCTTCGGATGAAGTTTTTCTCACCTCTATCCTGCCCAGACTGTATAACACTAACGATCACCTTCAGATGAGGTTTACTCAACTCTGTCCTGCCTAAACTGTGGTTTACTCACTTCTATCCTGCCCAGACTGTACAACACTAAGCATCGCCTTCAGATGAAGTTTACGCACCTCTATCCTGCCCAGACTGTACAACACTAACCATCGCCTGCAGATGAGGTTTACTCACATTTGTCCTGCCCAGACTGTACAACACTAACCATCGTCTTCAGATGAGGTTTACTCACCTCTATTCTGTTCAGACTATGGTTTACTCCTCTCTGTCCTGCCCAGACTGTACAACACTAAGCATCACTTTCAGATGAAGTTTACTCCCCTCGGTCCTGCCGAGACTCTACAACACTAACCATCGCCTTCTGATCAGGTTTACTACCCTCTGTCCTGCCCAGACTGTATAACACTAAGCATTGCCTTCAGATGAGGTTTACTCACCTCTGTCCCACGAGGCTGCACAAGAATTACCTGTAGATGAAGTTTGATGCATTCTATGAGGCCTCCTCGATGCCATCGGAGCCTCCACTAATGATCACGGTGCTCAGAGATGCAGGAAGCAGGGAGAGGTCCTAGGTCAGAGCCACATCTGATGAGCAGCCCCTGGGAGGAGTCTACATAGCAGGTAGAGACACAGGAATCTCCACCTAGAAAGTGCTGGTGGTGGTATTGTGCAATCTGTGTGTGAGGGGGAAATGATGAGTGTGCAGTGCGCAGAATAACCGCCATATCTCACTCCTGAAGAGTGTGTGCATGTGGTGAAACTCCAGGCAACACCTCAGCATAAGCCGTGTGTCACTGTGGACTGTGTGTGAGCATGTATGGGTGTGTGTGTGTGTGTGTGTGTGAGAGAGTGTGTGTGTGTGTGTGTGTGAGAGAGTATGTGTGTGTGTGAGAGAGAGAGAGTCAGAGACAGAGAGAAAGAGAAAGACAGGAGAAGATGATCAGACTGAGGATAACTGATGCCGACGGTGTGTTGTAATTGACGATCCCTTCTTACTAAGTTGGAGTCAGGTAGCCAGTTCATGTAGGATGACAGGTTGTAGATTTATTCTAAAGGTCACAGGTTAGGTTGCGGGTCACTTAATGGAAAAATCCACCAGGAGCGGCATCCTCTCTGCTCAGCCCACTCTCTCTAACTCTCCAATCCTCCTCCAGTCACTCACCAACATTCCTTGGCATCACACACTGGCTGAGCAGGGCAGGGAAACATAGAAGCTGTGCAGAGAATTCACTACAACCATTTCAGGTTACTACAGCTAGTACAGGTTATAACACACTGCGCCACTGGAAACAAGCTGTACCCTACTAAGGAGCCCAACTCAGGCGAAACAGGTGTGGTGTTGCTTGTCTTCCGGTTCAGTAGTCACCTGGTCTGGAAGTTCGGGCTGGGCTGTTTCTATTACAGCAGGACCCAGGATATTTGCATATGGCTGGTTGGTATCTGAAGGTGGCACAAGAAATGATGGACTGGGATGTGACCCGGTGGCTGACATTAATTCAAGCATCCATCCATCACTTTTTGTATTGTTCAAGGTTATACACACTCCGCATGCAACACGTTCATCAATTATGAAAACTTAATAGACACATACAGGGCCGTATTCACAAACCTCAACTTGGAGTGCGTTTGTAGCACGTTTGCTAGTACGTTTAGTAGTAATGTGTTAGTACTACTAAAGCACTACATAGTGGTATGCACAAACCTGCAGGTGTAAATCTCCACCTCCACCTCTCCTGTCTCTTCGATGGGGAGATCCTCACACACGTAAGCTTACTACTCTGTGATGCATGTGGAAGGCAGGAGGAGGAATTGATGGAAAAAGGGGCGCACTCACTACTAAATAGGAGAGTTGAGGAAGGAGTAAGGATGGGTTTAGCAAACATCACGGGGGTTTAGCCCATTGCTTTTCACAAACTGCACTGCTTAGTACTTCCAAAATGGGCCCAAACCAGTAGTAAATTACTCCACCTCAGAGCAAGAGTACGTCTAGCGCCACACATGGTCAACCACTGGTACTGCAACATCCTCTGATTAAAAATAGTGGTGGGACAGAATAAACTAAATTATGTAAAATAGCTATAAATACAAATAAATACAATATCATTTTAAAGATCTCTAAAAGTAAAACACATTTATTATTTCATTATAAAATATTTCAACAATTTTTTCTTATTGATAAATCAATTTGTTTTAATAAAATATAATAAAAATTTTTAATTCCATACATCAAGTTTAATAATTATTAATGCATAATAAAGAATTATATTTATGACCTTAAGTGTAAATTGTTTTGATTAAACAAGTGCAAATATTTAATTTAATTTATTATAATAAAATAATTAAAGATTTAATTCAAAATTAAGTTGAAAGTGCTGTCACGTTTTTTATTTTCCATTACATTTGAAATAAATATATAAAAGGAATTTACATAAATATTCAACATGAAATATATTTGCTTTTTTGCAAGTTAAAAAAAGTTTTTCACTTTTCCCTATCATTTACCATAGAGAGATTCTATAGTCCCATTGGAAAAGTATAGAGAAAACTAAAAATGTTTATTGAACTTTTTAAATAAATTACAATAAGAGAACGCAGACAACTTTGGGATGTATCTGAATTACGTACCTTGGCTATTCTGAACTTACAATGAACTGAGCTGATATTGTGTGATCAAGTGACCTGCACTGGACATCTGTGGTTTCAGACAGATGGACATTAAGTATTTGTACTTTGCTGGAAAGATAAACAGATTATGGTTGAATTTCTTGAGCTGAATATGTGACAGAGTAGTTGGCGTCAGTTTTCTTTCTCGGGATGAAGCCCCTCAGATAAAGAGACCCAAGGAACTGATGCCTACTGCTTCTGTAAATTACCGCTTGTGAGGGGCATCCACTCCTTATTGCAGTTTGCAAGATACTGAGGTACCAGACAATTGCTCTTAGTAAGATGGCAGCCACGCATGTGGTTTGCAGCTAGTACGCTAACTGCTCCTGAGAAGGAAGTGTCAGGAAGGCCCCCAGGTTTCTTCTCCTGGTGAGGTTACATAGTCCTTGGGGCCTACCCTTTGATTAACAGCATGTTGAGAGTCTGTGACTCACTTTCTTTTTGCTGTATTGTTTAGGTTAGTGGGGATGTGTTTACAGCTGGACTCGGTCAAGCAGCTGTACTGTACATATACTTACCTGTAAGGGCCCTTTTTATCCCTGTATCATATAGGAACTTACACCTTGTCCTATATTTGACTTGTTAACCCCACAAGCCTCCTGGTACAATAATAATGGTGGTATCATTGTGATAATATAAGGATAGGACAAACGCATTGCTTCTAATGTTTAGAAGATGAGGTATAGTTTGAACTTGAGGTAGCGGCGCACTATTGCCATGATTGATGGGACCCGTGCAGCGCTCCGTTGTGTATTTCCATGTAAACCCTTACACCGCTGCATTACTTCAGGACTCATCCGAGGGACATGCACAGCCCCATTTACCTGTAGTCTTCTACAGACTGGGCCACGGTGCTGACAGATTCCTTTTACTGTCTCTACGTGGCTGATACAGGAGCAGGTGATCTCAGTAGTCTGACTTTATGTTGAGTCTGTAAAATGGTGCCCTGACTCCACATGAGAACCACAGAAGTGGCTTGGAGGATCATATGTGACCAAACTTCCTATATGTACCTGTTGACATTGGAGTTTATGTAGATGGTTCAATGGGCGACATACAGTTACATAGATTTGGGGCAATTTTAATTACAGTCACTGGCCATTCTTGACCCGCTGCACTTCCTGGTATCAGATGCCAATTCCAGTTAAGTCTGAATCACTGTGGAGTTATGCAAGCCATAAATAATTTCTGAGGTGAGAGTTGACTCAGCTCAGTGTTATTGAATGAACATATCCTAAGGGCCAACTCTGTTTTATTCCGCAGGTGATGAAACCCATGGAATGAGAGTGTTGGGTCGAAACGTCATGTCAACCTATCTCAAAGGTTGTCTTGCTGACAGTTTCTTTGAAAGTAGGTTCAAGAGTACTGCTTGCACATGGTTTACCTTGCAGCTCTATGACAGCCTTGAATGTGCATGTGTATCATGTTTTAGTCATATTCTCACTAGTTTTGTGCACTGCACAGCCTGCACTATTACACATGTTTACTATCCATGGGGGAGTAGGAGGACAATTCCCTGGTTTGCTCAAAGGCCAGGTGATTTAGTTCTGATTACATGTTTTGAATCAATTAGTCAATCAATCAAACATTTGTAGAGCGCAGCATCACCTGGGGAGTCTCAAGGCCCTGAAGGGGGACGCAGGTCATTCAAAGAGCCAGATCTTGAGGTCCTTCCTGAACCCAGCCAGCGAGGGGGACTGCCAGAGGTGAAGCAGCAGATCAATCAATCAAAAGTTAGTTAGTACTCACAGGTTGAATATTCACACACCATACCCATGCAAATGAAGCCTAAGGAACCATTGTGCAATATTTCTGTGAGGGCCTTCCCTGCAAGAAGAAGAGCCTGAAACTCCCGAAGCATTCCTGGAGGCCACCTCCAAGACGTGAGCCACCAAAGAGCCAGTCTGTGAGCATGTACTGCCCTAAGCGTGATGATCCTGCTCTGCCCTCTCATGCCACTCACACCCCTTGACTCTGGGACACCCTGTATCTCTATTGGGGTTGTGTCCCACTGGCCCAGACAGTGAGGAACGTCTCCTTCATCCTGGGGCTCAGGACTGTGTCCCATCAGGTGAGATGCTGAGGTTGGCCCTCTTCACACCGGGGCTCAGGACAGTCTCTCATCGAGTGACACTTTTTATTCTGATTTTGGAGCAATTTGATTCCTCTCTGTAGTCCTTACATTTCTGGAGATGCAGCTGTTTAACCCCTTCGCTGCCAGGCCTTTTCCCCCTCCTGTGCCAGGCCTTTTTTTGCCTATTTGGGGCAGGTCGCGCTTAGGCCCTCATAACTTTTTGTCCACATAAGCTAACCAAGCCAAATTTGCGTCCTTTTTTTCCAACATCCTAGGGATTCTAGAGGTACCCAGACTTTGTGGGTTCCCTTGAAGGAGGCCAAGAAATTGGCCAAAATACAGTGAAAATTTCGTTTTTTTCAAAAAAATTGGAAAAAGTGGCTGCAGAAGAAGGCTTGTGGATTTCCCCCTGAAAATGGCATCAACAAAGGGTTTGCAGTGCTAAACTCAGCAGCTTCCTAGCTTTCAGGAACAGGCAGACTTGAATCAGAAAACCCAATTTTTCAACACAATTTTGGCATTTTACTGGGGCATACCCCATTTTTGCAATTTTTTGTGCTTTCAGCCTCCTTCCAGTCAGTGACAGGAATGGGCATGAAACCAATGCTGGATCCCAGAAACCTAACCATTTCTGAAAAGTAGACAACATTCTGAATTCAGCAAGGGGTCATTTGTGTAGATCCTACAAGGGGTTCCTACAGAAAATAACAGCTGAAAAAGAAAAATATTGAAATTGAGGTGAAAAAAACATCAATTTTTCTCTACGTTTTACTCTGTAACTTTTCCCTGCAATGTCAGATTATGGAAAGCAATATACTGTTACGTCTGCTGGACTCCTCTGGTTGCGGGGATATATAGGGCTTGTAGGTTCATCAAGAACCTGAGGAACCCAGAGCCAATAAATGAGCTGCACCCTGCAGTGCGTTTTCATTCTATACAGGGTATACAGCAATTCATTTGCTGAAATATAAAGAGTAAAAAATTGCTATCAAGAAAACCTTTGCATTTCCAAAAATGGCACAAGATAAGGTGCTGAGGAGCAGTGGTTATTTGCACATCTCTGAATTCCGGGGTGACCATACAAGCATGTGAATTATAGGGAATTTCTCAAATAGATGTCTTTTTTACACACTTTCCTATATTTGGAAGGAAAAAATGTAGAGAAAGACAAGGGGCAATACACTTGTTTTGCTAATCTATGTTCCCCCAAGTCTCCCGATAAAAATGATACCTCACTTGTGTGGGTAGGCCTAGCGCCCGCGACAGGAAACGCCCCAAAGCGCAACGTGGACACATCCAAAATTTTGGGAGAAAACAGAGGTGTTTTTTGCGAAGTGCCTACCTGTAGATTTTGGCCTCTAGCTCAGCCGGCACCTAGGGAAACCTACCAAACCTGTGCATTTCTGAAAACTAGAGACCTAGGGGAATCCAAGGAGGGGTGACTTGCGGGGCTCGGACCAGGTTCTGTTACCCAGAATCCTTTGCAAACCTCAAAATTTGGCTAAAAAAACACATGCTCCTCACATTTTTGTGGCAGAAAGTTCTGGAATCTGAGAGGAGCTACAAATTTCCTTCCACCCAGCGTTCCCACAAGTCTCCCGATAAAAATGATACCTCACTTGCGTGGGTAGGCCTAGCGCCCGCAACAGG
Source organism: Pleurodeles waltl (assembly GCF_031143425.1). NCBI lineage: Eukaryota > Metazoa > Chordata > Amphibia > Caudata > Salamandridae > Pleurodeles > Pleurodeles waltl. Next base: position 33,171,126 of record NC_090442.1, read on the forward strand.
AAACGGCCCAAAACGCAACGTGGACACATCCCATTTTTTGAAAGAAAACAGTGCCTACCTGTGGATTTTGGCCTGTAGCTCACCCGGCACCTAGGGAAACCTACCAAACCTGTGCATTTCTGAAAACTAGAGACCTAGGGGAATCCAAGATGGGGTGACTTGCGGGGCTCGGACCAGGTTCAGTTACCCAGAATCCTTTGCAAACCTCAAAATGTGGCTAAAAAAACACATGTTCCTCACATTTCTGTGGCAGAAAGTTCTGGAATCTGAGAGGAGCCACAAATTTCCTTCTACCCAGCGTTCCCCTAAGTCTCTCAATAAAAATGGTACCTCACTTCTGTGGGTAGGCCTAGCGCCCACGAAAGGAAATGGCCCAAAACACAACGTGGACAGAACATATTTTTTCACAGAAAACAGAGGTGTTTTTTGCAAAGTGCCTACCTGTGGAGTTTGGCCTCTAGCTCAGCCGGCCCCGGGAGGTGGGGGGCAGAAATGCCCTAAAATAAATTTGCCCCCCCCAGCCCCCACCCCCCCGGGAGCGACCCTTGCCTAAGGGGTCGCTCCCCCTGCGTGACATTGGCGCCCAAAAACAAATCCCAGGTGCCTAGTGGTTTCTGCCCCCTTGGGGGCAGATTGACCTAAAATCTGCCAATCTGCCCCCAAGGGAGGCAGAAATGGCCTAAATACAATTTGCCCCCCAGGGGGGCGACCCTTGCCTGATGGGTCGCTCCCCATCTCGAAAAAAACAAACAAACAAAAAAAAAAACACAACAAAAAAATTTGCCCTGGTGCCCTGAGGGTTCTGCCCCACCCTGGGGGCAGTTCGGCCTAATAATAGGCCGATCTGCCCCCAGGGGGGGCAGAAATGGCCTAAAATAAATTTGCCCCCCCCACCCCCCGGGAGCGACCCTTGCCTACGGGGTCGCTCCCCCTGCGTGACATTGGCACCAAAAATCAAATCCCAGGTGCCTAGTGGTTTCTGCCCCCTTGGGGGCAGATTGACCTAAAATCTGCCAATCTGCCCCAAAGGGGGGCAGAAATGGCCTAAATACAATTTTCCACCCAGGGGAGCGACCCTTGCCTGATGGGTCGCTCCCCATCTCGAAAAAAAAAAACAAAAAAAAAAAAAACACAACAAAAAAATTTGCCCTGGTGCCCTGAGGGTTCTGCCCCCCCCTGGGGGCAGTTCGGCCTAATAATAGAAATGGCCTAAAATAAATTTGCCCCCCCCAGCCCCCCCCCCCCCCGGGAGCGACCCTTGCCTACGGGGTCGCTCCCCCTGCGTGACATTGGCGCCAAAAATCAAATCCCAGGTGCCTAGTGGTTTCTGCCCCCTTGGGGGCAGATTGACCTAAAATCTGCCAATCTGCCCCCAAGGGGGGCAGAAATGGCCTAAATACAATTTGCCCCCCAGGGGAGCGACCCTTGCCTGATGGGTCGCTCCCCATCTCGAAAAAAAAAAACAAAAAAAAAAAAACAACACAACAAAAATAAATTCCCTGGTGCCTAGAGGGTTCTGCCCCCCCTGGGGGCAGTTCAGCCTAATAATAGGCTGATCTGCCCCCAGGGGGGGCAGAAATGGCCTAAAATAAATTTGCCCCCCCAGCCCCCACCCCCCCCCCCGGGAGCGACCCTTGCCTACGGGATCGCTCCCCCTGCGTGACATTGGCGCCAAAAAACAAATCCCCGGTGCCTAGTGGTTTCTGCCCCCTTGGGGGCAGATTGACCTAAAATCTGCCAATCTGCCCCAAAGGGGGGCAGAAATGGCCTAAATACAATTTTCCCCCCAGGGGAGCGACCCTTGCCTGATGGGTCGCTCCCCATCTCGAAAAAAACAAACAAACAAAAAAAAAAACACAACAAAAAAATTTGCCCTGGTGCCCTGAGGGTTCTGCCCCCCCCTGGGGGCAGTTCGGCCTAATAATAGAAATGGCCTAAAATAAATTTGCCCCCCCAGGCCCCCCCCCCCCCCCGGGAGCGACCCTTGCCTACGGGGTCGCTCCCCCTGCGTGACATTGGCGCCAAAAATCAAATCCCAGGTGCCTAGTGGTTTCTGCCCCCTTGGGGGCAGATTGACCTAAAATCTGCCAATCTGCCCCCAAGGGGGGCAGAAATGGCCTAAATACAATTTGCCCCCCAGGGGAGCGACCCTTGCCTGATGGGTCGCTCCCCATCTCGAAAAAAAAAAACAAAAAAAAAAAAACAACACAACAAAAAAAAATTCCCTGGTGCCTAGAGGGTTCTGCCCCCCCTGGGGGCAGTTCAGCCTAATAATAGGCTGATCTGCCCCCAGGGGGGGCAGAAATGGCCTAAAATAAATTTGTCCCCCCCAGCCCCCACTCCCCCCCCGGGAGCGACCCTTGCCTACGGGGTCGCTCCCCCTGCGTGACATTGGTGCCAAAAAACAAATCCCCGGTGCCTAGTGGTTTCTGCCCCCTTGGGGGCAAATTGACCTAAAATCGGCCAATCTGCCCCCAGGGGGGCAGAAATGGCCTAAATACAATTTGCCCCCCAAGGGGAGCGACCCTTGCCTGATGGGTCGCTCCCCATCTCTAAAAAACAAACAAACAAACAAAAAAAAAATTGCCCTGGCGCCTAGAGGTTTCTGCCCCCCCCCCCGGGGGCAGATCAGCCTAATATTAGGCCGATCTGCCCCCGGGGGGGCAGAAATGGCCTAAAATAAATTTGCCCCCCCCAACCCCCACCCCACCCGGGAGCGACCCTTGCCTACGGGGTCGCTCCCCCTGCGTGACATTGGCGCCACAAAACAAATCCCCAGTGCCTAGTGGTTTCTGCCCCCTTGGGGGCAGATTGACCTAAAATCGGCCAATCTGCCCCCAGGGGGGCAGAAATGGTCTAAATACAATTTGCCCCCCAGGGGAGCGACCCTTGCCTGATGGGTCGCTCCCCATCTCTAAAAAGGGGTCGCTCCCTTTGCGTGAAATTCATGCAAAGAAAAAATTCCCTGGTGTCTAGTGGTTTCTACCCCCCTTGGGGGCAGATTGGCCTCATCAAAATAGGCCAATCTGCCCCCAAGGGGGGCAGAAATGGCCAAAATATAATTTTCCCCCAAGGGGAGCGACCCTTGCCTAAGGGGTCGCTCCCCACCAAAAAAAAAAAAAATGAAACATAAAAAAAAAAAATGGTCCCTGGTGCCTAGAGGTTTCTGCCCCCCCTGGGGGCAGATCGGCCTAATAAGAAATAATAAATAAGAAAAGGCCTTCTCAAAAAAATGCCCCCCCTGGGAGCGACCCTTGCCCAAGGGGTCGCTCCCTTTTGTCTGTTTCAATAAAAATAAAAAAAATCCCTGGTGTCTAGTGGGGTTTCAAAAGCCGGATTGCAAGCAATCCGGCTTTTGAAACCCTCGGAGGGACTTCAAAGGGAAGGAAATACTTTTCCTTCCCTTTGAAGCCCCTCCGGGCCTCCCAAGTGATTGAAAAAGAAATGCTTTTGCATTTCTTTTTCAATCGCGCTGGAAGCAGAGCTTCCAGCGCGACTAGGGAGGCCCCTGTGACAAATCAGCGCGCGCTCGAGCGCTGACGTCACAGGGGGGGTGGGTGGGGTCGGGGGTGGAAGGGGAAGGTCTTCCCCTTCCATCCCGACTTGGGGGGGAAGGGGGGTGCACGGGGGCGCGCTAGCGCGCCCCCAAGTTCCCCTGTGCCATGGACGAGATGATCTCGTCCAAGGCACAGGGGAACTGTAGCCTTGGACGAGATCATCTCGTCCAAGGCACAGAACCGGTTAAAGGCAAAAATTAATGTTACCTGTAAATCCCAGGGCCCCCTGGGTGTATTCAGTGGGTGGCATCTGTCGTGTTTGGCGACACCAGCCTTACCATTGACCAGCAGCAGTCATGCTATTGGCTGCTAAAATATTGGTATCCCAGAGGCCTGGTCTGGCTTAAGATGAGGATTGCACCAGTAGGTGCACCTGCAAACACTGACTTTTGAAACCACTCCTCTGCTCCCGCTAAAGGAGGTCTTAAGATAAGGCAACCAGACCGCTAGGGTTCACATCATCAGGACACAAATTAAACTCACATATACCAGTCCTTTTACCCCTGAGAAGTAACAGGAAATTAAATACAAGAAGGACAGGACCCTACTTTATATCGCTAAGGGTGCAATAAGATACCTGGGAGTACAGCTGGCTGCTTCACAATCAGGTTGGGATCATGTGAATATATCCTATGGAAACACAGGGAAGATGTCAGCTGACTACTAGTGCTAGGGCTACAGTTTGACCCAGGGGTTAGGATTAATATTGTACCCAGGAGTTAGGGGTTCCATTGGACCCAGAAGTTAGGGGTCACATTGGACTCAGGAGTTAGGGTTACCATTGGACTTTCCATCCCGTTTAAAAAGAATCTTTGGGACATCCAGGTAACTGGGAACAGGTGAAGAGCCCTTACTGTCTGGGACTCCTAGGGCCTGGCAAGTGCCAACGAGTAGAATCTCTCCCTTTCCACCCTCTATGGGTAAGCACCCACTCAACACTCGCTCTTAGAAAGCTTCACATCCATGTACCCATATACATTCACAGGGTGAACATAACTACTACTGAAGTACAGGTGACTATCACAACTGCCCACTCACACCTACTGGGCCCTCAACTAACATTACTCCTTTTATGGAGACCACAAATAGATCAGTTCGTCAAAGAGTCAACCCCAGGTGCCCCCCATGTTCAATCACACCATTAAAAACTCACCCCCAGAATCACACTATTCTGACTCCACCACCATTCTGAAGTATCTATCCCCAGCTCCTCTACAGGACATGATTAGTCCCTCCAGAACCAATAACCACCACCTTGCCAGCACTTGAAGAACTCACATCGGTACTCAAGCCACAAACTCAGCTTAACCACAACAACCCCCATCACACACACCTAAATCAGACAGATTATCTCAGGATAACCCACTGACTGAAAGCCATCATTACATACAGTGGACATGCACCATTTCACTTGCTAGATAGAAGTTCAAAATTAAGGGAATCTCGAAGGCATGATTGCTGGGTTCCCAGAAGACCCTTCCCACTACACCATAGCATGCCATTCAACACAGCTACAGCACTCACCTCCCATCAAAAGCCTCCACATCCTCCTTCCCAACCTCAGGATCCATTAACCTACCAACATACCCTCAATTCCTGTCTCAGGCCACAGACGTACTACTTCCCCAAATCATCCTCACCCACATCCCCTATGCCTTCACTCGTCCTATGCAAGGCCACACCTTCTCAAAGGATCACCACGTTGAGGACAGAGATGCAGCAGCAAAAATGCCTGCTCGGAGTGGGCATAGCTAGCTAGCCAAATGGCAAATGTGAGTCTATAAGCTCAGCAACCACTGGTCCAGCAAACTAGATATGGTGGCCTCTAGAGGAATCAAATGGTCTCATAAGGGCAGCTGCTTTTTGTGTAGGCTGCTTAGACCTAGGAGGAGCAAGTTGTAGTCCTGGGCGTTCTCTGACAATGAGCAGAACAGGAGGATAGTACCCACCAGGCAGACTCAAAATAGCAGTGACTGCTGAGTGGTAATGGTGGAGCAGCGAAAGAGTCACTGTGACAGAAGGTATGTGTGGCTTGTATCATCCCCAGACTATTCCTCTGCACTCACAACAGGCACGGAGGCCTTGCGACCCACTGGTCACGATGGCAAGACCTGGGACCACAGGACATACCGACCTCTAACTCAGAGGCCCAAACATAGACCAGACCTCGGGTCTAGCAGCAAATAGGAGGGTCAGATGCCACACTAGTTAAGGCTCATGCTGATGTCCTGGTTGGGGCTAGAAACAGCTTAGAGAAGTGGGAGCAATAACCTGTAACAAAGAGGTAGCAGGGGAAAAGTGAGCAGAGCAAACACAATGTTTCTAGCATGGTCCCCCGAAACTCACACTGAAACAGTGCCAAACAGAGTGTCACGCAGTACCTGGAGACACAGAGTGAACAATGGCGGAGTTAAACAAAAAGTGCTGTAATTAACAGGGAAGAGGTGCTCCCTAAGTGATATAGCTTTGAATGCCTCAGAAAAATCGTAAGAAAGACAGCATGCAGTTAGACTTCTTCTGACACAAGCAAAGAGTGGTGCAAACCGTTAGAAGTTGTGAGAACATGGTTTCAGAAAAGATTAAAATAACCTCACAAAAGAGGACCTCAAACAATGCAACAGGATCTCAGAAAAGAATGGAAATAAGATTAGTGATAAGAGTCAGAAGACAAGAAGCGCAATAATGAAACAATAACAGCGAGACTGGATGTGGACAAGACTGGCACATGCACGGCTGAAACTGAGACATCTATGCAAGAACCCATCGGCAAGACAACAGAGAACTTCAACACATTATCCTTGCTGGAAGCACAACTGAGCTTGTTGCAACTAAAGTGTAAGGACTTAGAGAATAGAGCGAGAAGAGATAACATCAGAATCTATAATGCAAGAGAGGGGGTGGAGAAATCTGACATCCTTGACTATGTTTAAATGGTGTTTGGCCATGTGTCATCAGAATGGAACAGATGCACACAGCAGATCCGAAGAGTCCAAGAAATAACAACACACAGGGCCACAGCGGTAAAACTGCCCTAATATCCACCAAAGAAAATCATTTAAAAAGATTCCCCAAGGGATGTGCACTCCTCACCTGATTCTGCTGCAACACTTGCCCCAGTCCACTTCAGAGTAGTGCAAGAAACTGAGGGGCGTATTTACAAAATAAGGACAGAGCCTGGCGAGTATTTCTACTCGTTGCGCCAATTTAATGCCACCCCTAGGGTGGCTTAGGAAACTGATGCATTCCCAGGTTGATGAAACTTTGTAAATCTAGGAATGCGTCAGATTCCTTTGGGTTCCAGGGGTGTTGCGTGGGAACAGGACCATATTGAAAGTCACGAAGGCTGCAATAGAATACCTGGGAATGCAGATGACACTTCCGCTATCGGGTTGGTATCATGTGAATATACCCCCCTTATGGAGAGAAATTATATAAGATCTACTGAAATACTGGGATCCATATATATCTTGGTTTGAGCCGGATAGTGGCAATCAAAATAAACTTGATCATACTAGTTATATGTCTTCCAGGCACTCCTTATCCAGACTGATAACTCCACGCTACACAATCATGAGGAAAACTTGATACAATGTGTTTGTCAGGGGAGAGCTCCAAACGTTCAAGGAAAATGTTGCGAATTCAAAGGACATGTGGGGGCCATAGGGCTCCCTCTTGTCTATAACTATTACAAAGCGGCCCAGGTGCAAATACTAGGGGAGTGGTCTGAAAGCAAATCAGATAATCATTATCAATCATTATAATCATTGGTGATGAACAGACTGTGCAATGGTGGGCAGATCTTTATGGGATTTAATACGCCTCTACCATAAACACAGACAACAGAACAAACAAAATCACCAGACGCTAATGGATAATTGGGACAAGATTGTTTTTTTTAGACCCAATAGACATCTTTCCCAGTTCTGCTAATGCATATCTTAGACAACCCAGATTAAACACTATGCAGGGATGCATGATGTACCAAAATCGGAGATTAGGCCACTGGAGAATGATATCAGATATGCTTTAAAAAGGGAAAATTAGATGTTTACTTGACTGTAAACAAGCCCGCAGGCTCCCTGAACATGAATGATATCAAACAGTCCACTACTAGCTCCTCCAACTGACGTTTAAGGAAGAAGCTACCTGACTTTTAACCAGGAGGAAAATATTTTGAATTCATATCAGGGACCCAAAGTTGGATATCCACCCTTTGCAAACTTTTAAATACACCACAAGGATGAATCCAGGAAAATATGGGCAGATGTGGCAAGAACATATGAGATATACAGGGAAAGATATGAGGCCTTGTGGAGGGACATATACAAATATAGCTTATCTGTTCAACATTGTCATCAGCCCTGAAGTTTGTGACGAGGTGGTACCTAACTCCTGCCACACTCCAGAAAATGTACCGCAGCACATCAGATGGCTGCTGGAAGAAGTGTGTGTGGGAGGGTGGGTATGTCAATACATATATGGTGGGAATGTCCCAAGCAGTAAGTGCACTGGAGAGAGATGCTAGTGACAATTAAAGACACAGGGCCAGATGCATCAAACATTTTTGCAATAGCAAACAGCCCAACTTGTTACCGAATCGCAAATTGGATTTGCGACTACATACCAGTTCGGTATTAGGAAGGGGAGTGTCTAGGATGTCCCTTCCTAATACCGAATTGCAGAGGTATGTATGACTGTTTTGTGACCGGGAATGTGGTCGCTAAACAATCACAGCTACCACCAATTTCAAATTGGTGGTAACCCATTCGCAAAGGGAAAAGGGTCCCCAGGGGACCCCTTCTCCTTTGTAAATGCATGCGAAAACATTTTGTAGGAGCAGGCAGTGGTCCCACGGACTACTACCTACTCTTAAAAAATGTAAAGAAAACTTTTCAATTTTCTTTTTTAAACTCCTCCTATTTTCCTTTAAGGAAAACAGGATGCATATAAAAAAAAGATTGCTTTAATTAAAAGTAAACACAGACATGGTGGCCTGCTGAGCCCAGCAGGCCACCATCCCTGTGATTGTAGCCATACGCATTGGGTCGCAAAATTGCGACCTACCTCATGAATATTAATGAGGTAGGTCCATTTGCAAGCCCTTGTGAATCGCTATATGAAACTCTTGGAGTTTCATACATTCCAATAGCGATTACTTAATTGCAATTTGCAAAATAACGCAATTTGGTAATCCCTATTGGAAAGAATGATAAATCTGGCCAATAGTGAGATTCACGATTCCAGTGATACTAGCCACCACATTATTAGCACCACATCACTCCTTTCCCCCTGAATGGGAAGAAATTGCCCACGGGAACTGGAAGTTAATATATCAGTTGCTACTTTTAGCTAAAATGATTCTCACCAGAGAACTGAAGAAAAAATATGGGCAACGTAGCACATTTGGGAAGTGATGGTGGTCGAGAGGCTGATAGCGCACGTATCCAAACATTGAGATAGTTTTTCCAGGATTTGGCAGTTGAGGCAAACTGATATGGAGGAAGAGCAAAGAGAAGAGACTTTCTGACCCATTCTTTCCGACCTTAAGAATGTTTGACTGTCCAAAATGTGCAGGAAATGTGGTTTGCACTACAATGAGATTTCTAGAATATTGAGGTTTTAACACAAAATTAGATCATTAGAATGTTGGGAGCTCCATTGAATACAATGGATTACAACATCGGAATGTTGATAGCTCCATTTAATGCAGCTCTGAGCTTCTAATGACCGATAAAAGCCAGAGATCCAACATTCCAATGATTCTCGTTCACAGCAACAGCTGTGAACAAAGGCCTCACGGAGGCAGAGGGGATTTCAACCCCCTCAGGCTCTGTGAGTCATTTGTTTTATTTATTAGAACATTCTACTCTCTTCTGGCAGAATGTTCTAATTGCGTTATAACTGCCATAGCTGGGCTACAACGGCCATTAAAGTCCTGCTACCTTGTTAAAGTCCCTTGCCTTTGGCTTGCCCTTTCACCCTGGAGCGAGCCTTTAATGGCTGGTATAGCCCGCTACGGCAGGTTTTAAGGCTGTATTGGACCTGTAATGGGCGGGATGTAAAATGAACAGTTTACAGATTTATTCCTGGCTGGGGGGGGAGTCCGGAGGGGTCAAAGTGTGCTACTAATGGCACTGGTGGGTCAAAGTTAATTCAGTGAATAAGAGAATGATCCCTTCTCAAATGTTTACTCTGTATTGATGGGAATTAATAATGAGTGTGGGAAAGTAGCCTCTTTCTAGTTTGGTTACCCTCACTTTTGGCCTGTTTGTCAGTGTGTTTCACTGTTTTCACTGTGATCCTGCTAACCAGGATCCCCGTGACTGTGCTCTCTCCTCTAAATTTGGTTGCTGGTAACTTTTTATCCCCACAATTGGCGTACTCGTGCCCCCATGTAAGTCCCTAGTATATGGTCCCTAGGTACCCAAGGCTTTGTGGTTCCAGGGGATGCCTATGGCCTGCAGCAGTTATTCTGCCACCCATTGGGAGCCCATGCAAAGGGTTCAGCAGGCCTGCCTTTGCAGTCTGCGTAAACCGGACGCACACACCTGTTTTCACTACAGGTCACTGCAAGTCACCCCTATGGTAAGACCTCTCAGCCCAGAGGGCAGAGTGCAGGTACCTGTGTGTGAGGGCACCCCTGCACTAGCAGAGGATCCCCCACAAACTCCAGCCCCATTTTCCTCGACTTCGTGAGTGCTGGGACACCATTTTATATATGTATCAGACATAGGCCACTACCTATGTCCAGCTACATAGTGGTAATTCCGAACCTGGACATGTTTGGTACCAAACATGTTGGAATCATACCCCAATACTGTTGCAAGTATTGGAAGTATGTTTCCATGCACTCTGGGGGCTCCTTAGAGGACCCCCAGCATTGCTACCACCACTCTTACAGGGTTTTCTGGGCAGCCCAGCTGCTGCCACCCCTCAGACAGGTTTCTGCCCTCCTGCTGCTTGATCGGATCAAGCCAAGGAAGGCAGAACAAAGGATTTCCTTTGGGAGAGGGAGATAACACCCTTTCCCATTGGAAATAGGTGTGACTGGCTTGGGAGGGGTAGCCTTCCCAAGCCACTGGCTTTGCTTTGAATGGCACATTTGGTGCCCTTCGTGCATAAACAAGTACACAGGTTCAAGGATCCCCATTCTCTGGTCTGGCGCGAAACTGGATAATGAAAAGGGGAGTGACCACTCCCCTGTCCATCACCATCTAAGGTTGCCAGCGAACTCTGGGATCATATGAGTGGCCAAGCCAGGCAGGTGACGTCAGAGGCACCCTCTGATAGGTAGTTATCTGGTTAGGTGACCAAGCCCCCTCTTTTGGCTACATAGGGTCTTCCTCTGGGGTGGGTCCTCAGATACAACTTGCAGGACTCCAGCAGGACTCCTCTGCAACCTCTGCTTTGACTTCTGGCCTCAGGAACTGCAACTGGACCCTCCAGGAACCTATAAGCTGCAGATCGTATCCAGAGTTCCTGCCAGCTTTCCAACATTTCCCCAGCTGTGCATCATAAGAAGACTGCAACTCTTCAGCCTGCACAAGAAGAAGGCATCTCCCTTGGGGTGGAGGCATCACTCCCCTGTAACTACAGGTACTTGGCTGAAAAGACGACCGGCTGCATGGATCTCCCCTCATCCTGAGTGGTGTGGGTCCTGCATTGTGAGTGGTGGTTCGGAGAGTCTCCCTTGGTCCTCTCTACCAGCTGTCATACTTTGGTGGTGGTAAGTCCTGTCCACTACACGCAAGAAAGTACCCCCGTGCACCTCATCCTTTGCAGCTGCCAAGGCTTGATTGCTTCACCTCCAAAGGGAACTTCAGGCGATGTCTAACTATAGCCCCCAGCACTCCCTCCTGCAACTTCTGGACCTCTGCGTGGTGCTCCAGCGATGTGAGAGCAACTTCTGTGGTGCTGCATGGGCTGCTTCTGCGACTTCTGTGTCTCTGCCCTGTGGGAAACCTGTGGGTGCTGCCTCTGCTCCTGTGGGCCTTCTGCAGCATGGAGGGTCCCCTGTGACTCCCCCTCCTGGGTAGAGTTCTCCTGGTCCTTGCTGGTCCCCGGCAGCACCCCTTTTCCTCCAAACGCAAGTTTACCTTTGTCAAGGCTTATTGGCAGAAATCCTTCACCGACATGCATCTGCAATCCAGCTTCAAGCGTGGGGCACCTTTTACATGCATCAGGAACTCTTCTCCAGCTTCTGTGCTGCAGTCCTGATCTGTCTTCCTTCTTCGTCGACCAACTCCAAAAGGTAGCTCTGGGTGGGTAGTATATCCTACTCCCCCTGGACTCCACAGACACTTCTGGACTTGGTGCTCTCTCTCCACAGGTCTTCATCTTTGGTTTTCCACTGTTGGTTCCTTGCAGGCTGTTCTGGGTGTCTTCATTTTCTTCTTTTCATCCGTTGGGGTGGTTTTGGGGAAATCCAGTGTTTTACTCCTGCATTCCTGGTCGCTAGGGTGTACTGCATTACTTACCTGTGTGGTCTCCTAGTACTCCCAGCTCCCCTCTATACGATTTACTTACCCAGGTGGGGGCCTTGTGTTCACATTCCACTTTCTTAGTATATGGATTGGGCTCCCCCTAGGGCTACTGTTGCATTTTGCTATTTTACACTGTTTTCTAGCCTGTTTATGCCCCTTACTGTTTAGTAGTGTGTATATATATATATATATATATACATATCTATATATATATATAGTGTATTTACTTACCTCCTATTGGAGGGTTGCCTCTCTAGTATTTTCTAATACTGTGTTCCAATTTTACTTCTGGAAAACCAAGCGTTTTCTTTCTACTGTGTGAGTACTGTGTGGCTAC